>NC_140993.1:196660610-197109076 GCF_052327205.1 Somniosus microcephalus
GCCGTCGAGGCAGAGCTGGAGAATCTGGAGAAGGCGGGCGTGTTGTCTAAGGTCAACTGGAGCGAGTGGGCGACACCCATCGTTCCTGTCATGAGGAAAACGTTAAGCAATAAGTCCGGAGAGCCAAGGAAGATTCGCATCTGTGGGGATTTCAAGGTGACGGTGAACCCTGTCCTTCACACAGTACAATATCCTCTTCCAAGGATAGAAGACATCTTCGCTTCACTGTCTGGAGGGAAGCGTTTTACAAAAATTGACCTAGCACAAGCATATTTGCAGATGGAGGTTGAAGAGTCCTGTAGGAAGTATCTCACGATAAACACTCACAAAGGTCTTTACCAGTATCATCGATTGGTATTCGGAGTAGCATCGGCTCCGGCGATATGGCAAAGAGCGATGGAACAAGTCCTGCAAGGGATTCCGGGGACTCAGTGTTACTTGGACGACATCCTTGTAACAGGTGAAGATGACAGTGAACACCTTAACAACCTAGAACAGGTGCTCACTAGACTACGGGAACATGGGCTGCGAGCCAACCGCCCCAAGTGCGAATTTTTTAAGAAACAGATATCGTATTGTGGCCACGTGATTGATGAAGAGGGGTTACATAAGTCCCCTGACAAAATTGAAGCGGTTGTTAAGGCCCCAGCGCCTGAAAATATGTCGCAACTGAGGTCATTCCTCGGTTTGGTGAATTATTATCATAAGTTTTTGCCGAATTTGTCGACAATTCTGCATCCACTGAACGCCCTGCTACGAACGGGGGTAGCATGGAAATGGAGCGATGATTGTAAACATGCTTTTCAGAAGAGTAAGGACTTAATCACTTCGAAGGAAGTATTGGCTCACTACAACCCAGCACTGCCAATCAGGCTGGCGTGTGATGCGTCTCCCTACGGCATTGGGGCGGTACTGTCACATAAATTCCTTGATGGTTTGGAGAGGCCGATAGCTTTTGCGTCACGCTCGTTAACTTCTGCCGAGCGTAACTACGCCCAGATTGACAGAGAGGCCCTCAGCCTAGTGTGGGGGGTGAAGAAGTTCAATCACTATCTGCACGGTCAAAAATTTACTCTACTAACCGATCATCAACCTCTTGTCTCCATTTTCAACCCTCAGAAGGGCGTACCGATAATGACAGCACAACAGCTGCAGAGATAGTCCCTTTTCCTAGGGGCACACCAATATGACATCGAGTACAGGGGAACTAAACAGCATGGAAATGCTGATGGATTGTCACGTCTACCGTTGCCGACGGTGGAAGAAGAAGACCTTGCAGTGGATCCAATGGAGTTATTCCACTCGACCATAGTCGAATGTCTCCCTGTGACAAATGCAAACATAGAAAAGGAAACACGGAATGACCTGACACTATCACGGGTCTATGATTTAACGGTGAAGGGATGGCCAGCACATGGCGAACCATTGCTGCCAGCATTTTCGTCAAGAAGAGAACAGCTGTCAGTGTGCAGAGGAACCTTGATGTGTGGATCCAGAGTAGTAATTCCACCTAAGTTGACGGATAGAGTGCTCAATGAGCTTCATGAGGGTCATCTGGGTGGGGTAAAAATGAAGAGCTTAGCCAGAGCGTTTGTGTGGTGGCCGGGGATCGATAGAGAAATCGAAGAGATGACCAAGAGCTGTGCAGGATGCCAGAAGGTCCAAAACGCCCCACCACAAGCTCCTCTGCATCCATGGGAGTGGCCCTCATCTCCATGGCAAAGGGTGCACATTGATTTTGCTGGTCCCTTCATGGACTCGATGTTTTTAATTGCGGTGGATGCACATTCAAAGTGGCCAGAGGTAATAAAAATGTCCTCAACCACCACGGAAAAAACTATCGCAGTTTTACGAACCATATTCGCCAGGAATGGGCTGCCTGAACAGATTTGCTCTGACAATGGACCACAGTTTGTGTCTGAAGAGTTCCGGAGGTTCTTAAAGAACAATGATGTTAAGCATTACACATCTGCCCCATATCATCCAGCCACTAATGGATTGGCCGAGAGGTTTGTCCAAACACTCAAGAAGGCTATCAAGGCAATGTGTAATGAAGATATACCCCTACAACACAAGGTGGACAACTTCTTGTTTGCCTACCGGAATGCGACACATGCGGTTACCAACCAAACTCCAGCCATGATGTTCTTCAATCGAAGACTACGATGCTGCTTGGATTTGGTTAAGCCGAACGTCCGAAGAGATGTGGAGAACAGGCAGTTTCAGAATATGAATGAAAGGCCGACCAGGAGTTTTAAGATAGGTCAACCAGTTTTGGCCCGGGACTACCGCACTGAGAAATGGCAGCCAGGAACGATTTGTACACGACAAGGACCTCTCATGTATACCGTGGACGTTGGGGAGAGCATTGTAAGACGCCATGCTGACCAGATTCTAGAGTCACTGGAAAACGTCAACTCCACACCACGATCTGATACACCTGGTAATGAAATCGACGTTCCAATTGCAGCTACCGCAGAACCGGTAATATTGAAAGCAGATGAACCAAACAACGGCATTGATTCCGACTCAACATTGCCAGAAGAACCTGATACTCCAAAGAGGCGTTATCCAGACAGAATTAGGAAGCCTCCTCAAAGACTGAACTTATAATTGCTTAAACTTAACCAATGTATCTAGCAACAGTAATTGTGATTATAATTCGTTATCATTAGTTGTTAAATGAATGTTATCTACTGTTTATCTAAAAGGGGAGGAATTGTTGTGTATGTACCTTTAAGAGAATAACTGGTCTCAGACTGCAGTACCGGCAGTGACCACCCCTGTATAAAAGGCGCTAGAGAGCCTCTGTTGTTTAGATTCGTTATGGACTTCCACCAGTAAACATCTGTTTGTTTTCACTCCTGCTAGTCCGTGTCTAAATCATTCATGGACTTAACAACCATGGCCAGATTTACTTCACTTGATGCTGTAAACCCTGGCTGCCACATGATGCAACAGGTTGACACCATCCCACACCAGCACCGTAAAGCATCTTTTTAATGTCCAATCCATTCCATGCACACTCATTGCAATGGGGCAGTGGAGGAAGTTATATCTCAACATTCACTGGAACTCAGTAAGACACTTCTCAAGGTGCACACAGATCTGTCAAATAAGGTGCAGTGTTGAAAATATAGATTTCACTGTATGACAACACATTACCAGAAACTTCACATGAACATTGGCTAAACCTCTCAAGTGCCTACCCTTGTGTGTTGTTAGTTGGTATGGTTGCAGTAGGATGAGGGTGAGGGGTGGCTAGTGAGAAGGGGAAGTGATAATGTAGATTGAGAGGGATGGATGGAGTGCAAGGTAAGTTGGTGTGAGTAGGGATATGCAGGAGAGGGTATGGAAGGCAGAGTGATGTGTATGTGTTGAGTGGCACAGCAGGGTGAGTTTGAGTGTGGCTTTGCAGTAATGTTTCGTGATCCACTGAGATCATTGACAGGTTGGCGCCACTGCAGCCAGGGACTCCTGACGACATCCCTGCTTTTTCCCTCCTGTGCAATGTGCAACCAGGCTGCATTGGTGTCCTGGGGAGGTCTCTTCCGCCCTTGGGGAAGAGAACCTCCCTGCGTGCTGTGACTCCCTCTATAAGCATATGGAGGGAGTCATTGGAGAGCCTGGGTGCAACCGTCCACCTTTGTGTAGTGCTTGTTTTTGCAGCACCTCAATGCTGCAAAACACTGACAAAACAACTGTCAAACTCAGTGTGGCCGTGGTCCCTGTAAAGAAACCGGCTGATGACGCGTCATCAAATGACATCAGACCCGCTCCCTGTTAATTGTCCAGGAAGCCTGCAGGGCGGGCTTAACAAGGCCAATCGAGTGAAAATCCCTTTGACAGAGGGGCTGCAGCGGGAGTGGGACCGCAACCCGCCAACCAGCTATCCCTCCACCATCCTGCCTCCGCAGAGAAAATCCAGCCCAAAGTATTTGTTTAATTTCTCTGCCATTTCCTTATTCCTCATTATAATTTCTCCTGTCCCAGCCTGTAAGGGAGCAGCATTAACTTTCGCTAATCTTTTCCTTTTTACATACCTATAGAAGCTTTTACAGTCTGTTTTTATGTTTCTTGTTTGTTTACCCTCATATTCTATTTTCCCTTTCTTTATCAATTTCTTGATCCTCCTTTTCTGAATTCTAAAATCCTCCCAATCCTCAGGCTTACTACTCTTTTTTGGCAACATTATAAGCCTCTTACTTTGATCTAATATATCTTTAATGTCTCTTGTTGGACCACTGTTCCTTTTTGTGCCCTAAAAGAATGTATATTTGTTGTAAATTATGTATTAATTCTTTAAATTGTAGCCATTGCTTGTCTACCATCATACCTTTTAATGTAGTTTCCCAATCTACCTTAGCCAACTCGCCCCTCATACCTACGTAGTTTGCTTTGTTTAGATTTAAAACCCTAGTTTTGGATTTAACTAAATCACTTTCAAACTCAATAGAAAATTCTATCATATTATGGTCACTCTTCCCTAAAGGCCCCTTTACTACAAGGTTATTAATTAACCCTTTCTCGTTGCACAATACTAGATCTAAAATAGCCTGTTCCCTAGTTGGTTCCTCAACTTACTGATCTAGAAAGCTATCTTGCATACATTCCATCAATTCGTCTGCCACACTATTACTGTAAATTTGGTTTGCCCAGTCTATATGTAAATTAAAGTCCCCCATGATTACTGTATTACCCTTGTTACTTGCGCCTCTAATTTCCTGATTTATACAGGTAGACTACCCTTTATCCGGACTTCCGAAAACCGAAACCCTCTAAAAACCGAAGGTTTTTTCGTTCAGCGTAAGTCGTGCGTACGAACGAAAAAACCTTCGGTTTTTAGAGGGTTCCGGTTTCGGAAGTTCGGATAAAGGGTAAGTCGTGCGCACGACCCCCCGCCGACCCCCCCCCGCAGACCCCGCCGGCCCCGACAACCGCCGACCCCCCCGCGGACCCCGCCGGCCCCGACAACCGCCGACCCCGCCAGCCCCGACAACCGGCGACCCCCCCGCGGACCCCGCCGGCCCCGACAACCGCCGACCCCCCCGCAGACCCCGCCGGCCCCGACAACCGCCGACCCCCCCGCGGACCCCGCCGACCCCGACAACCGCCGACCCCCCCCGCGGACCCCGCCGGCCCCGACAACCGCCGACCCCGCCAGCCCCGACAACCGCCGACCCCCCCGCGGACCCCGCCGGCCCCGACAACCGCCGACCCCGCCAGCCCCGACAACCGCCGACCCCCCCGCGGACCCCGCCGGCCCCGACAACCGCCGGACCCCCCCGCGGACCCCGCCGGCCCCGACCCCCGCCGACCCCGACTGACTTACGCTGAGCGTCAGCGTAAGTCGTGCGCACGACCCCCCGCCGACCCCCCCGCCGACCCCCCCGCGGACCCCTGCCGACCCACCTTCCGAAATCCGAAATTCTCCTTTATCCGAAACTCGGCTGGTCCCGAGGTTTTCGGATAAAGGATAGTCTACCTGTACTCTGCCCTACATTACAACTACAGTTTGGGGTCCTATAAAAAACTCCTACCAATGTTTTCTGCCCCTTGCTGTTTCTTAGCTCCACCCAAACTGATTCTACTTCTTGATTTTCGGAGCTAAGTTCCTTTCTCCCTACTGTCTTTATCCCATTTATTATGATGACAGACTGGAGCTGGAAAACTTTAGGCGAGCGATATGACTGCTTCACCGACTTTGATCCTGTTTCAGGTGGAAGTTGAATTTCCCCCATGAATCAGATGATTCCATGATCTATTTGTACTCAGGAAGTACTGCACTGTCGGAGGTGCATTATTTTAGATGAGACGTTAAACCGAGGCCCTGTTTGCTCAGATCCCATGGCATTATTCAAGGAAGAGCATGGATTGTCCTGGTGTTCTGGCCAAAATTTATCCCACAACCAACCCCTCTCAAAACATCTTTTGCCGGATTTTCCGACCCCCACGGGTGCGTACGAGGTGTGTACGCACCCGTAGAGGCCTCGCAAGTGCCAGTGTCAGGCATGCGAAGTGCATGCACTAATACCAGGCACTTGTGATCTGTCAAGAATCCTCTTGACAGATCATCCGCCTGCCCTGGAGAAGGGCCTCCGTGGTCTGAGAGTTCCGCTTTCTGCACAACTTCCGCCAGCTGAAAACCTTTAAATATCTTATGCCTGGTAAAAGCCTGCGTAAGGCCTGCTTTTCCCAGCATAAGAGTTTTAAAAAATTAAAAAATTAAAAATTTTCACTCATTTATAATTTTAAAATACTTTAAAAAAAAGTAAGTTTATTTTTAGCCCTGTAAAAAAAAATTATTTTTTTCAAAAAATTCAATTTTTGTTTAAAATATTTAATTTAATGTAATTTTAACTAATTCTAAATACGTGATAAAAAAATTATTTAATGTTTAACTGTTTTTTAAGTGATCCCCATTCATACTTTTGACAGATCTGTGTGTAGAGAACTGTCAAAAGTGTGAAGTGGGATTCCCTTCTTTGATTGATTCCCCATGGCCCATGTGATCCCAGGGCCACTTGCAAACCGCATGCGCCCCTGGGATACCTGGGCCTCTGCACATTTCGGAGAGCACAGGCCCAGGATCGCAAGTCTCAGGACCTACAGAGCCAGCAGATAAGTGCATAGATTTTTTCCAATCGGAGGCATCCGCACGCAGGAGGCCTCTGATCAGAAGTTCAGGGCCATGATCTGGTCAGTTATCTTATTGCTGTTTGTGGGACCTTGCTGTGCACGAATTGGCTGCCACATTTGCCTACATCACACAACATCAATGTAAAGCAAATAAAGGTGATGTGTCAAGCTGCACCCAGTACACAGTATGTCAAACCATCTATCATCACCGACGATCGGAACTGAATGCCATAGTGGACTTCACCTACCTGGGAAATATGTTGTCAAATATTCCTCTGACTAATCAAGAAGTGCTTACTCGCATCAAAAAGAAAAGTTCCTTTGGCAGACTGAAAGAGCATGTCTGAGATTAAGTTTCACACTAAACTGAAAGGCTCTGATTTTAACTCTAGATGGGTGTCGGGCAGGCCCGGGGCCGAGGCAGATGGCAAACCATCTCAACCTCAGCGGCGTGAGGCCCTGATGGTTTTAACTGCCGCCTCTCATCTGCATAGGGTCAGTTAGTCTCCTGGCTGGAGGCGGCAGCTAGACGGCGAGCGGGGGCACAATGATGGGTGCAGGAGGCCATAAGAACAGTTCCCGGTACATAAGTAAGTCATAGGGTGGGGGTTCAGGCAGGCCTCGTGATCAGGGGAGGGGAAGCCCGGAGTTGAGGAGGCGTAAACTTTCCGTGTAGGGCCCGGAGGAACACTCCTCTGGACCTCACAATGGTGCAGGCCTCTGGCTAAAATAGCAGTCGGATCCCTGAAGTCTATCATGCAGTTGGGATCTCTACTCTCCTTTATGTTTATAATAAAACCCTACCATCACCAACACTGGAAAAACATCCTTATAAGAGCTCAACAAGATGCACCTGCACTAGCTCAGATCCATCATATTTATTAAATAGTGGATTAATGATTGGTAGATGCAAAAATGCAGCGAATCAAACTGCACTAAACCAGTCATAATAAAAACAAGCTTCACTGGCCAGGACACATTATTGAGACTTGCCAAGTGTAATTTGTACTGCAAACTCAATTGCAGTACATGTTTGTGGAGTGGGCAAATCATTTTAAAGATATACTAAAACACAACCTAAAGTTTTGTAGCAATAGCACAAGCAACTGACAGATACTTGTGACCAACCATAATGACATTGTCATTAACACTAGTGTTACAGAATGGATCTTAGTTGACATTACCCCAATTATACAATTTCTAGCTTTACCTACGTGTTGTGTAGAAGATCAGCCATGATCTTATTGAATGGCGGAGCAGGCTCAAAGGGTCAAATGTCCTACTCCTGCTCCTATTTCTTATGTTCTTATGTCCATGTTCTGTGAAAAATTAGTATAAACAGCGATAAAGCATAATCAAGTTATAACTAAACCATTGTAACTAGAAAAGAACACAGAAAGAAGCTGTATGCACTCTGCTGATTGTGAAAAAGGTGCACTGTTACCAGTTGCTTTCAACACACGTTAAGAGTACTTGGCAGAGAACTGTATTAGTGTATACAATTCTAAAATGCACTTTTTTCTAATCAGAGAATTTCCCATCATCATTATATAGAGACATTCTAAAGACATTGAAGTGGCTCAACAGATAAGTAAAAAACAAGTAACTTGGAAATATGATGACCAGCTTTATGTTGTAAGAATTATCTTTATTGAAAGATATTAGGTAATGAACGTTACTTATCAGGATTTGTCATTTGATGTTGTTCATGTGATCTGAAGGCAAAGCACAGTTTTGAAAACCACTATGAAAGATAAGTTCTTCAGTCTATTAAGAAATCTGTTATACTATTTTTTTTACTTTTAACAGAATATTGGCAGCCGTTAAGACATTGTGCACTGAAACACCCTTTTTAGCTTTTAAATGTTGACCCTTATTTCCATCAAGTAGTAATAGTAAAGAAAACTACATCTTTCTAAGGCTGAATATAACACAAGATGAAAAAAGAACCAGAAAATAATTATCAATTCATAATCTTGAAAAAATATTTGCGACCTTGTACTATGTTGGATTGTAGTGTAGATGTGATACAGCAATCCTCAGACAGTTAAATACCTTTAGCTCAATTGAATTAAAACAGTTTAGCAGAACAATACAAACCATCTGTGCTACAGGCCTGCTGATTTTTTAATGAAGCAAACTCTAAGATCGTGCTACTCATAACCCTGCCCAGGACTCACTTATGGCCCACCTCCACTTCACCTGTGACTGTCACAGATCTGTTAATCCATATGTCTCTGCTTCTCCATTCCTGTGGTTTGCCGAGCTATGGGCTGTTCCCATATTTGAATTTAGCACTGCTCCATCTTCTCTGCTGTGCAGTGAGCAAAGATGATGGAATATAACGTGGAGGTAGGGCTATCCCATCATCCATACAAGTGATAGTGTTTTGTTAAAATTATAGAACCTATAATTTTCCAAGTTTTCAATGGAAGGAAAAAGCTGCGAAATGGGCATGCCCGATAGTTTAACTAAAATCATTGCTCCTGTTGTTTTCTTTTCTTCCTCTTCCTGTGAGGAAGTACCTGATCTCTATTTAGCAACTAACCAGAGTGGCAACTTTTCAAAGCACAAGCTAATCACCAATATGGGGAATTGCAGACACAGACACATGTCATACCTGTGGTACAATGTGTTGGACTATTCTTGAGTCATCCTTGAGCAAGACACTGTTTGGAATTGTGGTCCTTGATTAAAAAAAATGAAAGGCACTAGCCCAAAATAATGAATTCAATTTAAAGGAATGCACTTCATTCCTTTGTTTCAATAGCCTTTAGTAGACAATGTGCGTCTAGCCGATCCTCTCTGGTCTGGCTAATGAACAGGCCACATTTAAAAAGGTGTCTTCATTAGGGAAACAAGCCAGAACATGATCTGCTGAATGTAAAAGCAGTGGAAGAAATGTGTTGCCTCATGTGCTGTTAGGCACAGAAGAGAAGAAGTAGATAATACATTAGATTCCTGGGTGAGCACTTTTAAGATTAGTAGGCAGTATAGCCTAGCATTGGCACTAAAATACAGGCCAGAGACATATACCTTACAGCCATTATTTAGTGATGTAGGGATTGCTTTCCTACCAATGCTGATACATAGAATCCATTGCTCTGTCATTTTAATTCATGCTCAAGTGTCTACAAAGGATGGTGTGCACTGCAGCCTACCATAGGGCAGGGAGCTACTGGTGGGCTCAGTAACACAGGCCATCGACATAGTTAAAGCACCGCTCATGAATGTTCCCACTGTTGTAATAGATGTTTTAGGGTCCAAAATCTAAGGAGCAGTTAGACAAACCTTGAGTACAACCATTAAGAAGGCTTTCAAATACCTCATAATGACTCAAGGCACCATGCTGTGATGAGCAGTACAATAGAAGTCTGCATGGAGGTTTCATAAAGGGTCAATGGCATTTCACCTGCCCACAAAATGTGGGAGTAGATTAGCAAGAAATTTACAGGCTTGAGGCCAAGGTGAGTATCATCAAACTTTGGATAATTTTACAATATTGCCTTAAAATACATGTTCATCAGGATCATCTTCTCCCACTATTGTTGCTACCAGTTTTCTCCTTCTGCTCCATGGAAAGGCCCTTTTGCAGGCTAAAGCTATGTAAGACACAGCAGGCAACAATAATTTTGGACACTTTAGCTGGGCTGTACTATATGCTTTCTCTGATCCTGCCCTGCCTACTCCAGAACCAGCAGGTAGAGAGGGATGGCCATTGGGACATCCATAGATCCTACATAGGTAAGGCTCAATTACAATTCCCTCAGCTAATACCCACAAATGGTAACTGGAGTTAAACTTTTGGAAGGTTTGAATAGCTACAGCAACAAAACCCAAAGACACTATGAAATAAATATTAATGTAAGAAGTTACACAACACCAGGTTATAGTCCAACAGTTTTATTTGAAATCACAAGCTTTCGGAGCGCTACTCCTTCATCAGGTGAAGTGGAGAGATGCCTATAGACACAGATTATATAGTCAGAGAATAATGCCAGATGATTACAGGTAATCTTTCTAACTGCCATTTATCACACCTCGGCAGAGAGATAATCACAGCAATCAAAGGTGTGAATGGTGTCCAAACAGGTCAGTCAGGAAAACATTACATCAAAGAACAATGAGGTGGGTTCACAAGGGGTAAAATGTTGCAGATGCTGGGGTCTGTATGAAAAACAAAAAACAGACAAAAAACATTTTCTTTGCTGGAAATCACAGCAGGTCCGGTCACATCTGTGTAGAGAGAACAAGCCAACGACGACTCGAGTCTGGATGACCCTACGTCAGGTGGGGTTACATGTAGCGTGACATGAACCCAAGATCCCGGTTGAGGCCGTCCTCATGAGTGCGGAACTTGGCTATCAGTTTCTGCTCTACAATTTTGCGTTGTCGTGTGTCTCGAAGGCCAACTTGGAGAATGCTTACTCGAAGATCGGAGGCTAAATGTCCTTGACTGCTGAAGTGTTCCCCGACTGGGAGGGAACACTCCTGCCTGGCGATTGTTGCATGGTGTCCGTTCATCCGTTGTCGCAGTGTCTGCATGGTCTCGCCGATGTACCATGCTCCGGGGCATCCTTTCCTACAACATATGAGGTCGACAACATTGCCGAGTCACATGAGTATGTACCATGTACCTGGTGGGTGGTGTCCTCATGTGTAGAATTGAGAAATACTAAGGGGAAAAAAACGTTAGTGGGAGTGGTTTATAGACCTCCAAACAGTAAGGCGGAGGTTGGGGATGGCATTAAAAGATAAATTAAAGAAGCGTGCAATAAGAGCACAGCAGTCATCATGGGTGACTTTAATCTACATATAGATTGGGCCAACCAAATGAGTAACAATACTGTGGAGGAGGAATTCCTGGAGTGTTTACGGGATGGTTTCCTGGACCAATATGTCGAGGAACCAACCAGAGATCAGGCCATCTTAGACTGGGTATTATGTAATGAGAAAGGATTAATTAGCAATCTTGTTGTAAGAGGCCCCTTGGGTCAGAGTGATCATAATATGATCGAATTCTTCATTAAGATGGAGAATGAAGTAGTTGACTCGGAGGCTAGGGTCCTCAATTTAAATAAAGGAAACTATGATGGTCTGAGGAGCGAGTTGGGTAAGATTGATTGGGGTATGGCACTCAAAGGGTTGACGGTGGATAGGCAATGGCAAACATTCAAAGACCGAATGGATGAACTACAGAATTTGTTCATCCCAGATTGGCATAAAAGTAAAACAAAAAAGGTGACCCAACCGTGGCTAGCAAGGGAAATTAGGGATAGCATAAGGTCCAAGGAGAGGACATATAAATTGGCCAGAAAAAGCAATAATCCTGAGGATTGGGAGCAGTTTAGGATTCAACAAAGGAGGTGATGCGCTATCAATTACTCAAAAGACTGAGGTTACGCGAGTAACTAACGGGCTTTTATTAACAAGAGAATGAAGGTGTGCCTCGAGTGGTCGACCAGTCCAGAATACAGAGGGACTGTGGAGCAGTCACCTTTATACCTGGACTCGTGGGAGGACTCAGCCGAGGCATGTACAGACATGTACACAGTGGAATACAAACACCCACACAGGCAGGTATAACAGTGGTTTACCACATTCACCCCTTGTTTAAAAATGAGTCCGGCGGGGTGAAGTGTATTAAAAGTTTGTGTATTGGAGTCTCTCCGGAGGTCTTGTCTGCCGCTGTGATCGACGTGGCGACGGCAGGGGTAGTGAAGCTTCCGGCGTCGAGTCCCGCGTAGGCTGGGGCACTGGTGTGTAGTCCTCGTGGGTGTCTAGCGGGTCGCGGGGCCCAGGCGTGCCATCTGCTGGGGTTGGATATTGGATCGTGGGGGGGGGTGGTAGTGGGTAGTGGGTTACTGGGGCCCCCGAGGGTGCGAGGTCTCGTATGGAGACTGTGTCCTCCCGCCCGTCCGGGTACGCAATGTAAGCATACTGGGGGTTGGCGTGGAGGAGGTCGACCCTCTCGACCAGGGGGTCCATTTTATGGGTCCTCACGTGTCTTCTCAGTAGGACCGGCCCTGGGGACGTCAGCCATGGCGGTAGCGATGTCCCCGATGTGGACTTCCTTGGGAAGACAAACATTTTCTCATGAGGGGTGGCGTTAGTGGCAGTGCAGAGCAGTGACCAAATAGAGTGGAGCGCATCGGGGAGCACATCCTGCCAGCGGGAGGTCGGAAGGCCCCTAGACTTTAAGGCTAGCAGGGCGGCCTTCCAAACTGTCGCATTCTCTCTTTCCACCTTTCCGTTCCCCCGGGGGTTGTAACTGGTGGTCCTGCTTGTGGCAATACCCCTAGCGAGCAGGTACTGGCGGAGTTCGTCGCTCATAAACGATGAGCCCCGGTCGCTATGGATATAGCTGGGGAAACCGAACAGGGTGAAGAGGCCGTTCAGACATTTAATGACCGTGGCACTGGTCATGTCTGGGCAGGGGATGGCGAACGGGAAACGGGAGTACTCATCAATAATGTTGAGGAAGTACACATTGCGGTCGGAGGAGGGGAGAGGCCCTTTAAAATCAACGCTCAGGCGCTCGAAGGGGCGAGTGGCTTTTATCAGGTGAGCCCTGTCTGGTCTATAAAAGTGCGGTTTGCACTCAGCGCAGACTTGGCAGTTCCTGGTCATGGTCCTGACCTCCTCAATGGAGTAAGGCAGGTTGCGGGCCTTGATGAAGTGGAAGAACCTGGTGACCCCCAGGTGGCAGAGGTCATTGTGGAGGGCCCGCAGTCTATCGATCTGCGCGCTGGCACAGGTGCCACGCGATAGAGCATCCGGGGGTTCATTGAGCTTCCCGGGCCGGTACAAGATCTCGTAATTGTAGGTGGAAAGTTCGATTCTCCACCTCAAGATCTTGTCATTTTTGATTTTGCCCCTCTGCTTGTTGTTAAACATAAAAGCAACTGAACGCTGGTCAGTGAGCAGGGTAAATCGTTTTCCGGCCAGGTAGTGCCTCCAATGACGCACAGCCTCCACAATAGCCTGGGCCTCCTTCTCAACAGCGGAGTGTCTGGTCTCCGGGCCCTGGAGGGTTCGTGAAAAGAAGGCCACGGGTCTCCCCGCCTGATTAAGGGTAGCGGCCAGGGCAAAGTCGGACGCGTCGCTTTCCACCTGGAAGGGGATGGATTCCTCCACTGCGTGCATGGTGGCTTTGGCAATGTCTTCCTTGATACGGTGGAAGGCTAAGCGGGCCTCTGCCGTCAAGGGAAAAGAGGTGGACTTGATCAGCGGACGGGCCTTGTCCGCATAGTAGGGGACCCACTGGGCGTAATAGGAGAAAAACCCTAGGCACCTCTTCAGGGCCTTGAGGCAGTGGGGCAGTGGGAGTTCCATAAGGGGACGCATCCGGTCGGGGTCGGGACCGATGACTCCGTGTTCCACAACACAGCCAAGGATGGCGAGGCGGGTTGTGCGGAATATGCACTTCTCCTTGTTATACGTCAGGTTTAGGAGTTGGGCGGTGCAGAGGAATTTTTCGAGGTTTGCATCATGGTCCTGCAAGTCATGGCCGCAGATGGTCACATTGTCCAGATATGGGAAAGTGGCCTGCAACGATTTTGATCGACCATCCGGTCCATCTCCCTTTGGAAGACGGAGACCCCGTTGGTGACGCCAAAGGGAACCCTAAGGAAGTGGTAGAGGCGGCCGTTTGCCTCAAAGGCAGTATACTGGCGGTCCTCAGGGCGGATAGGGAGCTGGTGGTACGCTGATTTCAGGTCAATGGTCGAGAAGACGCGGTACTGCGCGATCTGGTTGACCATATCAGCTATGCGGGGGAGTGGGTAAGCGTCCAGCAGGGTGTAGCGATTTATTGTCTGGCTGTAGTCGATGACCAGGCGCTGCCTCTCGCCGGTCTTAACGACCACAACCTGGGCTCACCAGGGGCTGGTGCTGCCCTCAATAATCCCCTCCTTCAGGAGCCGCTCCACTTCGGTTTTAATGAAAATCCTGCCCCGGCACTGTATCGCCTGCTCTTTGTGGCGATGGGCTTACAGTCGGGGGTGAGGTTAGCAAACAGTGGGGGGGGGGGTGACTCTGAGTGTGGAGAGGTTGCACCTGGTGCGCGGCGGGCAATTTGGAAGCTGCTGGCTGCGGACTGTGAGTGGGGGGAGGGGTCCACCGTACGCCATCGTAACACTTTTAAGGTGGCACTGAAAATCTAACCCCAGTAGAATGGCAGCGCAGAGGTGGGGCAGGACCAGACGTTTAAAATTATCGTACACAGTCCCGTCTACTAAGAGTGTCACCACGCAGTAGCCGCCAATGTCCGCCGACTGGGACTCGGAGGCCATAGAAATCTGCTGGTGCGCAGGCAGGACTGGGAGAGAGCAACGCCGCACCGTGTCGGGGTGGATGAAGCTCTCCGTGCTCCCAGAGTCAAAAAGGCAGGTTGTTTCGTGACCATTTACCTTAATGTCCATTGTGGACCGGGCCAGTTGGTGCAGTCTCGCTTGGTCCAGCGTAACGGAGGCCAGCGTAGGGGTCGGTGTGTCGCTGCGGATATCAGATGAGGCGGTGTTGGGGGCCTGCTGCGTCCCGGCTGGCATCCAAGATGGCGGCGTCCATGATCCCCATGTGGCTGGAGGCATCCAAAATGGCTGCTGTTCCGGTGGTTCGCACATGGCTGGGGAGGCCCAAGATGGTGGCCCGCACGGCCCACACGCGGCGCTGCTGGGGTTCAGGGTGGCTTTGGCCCTGCAGACGCTGGCGTAGTGTCCCTTCTTCCCGCAGCCCGAGCAGATCGCATTTTTCGCCGGGCAGCGCGCTCTGGGGTGTTTGGCCTGGCCACAGAAATAGCATTTCTGGCCTTGGGACACTGCTGCGGTAGTTGGGCCGTTGCTGGGATGTGGCTGGGGTGGCACGGCGCTATGAGACGGCCCTACCGTGTCCCAGGCTGTCGTTCCCCGCGGCGTCCATGGTGCAGAGGAGTAGGCATCCATGCCCCGGTAGGCTGCGTCCAATGATAGTGCGAGTTCAGAGGCCTTGTTGAGGTCGAGGTCACTCTGCTCCAACAGTTGCTGTCGGGTGTAATTGGACCTGTGGCCCGCTACAAAAGCGTCCCGGATAAGTTCCTCTGTGTACACGGCGGCCTTTACATTCTTACAACCACAGGCCCGGCCAAGCACAGACAGTGCCTGAAGGTATTCCTCGGTCGATTCCCCAGGTTGTTGTTTACGACTCCCCAGGAGGTGCCTGGCGTACACCTCGTTCACTGGGCGCGTGTACTGGTCCTTGAGGAGCTTGAGAGCAGCCGTGTACGAGGTCGCGTCCTGGATGACCGAGTACGCTCGGTGGTTCACTTTGGAGGTCAGGACATCCAGTTTGTCCTCATCCGATTTGACCGTTGCAGCGGAGGCGATCAGGAATCTTTCAAAGCACCTAAGCCAGTGAGCAAACTTGGTGGATGCGTCCGCCTCCCGATGGTCTAAGTCCAGGCATGCTGGTGTGAGGATCTTCTCCATTATAAAAATCTTGTTAATAAAATTGATGCGCTATCAATTACTCAAAAGACTGAGGTTAAGCAAGTAACTAACAGGCTTTTATTAACAAGAGAATGAAGGTGTGCCTCGAGTGGTCGACCAGTCCAGAATACAGAGGGACTGTGGAGCAGTCACCTTCATACCTGGACTCGTGGAAGGAGTCAGCCGAGGCATGTACAGACATGTACACAGTGGAATACAAATACCCACACAGGCAGGTATAACAGTGGTTTACCACAGGAGGACAAAGGGATTAATTAAGAAAGGGAAAATAGAATATGAGAGTAAGCTTGCAGAGAACATAAACACTGACTGTAAAAGCTTTTATAGATATGTGAAGAGAAAAAGATTGGTGAAGTCAAGTGTAGGTCCCTTGCAGTCAGAATCGGGGGAATTTATAATGGGGAACAAAGAAATGGCAGACCAACTAAATACATATTTTGGTTCTGTCTTCACAAAGGAGGACACAAATAACCTCCCAGAGATGCCGGGGAACATAGGGTCTGATGAAAGGGTGGAACTGAAAGAAATCAGTATTTGTAGGGAAATGGTGTTAGGAAAATTGATGGGACTGAAGGCCGATAAATCCCCAGGGCCTGATAATCTACATCCCAGGGTACTTAAGGAAGTGGCCCTAGAAATAGTAGATGCATTGCTGGTCATCTTCCAGAACTCGATAGACTCTGGAACGGTACCCATGGATTGGCGGGTAGCTAATGTTACCCCACTATTCAAAAAAGGTGGTAGAGAAAAGGCGGGGAATTATAGACCGGTAGTGGGGAAAATGCTGGAGTCCATTATAAAAGATGTACTAGCAGAGCACTTGGAAAGCAGTGACTGGATCGGACAAAGTCAACATGGATTTACAAAAGGTAAATCATGCTTGACTAATCTACTGGAATTTTTTGAGGATGTAACTGGTAAAATAGATAAGGGAGAACCAGTGGATGTGGTGTATTTGGACTTTCAGAAGGCTTTCGATAAGGTCCCGCATAAGAGATTAGCGTGCAAAATTAAGGCACATGGGATTGGGGGGCAAGGTATTGACTTGCATAGAGAACTGGTTGGCGGACAGAAAGCAAAGAGTTGGAATAAACGGGTCATTTTCTGAGTGGCAGGCAGTGACTAGCGGGGTACCGCAAGGATCAGTCCTAGGACCCCAGCTGTTCACAATATATATTAATGATCTAGACGAGGGAATTGGATGTAATATCTCCAAATTTGCAGACGACGCAAAGCTGGGGGGGAGGATATGCTGTGAGGAGGATGTCGTGAAACTCCAGCACGATTTGGACAGGTTGGGTGATTGGGCAGAAACATGGCAAATGCACTATAATGTGGATAAATGTGAGGTTATCCACTTTGGTGGCAAAAACAGGAAGGCAGATTATTATTTGAATGGTAATAGATTGGGAGAAGGGAAGTGCAAAGAGACCTGGGTGTTCTTGTACACCAGTCGCTGAAGGTAAGCATGCAGGTGCAGCAGGCGGTTAAGAAGGCAAATGGTATGTTGGCCTTCGTAGCAAGAGGGTTCGAGTACAAGAATAAGGATGTCTTGCTGCAGTTGTACAGGGCCTTGGTGAGACCACACCTTGAGTATTGTGTGCAGTTTTGGTCGCCTTACCTGAGGAAGGACGTTCTTGCCATGGAAGGAGTGCAGCGAAGATTCACCAGGCTGATACCTGGGATGGCAGGAATGACGTATGAGGAGAGATTGTGTCGATTGGGCTTATACTCACTGGAGTTTAGAAGATTGAGAGGGGATCTCATCGAAACCTATAAAATTCTGTCAGGCCTGGACAGACTAGATGCAGGAAGGATGTTTCTGATGGCCGGGGAGTCCAGAACCAGGGGTCATAGTCTAAGGATAAGGGGTAAGCCATTTAGGACTGAAATGAGGAGGAATTCCTTCACCCAGAGAGTGGTGAACCTGTGGAATTCTCTGCCACAGAGGGCGGTGGAGGCCAGTTCATTAAGTATATTCAAGAAAGAGTTGGATATATTTCTTAAGGCTAAAGGGATCAAGGGATATGGGGAGAAGGCAGGGATCGGGTACTGAATTTGGATGATCAGCCATGATCTCATTGAATGGCGGAGCAGGCTCGAAGGGCCGAATGGCCTACTCCTGCTCCTATCTTCTATGTATCTATGTGTGATGATGGTATCTGTGTTGATGATCTGGCATGTCTTGCAGAGGTTGCCGTGGCAGGGTTGTGTGGTGTCGTGGTCGCTGTTCTCCTGAAAGCTGGGTAATTTGCTGCGAACGATGGTCTGTTTGAGGTTAGGCGGCTGTTTGAAGGCGAGTAGTGGAGGCGTGGGGATGGCCTTAGCGAGGTGTTCGTCATCATCGATGACATGTTGAAGGCTGCGAAGAACATGGCGTAGTTTCTCCGCTCCGGGGAAGTACTGGACGACGAAGGGTACTCTGTTGGTTGTGTCCCGTGTTTGTCTTCTGAGGAGGTCTATGCGATTTTTTGCTGTGGCCCGTCGGAACTGTCGATCGACGAGTCTAGCGTCATATCCCATTCTTACGAGGGCGTCTTTCAGCATCTGTAGGTGTCCATCGCATTCCTCCTTGTCTGAGCAGATCCTGTGTATTCGCAGGACTTGTCCATAGGGGATGGCTTCTTTAATGTGGTTAGGGTGGAAGCTGGAGAAGTGAAGCATCCTGAGGTTGTCCTTGGGCTTGCGGTAGAGCGAAGTGCTGAGGTGTCCATCTTTGATGGAGATTCATGTGTCCAAGAATGAAACCGATTCTGAGGAGTAGTCCATGGTGAATTTGATGGTGGGATGGAACTTGTTGATGTTATCGTGTAGTCATTTCAGTGATTCTTCGCCGTGGGTCCATAGGAAGAAAATGTCGTCGATGTATCTGGTGTATAGCGTTGGTTGGAGGTCCTGTGCAGTGAAGAAGTCTTGCTCGAACTTGTGCATGAAGATGTTGGCGTATTGGGGTGCGAATTTGGTCCCCATGGCTGTTCCGTGTGTTTGGGTAAAGAACTGGTTGTCGAAGGTGAAGACATTGTGGTCAAGGATGAAGCGGATGAGTTGTAGGATGGCGTCTGGAGACTGGCTGTTGTTGGTGTTGAGTACTGAGGCTATCGCAGCGATGCCGTCATCGTGGGGGATACTGGTGTAGAGTGCTGAGACATCCATCGTGGCGAGGAGTGTTCCTGGTTCAACTGGTCTGTGGGTGCTGAGTTTCTGTAAGAAGTCTGTAGTGTCGCGACAGAAGCTGGGGGTTCCCTGTACGATGGGATTCAGGATGCCCTCGACGTATCCAGAGAGGTTCTCACACAGGGTTCCATTGCCTGATACGATAGGACACCCGGGTGTGTTGGCTTTGTGTATCTTTGGGAGGCAGTAGGAGTCTCCCACGCGGGGAGTACGTGGGATGAGAGCGCGTAGGATGCTTTGAAGGTCTGGATCGAAGGTCTTGATCAGTCTGTTGAGTTGGCGGGTTTGTTCTTTGGTCGGATCTGCGGGTAACTCTCTGTAGTGTTCCTGGTTGTACAACCTACGGACAACCTCAGGATGCTCCACTTCTCCAGCTTCCACCCTAGCCACGTTAAAGAAGCCATCCCCTATGGACAAGTCCTGCGAATACACAGGATCTGCTCAGACGAGGAGGAACGCGATGGACACCTACAGACGCTGAAAGACGCCCTCGTAAGAACGGGATATGACGCTCGACTCGTCGATCGACAGTTCCGACGGGCCACAGCAAAAAATCACATAGACCTCCTCAGAAGACAAACACGGGACACAACCAACAGAGTACCCTTCGTCATCCAGTACTTCCCCGGAGCGGAGAAACTACGCCATGTTCTTCGCAGCCTTCAACATGTCATCGATGACGACGAACACCTTGCTAAGGCCATCCCCACGCCTCCACTACTCACCTTCAAACAGTCGCCTAACCTCAAACAGACCATCGTTTGCAGCAAATTACCCAGCTTTCAGGAGAACAGCGACCACGACACCACACAACCCTGCCACGGCAACCTCTGCAAGACATGCCAGATCATCAACACAGATACCATCATCACACGTGAGGACACCACCCACCAGGTACATGGTACATACTCATGTGACTCGGCCAATGTTGTCTACCTCATACGTTGCAAGAAAGGATGCCCCAGAGCATGGTACATCGGCGAGACCATGCAGACACTGCGACAATGGATGAACGGACACCGCGCAACAATCGCCAGGCAGGAGTGTTCCCTCCCAGTCGGGGAACACTTCAGCAGTCAAGGACATTCAGCCTCCGATCTTCGGGTAAGCATTCTCCAAGGCGGCCTTCGAGACACACAACGCAAAATCGTAGAGCAGAAACTGATAACCAAGTTCCGCACTCATGAGGACGGCCTCAACCGGGATCTTGGGTTCATGTCACGCTACATGTAACCCCACCTGACGTAGGGTCATCCAGACTCGAGTCGTCGTTGGCTTGCTCTCTCTACACAGGTGCTGCCGGACCTGCTGTGATTTCCAGCAAAGAAAATGTTTTTTGTCTGTTTTTTGTTTTTCATACAGACCCCAGCATCTGCAACATTTTACCCCTTGTGAACCCACCTCATTGCTCTTTGATGTAATGTTTTCCTGACTGACCTGTTTGGACACCATTCACACCTTTGATTGCTGTGATTATCTCTCTGCCGAGGTGTGATAAATGGCAGTTAGAAAGATTACCTGTAATCATCTGGCATTATTCTCTGACTATATAATCTGTGTCTATAGGCATCTCTCCACTTCACCTGATGAAGGAGCAGCGCTCCGAAAGCTTGTGATTTCAAATAAAACTGTTGGACTATAACCTGGTGTTGTGTGACTTCTTACATTTGTCCACCCCAGTCCAACACCGGCATCTCCACACCACAAATAAATATTAGACAGCTACTTGATGCACCTACCAAGCAGACTGTGTTTTAAGAAATAGGCACCAACATGGCTGAATGGACCAATCATCCAGCACCCAGTTGAGCTTCAACTCTGGTGCTAAGACTGCATTAAATGCATACGACCCTTCGAGCCTGCTCCGCCATTCAATAAGATCATGGCTGATCTTCAACCTCAACTCCACATTCCCACCCTATCCCCATATCCCTTGATTCCCCGAGAGTCCAAAAATCTATCTATCTCAGCCGTGAATATATTCAACAACTAAGCATCCACAATCCTTTCGGGTAGAGAATTCCAAAGATTCACAACCCTCTGAGTGAAAATATTCCTCCTCATCTTCATTTTAAATGGCCGACCCCTTATCGTGAGACTATGCCCCCTAGTTCTAGACTCTCCAGCCAGGGGAAACAACCTCTTGGCATCTACCCTGTCAATTCTCCTCAGAACCTTATATGTTTCAATGCGATCACCTCTCATTCTTCTAAACTCCAGAGAGTATAGGCCCAACCTATTCAGTCTCTCCTCATAGGTCAACCCTCTCATCCCAGGAATTAATCTAGTGAACCTTCGTTGCACCACCTCTAAGGCAAGTATATTCTTCCTCAGATAAGGAGACCAAAACTGTGCACAGTACTCCAGGTGTGGTCTCACCAAAGCCCTGTACAATTGTAGCAAGACTTCCTTAATCTTGTACTCCAACCCCTTTGCAATAAGACCAACATGCCATTTGCCTTCCTAATTGCTTGCTGTACCTGCATGCTAACTTTCTGTGTTTCCTGTATGAGGACACTGAAATCTCTCTGAACACCAACATTTAATAGTTTCTCAAAATATCTTGCAGTCATTCTCTCAATGTGCTGTAAAGGAAACTTCCTTTGCCCCCAAAGTACATTAAATTGGCCTTCGGAAGTGCTTCTGCGCAACTAGGGAGGGAAAGCAACTATGATTGTTCTATTACTATAAATATGTACAATATACTTTCAACATGATCCAACAACATTCAGCAAAGATGGCCCAGACTGATGAGGTTGGCCTGCTGATGGCGCAAACAGATGAACCCATGCTGTGATCATGAAAATTGTGCTGATATTAACTTACAGCTTTGCTGTGCAGAAACTTTGACATCTTCCTCTTGAAAATTTGCTCATAGATCTCATGTGGATAAATAGCTAAACTTCCTTTATTAGCCCAAACTGAGGAATGTTGAGTACATCTAAGTAGATTGGTCTTTAACAAGCCTCACTGGACCGTTTTGTTGTCGCCTAATTTCAAGCCATTGAAGGAAGGCCCAATACCACTTTCCTAACATTTTCCTCACCAGTTTACTTACATCTACATCTCTGGTAAACTTAACATAGTGAGAATAATATCACCCTTCATTGATAAAGATCTACAACATACCATTAAGAATATAGGCACACTACAAATCCTATATGGTCCATGAAAGGAATCAGTTTGACGGACTAAATGGCATTTTCTTGTCAGATTTTCATATGTTCTTAACTATCTATCATTCTATGTTTCTAGCATTGTCTTTTTATCTATCTATGTTAAATAGAATTTTGTTAATGACTGCCCGGTTCATGATAAATGGTTAAAGGGAACAGTAGCTCATGCAAATTCCAATGGATAACTGCTGCTTTATGGGAACAGTTTAGGCTGAGGGTGCTGCTTTATAGGCTCGATTCAAACCAACATGGCACCTGTTTGAGTAGATTTTATAAAAGCTGCTATTACTGTCATACAATAGGCTCACTCCTGAACAGTTCATTTGGCCAGCTTCACATCGTCTCATCACTTAATGCAAACCTGCTGTTATAGATGAGTTAACAACATTGGCTCTTGCGCACTTGCAGGACACATTGTTGCCAAGTAGAAGCAGTTACACATTCTTTTTACACAACTTTTGCTTAAAAGAAACAACTGGCTAAAGGGGATCTCTAGCCTGCCATGGAGATGTGCTGTTTCTATTAAGAAGCTTTCATTGTATATTAATGCTCGATCGCTGCCAGTCTACAGATAGTACTACTGCAAATGCTGCTTAGGTGAAATTGTAGCAAATCAACTGTGAACTGTATGTGGTGGAAAAAAATAAACAGAGCAGATTTTTGTATTGTTATAACATCTGGACATTATTTTCTACAACATCAGCATTAGCTACAGCTCAGGAAGCATACTGTCCTAAGGTGCTTGTCAGCACTACATTTAAGGATGTTTCTTTGAAACACAAACAGTGCTTTCACTCATTGGTTAAGGGTTAATCTCTATAAGTAAGATTTTTTTTTTAAAAAGACAACAAAGTAGATGAAACTTTTTTCATTAAAATAATTCTCCAAATAAACTGAAATTGTTTTTGCATATTTAGTAATGCAATACAATAATGCTACCCCAGGCACTTAAAAGGATAAGAAACCACAAAGTAACTGGTAAAAATGTTCTGGAAGTTATTAAATTGAGAAGCCCTAGACAAAAACATTTCTATTTCCATAATTTAATCAGAAACATATTTATCGGTACTGAGAAACAAAGATGCAAAACTCACACTAAAATGATTTACTTAAAAAAATTAGTAAAATATGTGCAACAAAGAAACATAAACATCTGGTCCTCAGTCACAAAACTTGCTTTGTGCTCAAATGAAACTCTCCTTTTCCTGCCATGATGAACTTCTTAGATTCTTTTTTGATTTATAAGTGTCTAAATTAAAAGGATGATAGGGGAGGAAGATGAAGTGTCTGTCCTACATTCTGCAAGTCCAGATGGAAGGATTTATCCATCTGTTTAGCACAAAAAATGTTTAACATGAATGGATAAAGATAGTTTATAAGACCAGACATGGCCCAGTGCATCCAAATTTACAATATGTATAATCTTTAAACATGAAAAAGCACATTTTTAATCCCTCAACAGAGTTGTATTTTATTTCATGCTCACGCTGATCTTAGTTGCACTTTACATAGGCCAGGTCAACTGATTGAGACAAGGTTTTGTGCCCAAATTTGGATACAATATCAACTTGGAGGAATGTGTTACATCATAACAATGACAATCTGACTAAAGCTGGCAATACACTACTCATTATTCTTTGGTGATTTACTTAGCATGTGGCAGTATTTTCATATGATAAGCAATGCTTATTTCCCATAAACAGTTTCACAATTGCAGAATGGTGTCAAGATAACATTTGCATGATCAGTCACTAGGAAATATCTTTGCACCATGTCGGATGTGAACTATTGATAGGGTTTCATGTTCATCTTTTATTCTGTCTTATGCGTGCAGAAAATGGGGAAAAAACACATGGATTGCATTTTACTCATTTTCTATTGAAAACAAGAATAATCTGACCTTTCAGATGAATAATTCTGTGAAATTGTTAAAAAGGAGATGAAGTGAGGGGAGAAAAATTAGGTAAAAAGAATATTTTAAATAGTTAACAGATAAAACTTTAGTTACATCAGTGGCTTATTTTAACTGCCCCTATAACATCCTAACTGTACTGGTATATATATAACACAATGAAAAAAATTGGTCTGCCACTACAAATACTGTCCATGAATCTGTCACATCTTGTTATGTGACCCTTCCATTATAATATTTGAATCACTTTATTAAATTCACTGCTGCCCAGTGCACTCAAATCTTATATTTATTTTCTGTTTTTAGCAATGTTCTTCTCTCATTAAATCCTCTCTCGCCCACCATACTCCATTTCTTGCCTGAGAGGACAGGTGGGTGAATTGTTCCCAGGGGTGTGCCAATGTTACCCTGCAACCACCTGTTGGAGCTGCATGTAAACTGTCCGGAGTAACTGGGAGTATCGATTTTTTAAATGTTCTCCTGCAGGGAGACACCTAACTTTTGTTTGCCATGGGATTCGCTAACTCGGGATTCATGGGCTCTAACATACATCATATCACTCTTTGACAAAGCTGGTCAGTGCACCAATTGCACTCGTGCATCAGCTCACCTATCATTAATTTTAATCATCTGTCTAGTTCCATTGCCCTGTCACCTCAAATATAAGCAAAATAAAAATTGCAGACAAACATGCAAATGCCAAAATAACCTCACAACTCTCAAGCTCAGTAACCTTTACCCAGTAGAACAGAAAACAACTTTAAAATGGTGGAAAATATGAACTAGACAGCAACAATATTGCACTGGTTAAACTGACCTAGTGTATCCGCAACACAAGATTAAGGGTAACTTTTGAAAACTTGCAAAAGGACAGAAGTTGAATATATATAAAGCAACAAACACAGATCAGAATTACAATGTTACAGGATTGGTACAAAAAGTTGTAGCTCAGATGACTATAAACCATCAGAGCTTTATGTTGACATCGTCTGAACCCTGCAATAGTTAGAGACCCACCAAACAGTTTCATAGATCTGTGATTCTACAGATTTCTCATTCATATTCACATTCTTTGTTGATTAGCAGTGCACACAAGAAGTCAGTATCTCTTGTTTCCAAGAGACCACCAAGAGGAAAGGATTTGAATCCAAAATCCGAGGGTGCTGGCAGGTAAAATGTTGAAATTGCAAAGTAAAATATTTTGAAACCAGGAGGTAATTCAGCTTTGAGAGGAATTTCAAAAGGCTCGCTTGCAGATTCTGAATATTCTATTCAAGACAGAAGTATGCTCTTTATTCAGATTGCCACACAGATTTAAAAATGAAGAAAGGAATACAAGCTTCAACTGTGGGCTTATGTTGCCCAGTAGGAATTTGCTCAAATGTAAATACATTTTTTTGAGGTGAAAGAGTCAT
Organism: Somniosus microcephalus; assembly: GCF_052327205.1. NCBI lineage: Eukaryota > Metazoa > Chordata > Chondrichthyes > Squaliformes > Somniosidae > Somniosus > Somniosus microcephalus. Next base: position 196,686,412 of record NC_140993.1, read on the forward strand.
TCCTCAAACTTTAAGCTAAAAAAAACTAATGAAGGGAAAAGGAGCCCAATTTTATAAAATGTGAATTAATAACCATGTAACAAATGTAACAAGGTTGTCTTTTGGCTTTAAAGCAGGTTCCGGTTACACTGTCCAGTAGTCCTCATTTGTGCTCACCTAACCCTTCCCCCCGCCCCCCCCCCCCCCCAATACCAAGTTCAGGTGGTGTGTATGAATGGTACTGCCAACAAGAGCATGTGACAGAAATACAGGAAAGGCAGGTGATTCGCTTAGTAGGAGGCACTGGACAGAATTGTGTTGCTAATATTATTAACATATCATACAGAACATCACTTTTAAAGTACATAGTCTAAGCTCTGTATAATCGGGATCTACTTTGGTTAATGCGAATACCTTGTGTTTTATATCTCAGCTATTTACGGATCCAAATACAGCGCAGTATCTAGGCCAAACCTATTTACATTGGCAGCTCGACAAGGACTCAGAAGGAAAATACTTCATATAGTGTAGCACTCAGAAATGCAGACCAGGAAGGTTCCAGGTTTGATTCCTGTATCGGTTCTGAGTTAACCGATCTAAGCCAGTACAGTGCTAGAGATGGAGTTGAGAGGTGCTACAATTGGCCTCCACATTCCAAGGCTTTGAGATGGTAAAATCCAGCAAGCTTCCTGCTCTTGATCAATATTCAGTGATTCTCTGCTGGAAGTATGCACCTGGGATGGCAGGAATGACGTATGAAGAGAGATTGGGTCGATTGGGCTTATATTCGCTAGAGTTTAGAAGAATGAGAGGGGATCTCATTGAAACTTATAAAATTCTAACAGGACTAGACAAACTAGATGCAGGAAGGATGTTCCCGATGGCAGGGGAGTCCAGAACCAGGGGTCACAGTCTAAGGGGTAAGCCATTTAGGACTGAGATGAGAAGGAATTTCTTCACCCAGAGAGTGGTGAACCTGTGGAATTCTCTACCACACAAGGCAGTTGAGGCCAATTCATTAAATATATTCAAGAAGGAGTTAGATATATTTCTTAAGGCTAAAGGGATCAAGGGATATGGGGAGAAAGCAGGGACAGGGCACTGAATTTGGATGATCAGCCATGATTGCATTGAATGGCGGAGCAGGCTCGAGGGGCCAAATGGCCTACTCCTTTTCCTATTTCTTATGTTCTTATGTAAGTGAAGACAGGAAATGGCTCCATAGTTATATATCCTGTTGATGCTCACTATCCAAGCTCATGCATGAGCAATGGCCACTTGGTGGGAGACCAATGGACTGTCATCGCTCCTGGAAACATAACCCAGCAAGAGTTTCCACCTTCAATAGAAATGGGGTAATGAAAAGAAAATCAGAGTAAATTAGAGAGGAAAATAATTCACACTTGCCTATGTATCGTTAAACTTTAGCTTTGCTCACATGATCAATCTTTCCTCCAGGAACGTAGGAACAAGATGAGGCCATTCAGCCCCTTGAGCCTGTTCCGCTATTCAATTAGCTTATGGCTGAGGTGTATCTTAACTCCATCTACCCGCCTTAATTCCACAACCCTTAATACCCTTGCCTAACAAAAATGTATCGATCTCAATTTTGAAATTTTTAGGGGAGAGAATTCCAGATTTCCACTATCCTTTGTGTAAATAAGTGCTTTCTGACATCACCCCTGAACAACCTGGCTCTAATTTTAAGGTTATGCCCCCCTCGTTCTGGACTCCCCCACCAGAGGAAATAGTTTCCCTCTATCAACCCTATCTATTCCTTTAAACATCTTAATCACCTCAATTAGATCACCCCTCAAGGAAAATATGCTTCAATCTGTTTTCTGTGCTGGCTTATCTGATTTCAATGGGATAGCAGTGGAGGTACTACAATTACTCTCAGTGACCGAAGGGAAAGTTCAATAGTATCTTCCATTTTTGATTGTTATCCAGTGATTGCTGTCGGAAATACTAATGTATGGACATCAGGTGAGGAGAACCGGATTGGACTCAGCTATGATTGGGCTCAAACACGAAGAATAACCACAGAGTCATTGAAGAGTTTCCAATGCCTATGCTGAGCCTCTACCTTGAGGAGAAAAGGGGAAGTGGTGAAAACTGAGATGGAGCAGGTCAGCGTGGGGGAAGGGGGAGATGCAGACCCAAAGCTTACAAGATGAACTGTGAAATTTCAAACAGCCCTGTGGTTTTGCAAATCTGCTCAATATTTACTCAAAGGTTTTCCATTGCAGTAGCAGACATATTTGATGTTCAAGGTTATTACACTAGGCAGAACTTGATAAAAAGTTTTTAAAGTCACTAATTAAGAAGCTTCAGTGCCTTCACAATCTTCCTCCTATGCATTATTCTAACAAAGCAACGACTTTTACAAGAATAGTACTTGCTTTAATGAAAGCAGCACTGAGCTGCACAGAAGTTTCAAAGGATGCATCACCTTGATAATAACACATCTCCATTATCTTCAGTATTCTGCTGCATACAAACTTTGCTTTGAACAGAACTAAGGATTATATTTTTCACAATTTTTAAATTGTAATTTTAATTCGTTTTGTGCTCAATGTGAATGGAGCATTTCCTACTTTTGACTTTGCATCAAGCAATTTCAGAGTGAAGCATCCCTTTCTGTAACAGTGTGACATTACCAATTCCATTTCACAGTTATTTTAGTAAGACTGCCACTTTAGTGTTGAATTACTGTCAATAGGCAACCACTAGGAACTTTCTTGCGAGGCCAAATCCATTTGACTTATGACCCTTACAGTTAACACAGAGAGGAGACTTTCACCCCCTCAGTCTGGACAGAATTCAAACCCAGATCCCAGTTCAAAAGACTGTGCTCAAGCCCATTACAATAATTTGGTTCCCTACCAATTCCCCACTAAAAGTAATATTTTTGAATTTTTGGCCTAGAATTTTGATGGCTCCACACATTCAAACCACAGGTCGCTTCTGCCCACTGGCATTCACAACTTCGACCCCCAAATTTCAGGTGCATGGATTGTTTGGCAGGCAGGCGCGAATGATTTTCTGCACCTTTATATCTTTTGAGAAGCCCAGCTGAAGGCCATTGGCCAAAAGTGCATGACACCACCAAAGCTGAAAAGAATAATCTAAAAGATGAGGCAAAAGAGGAAGTACTGTATTGATTACACAAGGGCAAGTTTGAGCTTTAAATATTTGTAATTTGTAGGAGGAAAAGAAGAATGAAGAAAGTAAGGAATTAAAAATTGGATGAAGAGCTGAGGAACAAAATGTGTGGGGAAGATAAAGAAATAAAATTAAATTCAAAGGGATGATTATAAACGGAGACTGCGGTAATTAGGGAAAGAGTGTATACAAAGGGTCTCAGCGACATTGAAACATCTTTGGGAGGTGTACATAATTATACCTCAACGATCCAAGAAGATCTACCATCTAACTGTGAATTTTCACCTAATTGCCAGCAGAAATAATGGCCTAGAAATTCGGTTGTTTGCGCCAGCGGTTAGCGCCTAAAGAGACCGAGAATTGGGGTGTTACCCAATGTTGGGGCGGGCGCAAGGAAGATAGCGACAACTCCCATATTGACTATACATTTAACGCCTGCGCTAAGTGTTTGCGCGCGCCCGCGAGCGCAAGCAGATCATGACGTCATTTCAGTGTGCAACACCTTTTAGGGGTGCCTAAGCGGATATTGGGTGGCGCCCGGAGCCTTTACACCTAGCGCTATTAGTGACAGTTCGAAGGAGCGTTAGCAGGCCCTTCTCGGACTTGGGAGGCGCTATTTAAAGGGGACAGCTCTAGTATAGAAGCTTCAGCCACTTGGCCTGTTCATTGCGATCGTTGGTGGAGAGGGTTGGTGAGCTACTGTGGAGCAGAGTTTTTGGAATTTAGCATTAGAGTACTTGAGACCTTCAAACCTGTCCGGAGCAGTTGGAGCACTAGACCTAACAGCCTTTTGACCAACTGGCATCAGAATGGGAGATGCTTTGGAGGGCGACGGCCTCATGGCCGAACATTATGAAGGGGCAGAGAGACGGCAGGAGAGAGGGCCGGGATTGGCCAGAAGGAGGAGGGGCAATGGAGGTCGGCCAATCCGAGGGTATGCTGCGAGGGTCTTTAGGCAGCAGGTGTCATACCTTGACATGTCGGAGGAGCAGTGTGTGCGAAGGCTCCAAATTGGGAGGGACGTTGTTACTGAGCTGTGCCACCTGCTTGCTGAGGATCTGCAGCCGCGTCTACGGTGCAGGATCTCTCTGTTGGTGGCCGTTAAACTGACTGTTGCCCTCAATTTTTATGGCAACGGATCCTTTCAGTCAGCCATTGGGGACATTGCGAATATCTTTCAGGTTGCAGTCCACTGTTGCATCTGGCAAGTTACAGCTGCCCTTTATAGGCGAAGGTGTCAATTCATCACCTTCCCTCTGACCCTGGAGAAGCAGGGCTTCGCTGCTATTGCGGACTTCCCCATGGTGCAGGGGGCGATTGACTGTACACACGTGGATTTGAGGGCGCCATTCCAGAATCCTGAGGACTTCCGCAGTAGCAAGGGGTTCCACTCCCTCAACGTGCAGCTGGTCTGTGACCACCGCCAAATCATCATGGCAGTCAATGCCCAATTCCTAGGGAGCAGCCACGATGCCCTTATCCTGCAGTAGACCTCAGTTTGTGACCTTTTTGAGGGGCTGGCTTGACCACAAGGCTGGCTTATTGGGGACAAGGGCTATCCTCTCTGCCCATGGCTGATGACACCACTCCGTGTGCCCGCCACCCCAGCAGAAGAGCTGTTCAACAGCAGCCATCAGGTGACCAGGAACATTGTAGAGCACACTATCGGTGTGCTCAAAAAGCATTTCCGATGTCTTGACCATTCAGGGGGAGCCCTGCAGTACTCGCTGGAGCAAGTGGGTCACATCATCGTCGTCTGCTGCATGCTCCACAACTTGGCGATTCGACGCACCCAGCCAATTCCAGCTGTCCCTCAATGACCAGCAGAGCAGGCGGTCGAGGAGGAGGAGGAGGAGGAGGAGGAGGAAGAGCAGGCGGAGGAGGAGGAGGAGGAGGAGCATGCGGACGAGGAGGAGGAGGAGGAGGAGTGTTGAGTCTGTGTGTCCCAGTTATGTTTATTATAAATCACTGGACACAGACAACAAGAATAACTTTAACAGGTCTTTACTATTCGGATGTCAGGGCTGAACTGCCCAGCAAATCACTACACAACGTTTATATACCGGTGTGGTCACCACCGGTATTACAGTATACAGCAGCCAAGAGAAAGTAGTACATCTCTTAAGGTAGTTCTCTTAAGGTGGAACAGGTTACATACACCACAATCCTCCCTTTTTAGCTTAACAGTGTATATCCCCATTTAACATAACATAATAACATATATATATATATATATATATATACAACTTCATGCAAAACAGTTCAAAGATTCAGTCTCTGAGGAGGCCTCCTGATCCGAGTTGGATAACGCCTTTCAGGGGTCTCTGATTCTCGTTGCTGGGGTGACTCATCTAGTTGATCTCTTATGGATTGGACATCATCATCAGGTACATTCACTTCTGAGGTAGATGCTTCAGGTTCACTAACTTCTTCCACGGCTGTCTCTGCCGTAACCCTGGGTTCGACCCTTGTTCTCAATTCTACCAGTTGGTCAGCATGACGTCGTATTACATTTACACCAATATCTACCGTGTACATCAGGGGTCCTTGTCTGGCCCGAATTGTTCCAGATTGCCATTTCTCATTTTTATAGTCCCGGGCTAACACTGGTTGTCCTATTTCGAAACTCCGAGTGGTCTTGTTATTTATATGCTGGAACTGTTTGTTTTCGACTTCCCTCCGCACATTTGGTTTTAACAAGTCCAACCTGGACCGCAACCTCCTGTTATAGAACATCATGGCAGGACTTTGGTTTGTCACTGCATGAGTGGCGTTTCGATATGCCAGTAGGAAATTGTCCACCTTGTGTTGTAGTGGAATCTGATCTTCGCTCATGGCCTTTATTGCTTTTTTGAACGTTTGTACAAATCTCTCGGCCAACCCGTTTGTAGCCGGATGATATGGGGCAGAGGTATAATGTTTCACCCCATTCTTCTTCATGAATTTCTGGAATTCTTCTGACATGAACTGCGGTCTGTTGCCTGAACATATTTGTTCTGGCAATCCATTTCTTGCAAATATCGTTCTTAGCACCGCGATCGTCTTTTCCGAGGTAGTGGTAGTCATCTTAATCACTTCTGGCCATTTAGAATGTGCGTCCACCGCAATTAAAAACATGGAGTCCATGAATGGACCAGCAAAGTCAATATGTACACGTTGCCATGGGGTTGAAGGCCATTCCCATGGATGCAACGGTGCAATCGGAGGTGCATTTTGAACTTTTTGGCACCCTGAGCAGCTTTTCGTCAGATCCTCTATCTGTTGGTCGATACCCGGCCACCACACATAGGCCCTAGCAAGGCTTTTCATCTTGACTCCCCCCAGATGACCTTCATGCAGTTCCTTTAGAACTCTCTCTCTTAACTTAGGAGGAATAATCACCCTTGTTCCATACATCAATGTTCCTTGACAGACGGACAGCTGTTCTCGTCTTGCTGAGAATGCCGGTAACAGTGGATCACCATGTGCTGGCCATCCCTTCACTGTCAATTCGTAGACCCGGGACAGTGTCGGGTCGTTCCTGGTTTCTCTTTCAATACTTGCATTGGTGACTGGTAAACATTCGATGATGGTCGAGTGAAATAACTCAACAGGGTCAACCGTCGGTGCCTCCTCCGCTGTAGGTAGTGGCAGGCGCGACAGCCCATCAGCATTACCATGTTGCTTTGTACCCTTGAATTCAATCTGATATTGATGTGCCCCTAGGAAAAGGGACCATCTCTGGAGCCTCTGTGCTGTCATCACCGAAACACCCTTCTTAGGGTTAAAAATGGATACCAACGGCTGGTGGTCTGTCAGAAGCGTAAACTTTTGGCCCTGCAGGTAATGATTAAACTTCTTTACTCCCCACACAAGGCTGAGAGCCTCCCTATCTATCTGAGCATAGTTGCGCTCAGCGGAGGTCAATGATCTGGATGCGAACGCGACTGGCCTCTCCAAGCCATTTGGCAACTTGTGTGAGAGTACTGCCCCAATACCATATGGAGAAGCATCACAAGCCAAACGAATAGGCAGCGTTGGGTTGAAGTGAGCCAACACTTCCTCTGAGGTGATCAATGCCTTGCTTTTGCGAAAGGCCCTCTTACAGTCCTCGCTCCACTTCCATGGTACTCCCTTCTGCAAAAGAGCGTTCAGCGGGTGCAGCACCGTGGATAAATTTGGCAGAAACTTATGGTAATAGTTAATCAACCCTAGGAACGACCTCAACTGGGATACATTATCCGGAGCGGGAGCCTTCACAACAGCTTCGATCTTGTCAGGAGACTTATGAAGCCCCTCCTGGTCAATGACATGACCACAGTACGAGATCCGCTTCTGAAAGAACTCACATTTCTGGCGATTAACTCGAAGTCCATATTCTTTCAATCTGGTGAGCACCAGTTCCAAATTTGCAAGATGTTCCTCATCATCATCTCCTGTAATCAGAATATCATCCAGGTAACATTGTGTGCCTGGAATTCCCTGTAATACCTGCTCCATGGCCCTCTGCCAAATTGCTGGAGCCGATGCCACTCCAAAAGCCAGTCTATTATACCGATACAAGCCTCTATGCGTGTTGATCGTGAGATACTGGTGTGACTCTTCCTCAACTTCCATCTGTAAGTACGCCTGCGCCAGGTCTATCTTGGTGAAGTGTTTCCCGCCAGACAACGAAGCGAAGATATCCTCAATCCGCGGAAGCGAATATTGCACCATGTGAAGCACCGGATTAACAGTGATCTTGAAATCTCCACAGATGCGAACCTTCCCCGGTTCCCCCGGCTTGTTGCTCGATGAACGCTTCATGACGGGAACAATGGGCATGGCCCACTCACTCCAGTCCACCTTAGACAGTACTCCTGAATGTTCTAGCCCTTCCAGCTCAGCTTCCACAGCAGGTCGTATCGCATAAGGTACCGGTCTGGCTTTGAAAAATTTCAGGTTTGCATGTTCTTCAACCTTGATGGTTGCCGTAATTCCTCTCAGTGTTCCCAGTCCCTGTTGGAACACCTCTTTAGCATCGTCCAATATTCTGGACAATCGTTTAGGTTTGACATCTTCTTTTTTACCGGAATCTACCGTTAGTGCTTTTAAGGAATGCCAGTCCATATTTATTCTCCTGATCCACTCCCGTCCCAGTAGTGGTGGACCTCCCTCAGGTAGCACATATAAGTCCATTCCTCGGCTTTCTTTGCCCTTGTGGACCACCTTTACCTTTATCTTTCCGATGGGGTATACTCTTTGCCCCATGTATGTTTTCAATACAATCTCCGTATCCCGTAGGGGAATATGTGGGAATAACCTTTTGTAATCTTGCTTATTCATGACCGTCAATGCCGATCCAGTGTCCAATTCCATCTTCACTTGGACTCCTGCTATCTGAAGTGTGACCCAGATAGTTTGGAGGTCTGCTTCATTACCCACATTGTGTACTCTTAGACAACCCAGTTCCTTACTGCTGGAGTCTGAATCTGACTTCTGTTCATCCGAACTGTTCTCTGTCACCTTGTGTACCTTTCTGCACTTTTCCTGCGGTGACTTTTTGTTGCTGGTCTTCTTTCCTGACCGGCATACTTTAGCTATGTGACCAAGCCTGCCACATTTTCTGCATTCCTGATTTTTGAACCAGCACTGGTTCTGATCGTGCGTTGTCTTTCCACAACGATAACACTTTACTGCACCCAAGGCCATTTGATTGGTGCTGAGTTCCGATGACCTTAGCTGCATTTCCGCAGTGCCTCTCGCTGCGGCTTCGTGTGATGCTGCAATAGTGACAGCTTTATCAAGCGTAAGATCATTCTCTTCTAGCAGTCGCTTTTGTGTTCCTTCTTTTAACAATCCACACACAAATTTATCTCTCAGCGCATCTGCTAGTCCTGTTCCAAACTGACAGTACTTTGATAGCTTACGCAGTTCAATTAAGAATTCAGCGTTGCTTTCTTCTTTCAGCTGCGTTCTTCTGTAAAATTTAAATCGTTCCGCTATCAGCAGCGGCGTGGGGTTTAAATGATTTTTCAGGACAGTAACAATATTCGCGAAAGTCTGATCCGCCGGTTTATCTGGTGATACAAGGTGCTTCAATAGCCCATACGTCCTCGCACCCATTGAGTTTAATAAGGTTAGTGCTTTCTTATCATCTGGTACCTCATTAGCTTTACAATAAACTTCCATGCGTTCTACATACGTGGCCCAATCTTCGACATCACTATCAAAAGCATTGATGTTACCATGTTTAGGCATCCTTGCAAGTTTCTTTAAATTTTCTTTTTCCCAAAATGGCGGCTTCCCGCGCTTGTCTTCTTCCCCCGCCTACTAAAATGGCGGCTTCCCGCGCTTGGCGGTTTTTCCCGCGCTCGTCTTCTTCCCCCGCCGACTACAATGGCGGCTTCCCACGTTTGCCTTCTTCCCCCGTTGGCTGCAATGGCGATTGCCGTGCTGCTGCCATTCTCGCCTCCCCAGCGGTTCTCAATTCCCCGACGCTGCTTTTTTTGCTCCCCCGCGGTTCCCGTGGGCATTCACGCTTCCCCTGCTGTTGCGCCTCTCAGCCCCACTTGCAGGCCGGTCCTTTACACCGGCTGCGGTTGAGTTCTCCGCGGTTCTCATGGCCTTAACGCTGCCCCAGTCACTGCGCCTCTCGGCCCCGATTGCAGCCTGGCCCTTTTCACCGACCGCGGTCGAGTTCTCCGCCCTTTTTCCTCCGTTTTCCCTCCCCTACTCCACAGCCAATGCGGCTGACTTTCTGCTCGTGTCGCTGATCGGCTTACCCACCACCGTGGTAGAAGGGATGATCACTGCCTGTCGCTGATGGAGGGCTTCGTGGTCAGAATTTTTCTTTTTAACCCGGGTTCTTGATGCCTCCCATGCGATGTGGTGCTCAGCAGGATGATGAGGGCGGATGCCTCTTCTCGACGCCCGTTCTGAGGACGAAGCTGCCTTGGATGTAAAACTGCCGCAGGGTAAGATCGGACTCGTCGCCACTGTTGAGTCTGTGTGTCCCAGTTATGTTTATTATAAATCACTGGACACAGACAACAAGAATAACTTTAACAGGTCTTTACTATTCAGAGGTCAGGGCTGAACTGCCCAGCAAATCACTACACAACGTTTATATACCAGTGTGGTCACCACCGGTATTACAGTATACAGCAGCCAAGAGAAAGTAGTACATCTCTTAAGGTAGTTCTCTTAAGGTGGAACAGGTTACATACACCACAAGGAGGAAGATGGAAGGTCTCCTGAAAGTGGAAGGGCCATCCGTCAGAGGCTCATGAGGACTCGTTTCGAGGCCCCTCTGGCGGAATGATGAGTGTCTTTACTCCTGCGCACTTTGGATGTTTGAAAGCCTCTGAAGGCCAGCATCACTGTAATTAGTCACGTGCACCATAGCACATTAAAACTTCTCTTTATTGTCACAAAAGTCTTTCATTACAGCAAAACAACGTCATGTCAACAGAAACCATAACTAACAAAATAACAGTTAACTCTTCGGCAAAGCCGCAAAACTAAACAAACCATTTCCAACAATTACAACAGGTGAGGGTGTCCTTGAATTTGGCCAAGGAAACGTCTCAGCACCTCCCTCTACTGCTGGCCCCTTGATGGAGAACAACTTCTCTTTCGCGGACGGCCCCTTCCCTCCCTGCTGCTCCTACGTAATTGAACCCCAGTGGCGGGGTGAAGGCTGTGGGGACGCCTGCTGACTGTGTGGAAGCGCAGAAGCCCCTGAGGGACGGCCTGGCCGACCTCTGGGCTTGGAGGGTGAGGACGCAGGATGCTTGATCTGAGCATGGCTGGAAGCAATGTGCCCTGCAGGTGGTGGCAGCTGCACTGCAGATGTACCAGCGCTGGCATGTGCAATGGTCACCTGCCAAGAGAGGACACCTGCACCATGGTCGGACGACACACTGGCTCTCTGAGGGGACCGGCTCGGCTCATCTGCCAAAATCGCATGCTCCACTGATTCCTGGCCTTGTATGGGACTGGAAGGGCCCGGGGTGATTCTAGCTGATGCAGATAGGGTGGCTGCAGTGAGAGTTCGTGTTGCCTCAATCTGGGTGTGGACGAGGCCGGCAAGTGACTGCGTGGCAGCAGTGAGGACCTGTGAGCCAGGTGCCAGTGCTTCGGAGAAGCCCTGGACAGTTCTTTCCATTGCTTCGGACAAGGCCGGTGCCGCCCGCTCCACTGCCTCGGACAAGCCCTGGACAGACCTTTCCAGGGATTGTCCGAAGCCCTGAACAGTCCTTTCCATAGCGGCCTCAAAGCCCTGGACAGTCCTCTCCATTGCTGGCCTGAAGCCCTGGACAGTCCTCTCCATTGTTGCCCCGAAGCCCTGGAGAGTCCTGTCCATTGTTGCCCCAAAGCCCTGGAGAGTCCTGTCCATTGTTGCCCCGAAGCCCTGGAGAGTCCTCTCCATTGTTGCCCCGAAGTCCAACACACTCTTTGCCAGTGTATCTATTGACTGAGGCATCCTCCCCACTGCAGCCATCAGCTCAGTGTGCCTGAGCCGGGCCTGGGTGCTCATTTCAGCCAGGCGACGCACCTCCTCTGCACTCTGTGCAGCAGTCATCACTACCTGCCTTGCCCTCCGGGGAGACGGTGGCCGAACTTGCCTACCCCCCTTGCATTGCTGCATGGCGCTTGTTCCGGCAACTGGCTGATTCTCAGAGCCCCCCCCCCCTCCCCTCCAGGGAACTACTATCCCCAGTCTGTAGTTGTGTATGCTCCCCTGAGATTGGAACGGATGGTCCGGCTTCTTCCTGATCCTCGCCTCTGGAGGCACTGGCACTGGCAGCTTCAGGGCGTTGAGCCCGAGTTGGTGATGCATCATCTGAAAGCAGGGAGGTGGAAGAGTGGCTTTAGCAAAAGGACAGGTTGGCGGAAAGGCATGCCAGATTGCGGCAAGGCTCTGACATGGGGGACCAAGTGGAAGGAAACAGCTGAAAAAGGAGAGAGCCTTACCCTCGCTGTCGGAAATGGGGTCGGCAGCTGCAGTGGTAACAGGACCAGACAGACGTCCTCCAAGAATCTGGTGCACTCTCTCCTCGAGATCCGTCAGAGTGACGACTTGTGGTGGCCCGCCACCGGTTCGAGTCTGGTCCTTTTGCCTCGCCACCAGCTTGGACTGCAGGGGAAAGAAGGGGAGGTTCTGTAACATGATGCCTTGAGAGATCATTGCATGCCCCCCATGGTGCAAGAGCCCTTACATGAGGCCTTGAGAGATCATCGCATGCCCCCCATGGTGCAAGAGCCCTTACATGAGGCCTTGAGAGATCATCGCATGCCCCCCATGGTGCAAGAGCCCTTACATGTGGCCTTGAGTGAAATGTCCATGTGTGTGCCCAGAAAGGGCCATGGGTGCTTGCTGACAGATGGCCATTGGGGCAGCATGGCAACAGGGCGCTCGAAGTCAGGTGCAGATGGAGGGAATCAGAAGTTTGCATAACCAACACTCACCCTAACGACCCGAGTGAGGTCGTTGAATTTCTTCCTGCACTGAACAGGGGTCCTGGTTGCTATGCTGCTGGAGTTGACCCTCAGATAAACCTCCCTCCAAGATCACCGGTAAGCCTTTTGATTCGGCCTCTTGCCATTGTCAGGATACAGAACATCTCGACGGCGCTCAACTGCAGACATCAACTGGTCCAGAGCCTCAGTGCTGAAGCGCTCTGCTCTCTGTCTCACCTTCTCCATCCTGAACAAGTTTCTTGCGCCAGAGAAGGGCGAGCGCCGATTCTGAGGCCTACAGGGCGTTGAGTGTGGCAGCTCAGGCTGACTGACCCACCCCTTTAAGAGCCGGCGCCTGGAAGTCTCGTGGTTTCCGGTAATTGAGATCACCTGCGCTGCGCCCGTCCGCGCCGATATTGGGTAGCGCCTGAACTTTAGCGCCTTAGGAGCCCCGTGCAACGTCTGAGTTCGCGCCTCAATCCCCTTTGGGGGCGATGCAACCCAATATCTCGCCAGACAGCGATAACTTTCGTCTGGCTATAAACTTTGCGCAGCGCCAGTTCTAACGCCTCAAGCGGGGTTATACCCAATTTCTAGGCCATTGACTGCTAATATTCAATAATCAGCCACAATTAGGTTGATAATATAGTAGTAACTAATCACATATCTACCATGTGTTAAAAATGCACTTCTCCCTCGAAAGTAGTGAAATAATAATATGTATGCATAATCTTGACAATGATTGATCTTAGAATGGAAGTCCACAATTAATAGTTTTTTGCATCTTGGATGGTTGCAGACAAAGGGCATTAAGATGCAGGGAGGTTTCCACTCACTGCAGACACTATGATGACTAAAAACAGTCTTGGCAGAAAGGTCTCAACATGCTTTCTAATTAATGAATATCAATGTCTCAGACTTCAAGTCTGCTCCCTTATGTGGCATTATAATCAATCAGTTCCTGGAAACTTGCCAGAATCTATTCTGAACTGTCAGTAGAATATTCCATCTGAACATTGTGTATAACATTGCAAAATTTTGCAGTAGCCAAATTTGGCTACTATCATTTTTTCCCAACTAAGTAGAAAGTTGATAGCATTTGGCCACTAGGCTTCTGCTCCATGGAAATTCTGCAGGGAAAATAAAACTTTAAACAACTGTTGGAAACAATATGCGATATCCTGCAACATCTTTAATAACTATATTTCAGTACTGTGATAGTTATGTACTTTATACCGGAACTGATCTGATCACCTCCAGACAGCAGCCTTAGAATTTACTGTGAAAAATATCCCAGTGAGTGATGTCAGACTTGATAATGTGTGACTGTCTGGAGATAGCTACATACATTTAAACAGCTGTTTGAATGAAACCCAGCAGAACAACAGCAATAAGATTAAAAAATAAGCTTATTCTTCATTCGGTCCTCGGGTTCAATACAGAAACATGTATTTTTTAAATTATTTCCAGATGCGGATAGAAAGTTACTCCTGTACACGATTAGAAAAGGGGTAACTTTACAGGTAAGTATTATCAATGATCCCCACATATTGCTCAACTCACTTACCCTGGAGATTAGGGACGTTAAGGAAGTTGCGGAGAGTTCATGATACTGCAAATTGTATATGGTCGCCTGGAAGGATGACCACCTTTCGTAGATTCCTTTGTTTAATTTCCTTTTCTGTAAAAGGTCTTACTTTTTCAAATATTTATATTTATGGGGCTTATAGAAAATAAATGGTGCAGACGGAAGAGAAACTGCCCCAAATCAGTCTAAAGAGTTTGATTTCACCAACAGGAATGTTTTGGAATGGTGCATTTCCAAGAAGATTCCCTTGACTAATGCCCATCTTTGGTCCATCTTCACTGCTCCAACAGCAGCTAGATACCTAAACACAGATGATTTTACATCCAAAACAAAACACCCTTAATTTATTTACTAATGCAAGAACTCTAAAACAGATGTATGTTAAACTATAATAACAAATAGTTTTACACCAAGCTGTAAAAAAAGGCCTTTCCCATTCCATCAGGAACGCCCGACATTGCGCCAGGCGTACACAGACAAACCAGGCCAGGCAGGACGCGACGATGCGAGGTGGTGAGGAAGACGAATGGGAAGACGATTGAAGAAAAGCTTCGAATAATCGGGCCTTCAATCCAGCTGACCTGCGACTATCTTCATGCAAACTCCAACTGCCGGCCGAGGAAGAGGAACCATCATCCCTGCGAGGTAAAGTACCCAAGCAGAGACTTTAACTTTGGGGTACTTGTACCTGGACGACGCCCTTGCAGCACCCCGAGACCACGTGACGATGGCAGGCTCCAGAGAGCACAAAGAGTGAACCCCAAACCCCACCGCTGTTTTGAATTCAGCAGCTCTTTTGATTGGTGAGCATGAATTCTGGTCCCTCATAGCTTAATCTAGTTAGGTATAGGGGGTGGGATAAGGATAAGGGGATTGTCAAGATAGTCGTTTTCCCTCGATGTGCCGTGAGTTCCCCATTCCCTGTATAAGTATAGTTATTTTGTATTTGCCTGTAATTTTATACTAGTAACTTTTTCATAAGATTGTGTTAAGTTCTTGTTTAATAAAAATCTTGGTTTTGCTTACATCCAAACCACCTGTCTACTCGAGTCTTTTCTGAATTGCCGCCTGAACCAAAGTCCGGTGTCTAGAACCCAGGGGCGTGGGAGCGATTTGAACCGCTCATAAACAGTCAGAGGCATAACTGACTGGGCGTACGCACCACCCCACACCAACCCCTACAGAAATGGCGACCGCGGCTGGACACCAGCAACAGGGTTGCGATACAGTAGACAATGGTTCGGATGAGCGAACCATGATGGAGGAAAGGATTTCTGATTATGTGTTTAGCAAGGTGAATATCACTAAGAAGTGTATCACCACTCTGTTAAAGGCTGGGCGTCTGGTAGATGCAGCAGCTAAGTGGACAGAGGGAAAGGAACACAAGAAGTCCTTAGAGAAGGCAGTTTGGCTGATGTGTTTTAAAAAGCAGGTCCAGCTTTTGGACAGGCTCGTTGCAGCACAGGCAATCGAGTTAAGGGTGTCAGCCCTGGAGATCCAGGATAAGGCTCTTGCAGGGGAGAAGTTATTAGTGGCTTTGCAGGCTTTGAATCAGGAGAGAGTGCATTTAGTGGGAGAACACAAGGCCCAGTTGGAATACCTACGGTGCCAAGTCACCGAGGCCAAGGGAAATGAGTTAAGGTTGCGGGAGAAGAACGCCCGCTTGGCAAGGCAGATTAGGGAACAGGAAGAGAAAGTACAGGAGGTAAAGGCAGTGTATAAGCTAGTGAGCGAACAGGGGTTTGAGGAGGCAGACCACGGCCCCTGTAAAGAGAGGATAGAAAATCTGGGCCGGGCCCTCCAGGAGGCAAAAGGCCTCATAAGCCCAAAGGCAGGCCAGGCAGATTTTATGGGGAACGAGGGGAGGACAGTTCCAACATCATTGGTAATGTCTAGGGATGACCCGGTTGAGAGAGAGGAGACCTCACGACCACCACCCGTACCACTAAGTTTCAGTGAGGTTTGGCAGCAAGGGGGGGTGGAACCCGGAGTGGAACCCGGAGTGCAGCCAGAGGTGGAGGCGGAGGTAGAGCAACCCCCGCCAGAGAGGTCGGAGCCGGGACCGATGTGCTCAGCACGGCATCGGAGGTTCGGCCCACCCGCCAACAGCGACATTGAGGGACCCCCTCCAAAACCAGTTCGTATTACCCTTTAACACCCAAAAGCTTAGGGCTATGGTCAACCATCTCCCGAGGCTCTCCGAAAAGGGAGACCCCTCGATCCACTTCAGGGAAGTAGAGCAGACAGCCAGCGTCAACGACTGCGATGATGATGAGAAGGCCAATATGCTGCTATTCTACCTGGAGAGTAATCTCCTCCAATCCCTCTCTGACGAGTGCAAAAGGGGGCAGTGCGGGTATGAGGAGCTTAGAGATGCGGTTCTGAAGGCCATGGGGATGGATGAGGGAAGTCCTTTCTCCCATGTGGAGAAGACAATCCAGCTCTCAGGGGAAACCCCGCAGGCTTTTGCGGACCGGCTGTGGCCAGTGTACCGGAGGGCCTGTCAGGGGACGCTGGACTGGGCGTTCCTGAACAGGGATTCTCTGGCCCATTGGCTCCGTTGTCTGGTGGCAAACAGCTTGCCACAGGTCCGGGCCAAGACAGGAGCCTGGTCCGACCCCAAAAATGCCCAGACCACCGAACTTACTGTAATTAGGCAGCTCACTCTGGCTTACAAAAATGGTAGGGGAGCCGATTCACACCCACCCAAGGGAAAGGTGCATGAGGTAAAACCCAGACCAGGTAGGAAAGAGTGGTACCAGGAAGGGAGTAACCCCGCAACACCATGATCAATTGTTACGGGTGTGGAAAGGATGGTCACTTTGGAAGGAGTGCAAAAACCCTTGGAAAGATAACAAGGGAAAGCATCCCACAGCCCCAGCCCAAAAGGCGGGGGCAGGGATCCCTTCCGCAGAGGTCGAGTCACTTTTGGACACCATGAGGTCTTTATTGACTGGCCACGGGAGAGTAGCAGCCGCCACCGAAGCTCTCACCCCATCCGCCCCACAGCCGTGACTAGAGACAGCGCAGCCTGTTTATCTGTGTTCTCTCCGGTATGATGAGTGGAAAAGACCCCTTTTGGAGATGGAGGTGGAGAAGGTGACGAGGACCTATCTGTTAGACACGGGGGCATCATGCACCGTGGTCTATTCAGCTAACCCCACCACCTCACCTCTCTCCAGCGGGGTCCCATACAGTCTATCGGGGTTCACGGGTAGGGAACAGGCTGGCTCATTTTCCATCCCGCTCGCCATTCGGTTAGGACCGCTCCGCTCCAAGTGGACCTGTGTCCTGATGAAATGGGATGCGGAGGGTGGAAGAGGGGTCCTGGGAGCCGACTTTATCGTAGCCCACGGGATCCTAGTGGATTTGAGGAATCATTGCCTTTGGGGGGCAGGTAAAGTAAAGAACGGTGAGATCGTAGTAATCCCGGGAAAGGAGGGGAAGGGGACCCTCTGCACCATGAAGCCCAAAGAGGATTATAACCTCGGGCTCATGGTCGGCAACACCCCACCAGAGTTCCAGCCATTTGTGCAGGCCCACCTGGCCACATTTGCCACTCACAAACACGACTGCGGGAGGGTCACAGGGTTTGAGGTCAGCATAGACGGGGACCCCATGGCCCGACCACAGAAACAGTATAACTTCCCCAGGGAAGCAGAACCGGACATGGAAGCAGCCATGTCCTCGTTAGTGCAGCAGGGAGTTCTGAGACCAATAGCTACCCACGTGAATTCTCCATTATGGTCGGTCAGAAAGCCGGACAATTCCTGGAGGGCCACGGTGGACTATCGGGTGCTCAATAGTAACATCCCAGCCTGTGCACCCACAGTAGCAGCAGTTGCCGACCTCATCGGGACTATTCCAGCATCTGCGACCACTTTCACGGTGCTGGATATTTCCAATGGGTTTTGGTCCATCCCTGTAAGGAGGGAGGATCAGTACAAGTTTCCCTTTACGTTTAAAGGGCAACAGTACACATGAAACTGTTTGCCTCAGGGCTTCCACAACAGCCCCAGCATTTTCTATCAGTGCATGGCCAACAGTTTGAAAGATTTTAGCCAGCCCAGACAGTTGGTCCAATATGTGGATGAACTGCTCCTGTTCACTGATTCGAAAGAGGAGCATGGCCCGCTATTGGCCGAACTACTGGAGCAGTTAGGGCAGAAGGGTTTTAAAGTAAACCCCAAGAAAGCGCAGATCAGCCAGCAGGAGGTAAAATTCCTTGGCCTGACCGTGCACGCTGGAGAAAGGGCCATAGATAAGGCTAGGAGAGAAGCGGTACAAGAACTACCGGTCCCCAACACAGTAACAGGTGTGAGGTCGTTGCTGGGGCTCACCGGGTACTGTAGAGACTTCATTGAGGACTATGCAGCCACCGCAGCCCCCCTGCTCCGACTCCTTCACAAGGGAGTGGAGTGGCTTTGGGACGAGGGTTGCCAGGCAGCATTTGTCAGGCTCAAGAAAGACTTGCAGACCGCGCCAGCTCTAGGGGCCATAGATGGGGGGAAAGAGTTTTTTCTGGAGTTGGCAGCCAGCGGGACAGCCTGAGTGCTGTGCTGCTCCAAGAGCGGCACGGCCGGCTGCGGCCGGTGGTCTACTCCTCCAGGATACTCACTGATGTGGAGAGGAGCTACTCCAACTGTGAGCGGCATCTTTTGGCCACACATTGGGCTGTGAGAAGATCATTGATCTTCACAGGCACCTCTCCCATCAACCTCCTCGCCCATCACATGCCCACCCAGATGCTTCTGGATGGGAGGATCAAGAATGGAACAGTGAGCAGTGCCTGCATTGCCCGCTAGACCTTGCTCCTCTCACAGATGGATCTGAAGGTGAAGGGTCTCTGTGAGCCAAAGCTCGCAGCCAACCTGGTATATCCTGGAACAGCCCACCGGTGTTCCATCGAAGGGGTTTGGGAAGTAAACATAAGTTTACGGGCCGGGATACATCCCACAGGCCGCGAGATCTATGTAGACGGTTCCAGCACGGTATCTGCTGGCGAGCGTCTCACGGGGTGTGGAGTTTATGACCCAGCGGCAAACATTGCCCTGGCGATTAAGCTCCCCAGCGCCATGAGCGCCCAGCAGGCTGAACTGTCCGCGGTGGTGTACGTTGTTACATACCCCGAAATCTTCCCTACCTCCTACACGATTTGCTCGGACTGCATGTTCACGTGCAACTCATGTACGGAGTACCTGGCCATCTGGTCCCGCCGCGGATACACCTCTGCCGACGGGAGACCCCTCACAGTAAAACCCCTGCTGGAAAAGATCCTGGCAGCAGTGGGGGAGGAAGGGGAGGTTTTCATCCACAGGGTGAAGGCCCATTCCTCCACAGAACCCCGCGGCCAAGGCAACCAGCAGGCTGACTTGCTCGCCAAGGAGGGTGCACGCGCAGGCACTATCTGAGACTCATATCCATGGCGGCAGTCAGAGGTAGAGACAGGACCCAAGGGACTGTAGGGGTAGCATTAGCCCCGGACCTTAAGACGGTCCAAGCCCAAGACCCCATCCTAAAGGCAGTCCTCAGTGCAGTCGCTGAGGGAAAGGGAATAGAAGGTCCGTACGGCACAGCGACTCTCTCCGTTAAAGAGGGCATGCTGTTCCGGGGGGAACAGTGGGTTGTGCCATAGCAGCACCGGAGGGAATTCCTTCAACTGGCACATGAGGGTCCAGGAGCGGGACACCCCGGGCCTGAGACCACCTGGCAACGGGTGGAACAGGCGGGATGGTGGCCGGGACTCAGGGACGATGTCCGCGAGTTCTGTGCAGGCTGTCTTGTGGGCGCTGCAAATAACCCCAACCCCCACAAAAGGAAGGTACCTATGGGGCACGTCCAGAGGGTAGAGGGACCATGGCAGTCGATACAGGTCGCTATATCGGGCCCCTGCCCACCGCCCAGGGAGGCTATAAGTACTGCCTAGTCCTGGTGGACATGTTTACCAAATGGGTAGAGGCCTGTAGGGGGTGGCGTGTGGTGGTGTTTGGCGCGTACGCCCAGTCAGTTGTGCCCCTGACTGTTTTGTGAGTGGTTCGAATCGCTCCCACGCCCCTGGGTGCTAGACACCGGACTTAGGTACAAGGCGACGGTACAGAGAAGACTCGAGTAGACAGGTGGTTGGATGTAAACAAAAACCAAGATTTTATTGAAGGGGAAAACCTGATACAATCTTATGGAAAAATTACTAGTGTACACTTCTACAGGCGAAAATACAAAAGAAGAATAACTATACTTATACAGGGAATGGGGAACACACGGCACATCGAGGGAAAACAACTTTCTTAACAATCCCCTTATCCTTATCCCACCCCCTATACCTAACTAGATTAGGCTATGAGGGGTCAGAACTTCATGCTCACCAATCAAAAGGTTGGTTAGACTCAAAACAGCGGTTGGGTTCGGGGTTCGCTCTTGGTGCTCTCTGGAGCCTGCCGTCGTCACGTGGTCTACGGGCGCTGCAAGGGCGTTGTCCAGGTTTGAGTACCCCAAAGTTAAAGTCTCTGTTTGGGTACTTTAACTTGCAGGGATGAATCTTCGTCGACAGCCGACAGATTGAGTTGGAGTACAGATATTCAAAGGTCGGCCAAGGCTGAAGGCCCGATAATTCGAAACCTCTCCTCAGTTCGTCTCCTCAGTTGGTCTTCTTCAGCCGGTCTTCCTCAGGTGGCCTTCCCTCCAGTGGTCTTCCCTCCTCCCCTCGTCGCGTCCCACCTCGCCTGGCCTGAATTGCATGTGTCCGCCCGACCCGGTGCCGAGGCGATTCCAGATGGAATGGGAAAAGGGCACGGGCAAAGGCCAGGGGGTAAGCGCAGGACGGGGAAAGAGCGGCAGCCACAAGGGCGAGGGGCCGAAGAGCAGCAACACCAGGACAGCACAGCGCACCAACGAAGAACACTGATTGCTACCCGGGGGCCGTCAATTATACCCTTGTCGAAAATCCTTATCTGCGCACCAAATCAGGTTAGTTCTTTGTCTTAATTTTGGCGGGCTATTTTAAATAATGGTAGCAATCCATACTAACTGTTTTTTAGATGGCTGGTAATCGCATCTACCGGCCCGATAATTGACTTGTATTGTCATGAAAGTTCCTTGATGGGCCTGTCCAGCCTCGATGGCTCTGTTGATCTGTTTCCGATAATATATGTAGACTGCTTGATGGCCTTAACTATAGGCCTAAACTGAATTTAGATTTGTCTCCAATTCGGTCCAACGCATAATTCAGAGTCCTGTCTGGTTTCAAAATACAAAGTCTCTCTTCACAGACACTGCAGCTTTGGTTTCGATCCACAAGCTGTCTGCATTGCAGAGTCCATTTTAAAATCTCACAGGCTTTCTGCCACGAGGCACGGACGCCATCTTGGGTACCCTTTTTGATTTAAAAAGTCCACGCAGGGTCCCGTTTATTAATAACAGCCTTCGGGGAAATGCAGACATTTTGCGAATCTTACATTCCCCCCTATGATACTAAAACTTGCTTGAAGTATCATACATTTAAGGTGAGAAAATTTTTTCTGACCCTCCATATTCAACCTTCCCCTGTAATTACCTGTCTAATATACCCACGACACATGCACTTCCCATATCTGCGAAAATGTAGTGTGCATCAGCATACAGAGAGTAAAATTACAGACTTTACACACACATCCAAGCATGGAGGGGCTCCAACACCCCTGCACCACTTGGTACACATATCTTTATTAAACCGCATCGCAAAAAAACAACAAAAGAAAAACCTTTATTAAAAATAACAAACACAAAAGAATCGACAATCCTTTAATCAAAATACAGGGAAAAAGACTTAAACCGGCGTATCTCCCTCCACCTTTACATAGCGTTCCTTCCAAATCCTCTGGTTTCGGAATTCTGACCACCGACCTTTTCCCTTACACTGAATACAAACTAAATACACACTATCCCTAACTGACAAACCATGAGAATGTGGAAAGCCAGTCTGATCCATGAAGGGACCTCTATATTACTGAAAATGTTCCACCAGGGTGGAGTCACAATATCCAATATCTTAGTCCCTATCTCTACTGTTTTCTGTTCGAGTGTATAAAAATGTTTCTGCGAAACTATAACGGCTTTGAGTATTTTGGTCAGATGTTCAGGGAGAGGGGGAATTTCATAGCCAAAGTGCGCTACGTACTTTTGCAAATCCGTAAAATTCTCCTTCACAGTGAGGTGAACAGTGGAGGGTTCAGGAATGGGGACAATTCGCTCCTGGGCCACTTGAACATCTGCCTCGGGTTTAAAACAGAAACTGCTGTCACTAACCGAACACCAACTATGCTGTCCATGCTGGTAGTGGGACGCGCCGGTGGTGACACAATATGCCCCACCTCCTATATACGCTACCTGCGGGGGAACATGGCCTTGTACCATTGCCTCCATGGTACAATTTATAGGCTTGTTGCTAATCCAGGAGGGGACCAAACCTTGTTTTAAATCCTCCAGATTACTGCGGCCCTCGCCCAGTAACCACGCCCCATATAACACGCACACCTCATTCTGCGCAGCCTGGTCAGAAGCATTTCTGTCCTCCCTTATGAGAGCATTTACCGTCTTTGCATGCTTTTCCAACTCGGCTATGATCACCTTTAAATGGACCGTCATGGCCTGGTCGTCATGCAACTCTGAGCCCACTACCTTGTTCTCATCCAGTAATATCCTTTTTAACTGTGTTTTTAAACCGTTTATCTGGGTCTGCAGCTCTATGTCATCCAAGCTGTTGATGACAGAGGACCCAGTATTAAACGCAGTAAAAACATCATTCCATACTCCCCTTCTTTGTCTCCCTGCATTACTCAAAAATTCTCGGTGTGTGGTGTAGAGTTCGATCTTGTCCACGTGGGCGAAATCGAACTCGTAAAATTTCTTGAACATGTCCTTTAATAGGGCCTGGTATAACTGCTTTGTTTCTTTGGGGCACCACTCCGGTAAATGTACCTTGGTGAGATTTAAAATCACGGAGGCTACCGCGTAGTGTACCCCCTGGTACAGCACCTGATCAGTAAGGACTAGTACCAACCCATTCCCTGGTCCCTTGGTGGCGGTGGGGCAATCTTCCCTGGATAACCTCGCCGCCTGCGCCGTGGGTGGGGCACAAGCTCAGTGGCGTTGACTGGGATCGGGGTGTAAGGGACCGCACACACCTTCAGGCTGGTATCCCACTTCATCCCCTCCCCGGTGTCATGCCGCTGCCGGTGGAAAACAATGGATATGCCTGTGGGGCAGACCGTCTCTGTCCCCCACATACAGATGTATGTGGTTCCCACCACTTGTCCCAACACACGCTTAGTCCTCCATGAGTCCCGGCAATCATCAGAATAGTGTTGTTTCCCAACCGTTCCCACTCGACTTCAGGGGTCCTCATGTCCTTGCTCAACTTCCTGAGCCACCACCACCTATCCAGTGGAATGTGTCCTTTACCCGTCAAACATATTCGCTTTCCAATGGTGACGCTGACCCTTGTGGTAACGACTCGTTACCTGGGGCACAGGAGGGAGGCTTCCCCGTACGTGAATCCGGTTTGACTGGAGTACTGAGACGAATTGGACCCCAGCCATCCTGGCCACCTTCCCTCGTGGAAGTAAACGGCGGTTTCCTCCGCAACCCGTTCACCGCTCCCATCGATCGGCAGGGGCGCCTTGTCTCCCGAACACCCGTAGATGTGGGAGTCCTGGACGTCGCCCCTCCTCTCCACACTCATCCCGATCAGGGCGAATAGGATCACGATCCATTCCATCCCGAAAATCTTTCTGCAAAAAGATGTAAAAGAACATGCAGCCAGGTCCCTAAGAGATTCTCTGGCTTGGTGAAGCATGGTCGTGTCCCGCGACCTCGACCCAAATATACACTCTTAACAGATTACTTAACTTAAAACTACCCATCACCTTATTTAACTTAAATTATAAACACCCAAACTTAAGCTAAATAATTACACTTACTTAAAACTTAACTTAAACTAAAACTATATACATTCGCCACCCGTCTCCGGGCGGCCAGGCTAATCCCAGGTCGGACTGCGGCTCGCCGCTACCCCCAGCGTGACCGCACCGTCCTTCACTGTTGGTCCCTCGCAGCCCGTGGCTGCTGGCTGAGGACCTGTGTCCTTGGGCCTCTCCCTGACTCGAGGGGCGGCCCTTGGTAACTGGAGGGCTGGTGACAATGGCTTTCTCGGCTGGGGCGTCCGTGGGGACCTTGTGGGGCTTTGACAGGTGGGGCTTTCTTGGCCACTGGGCCTTTTACCCGAACCGCTGTTCCCCCAGGCTTGACCCCTCCCGAACCTGGGCTGGGGGCAGGTAACTTTTCGCAGCCTGCTGCCGCGAGCTGAGAGTCTCTGCCCCCAGGTCCTACGGCTGGGTCCGGGGCGGGGTTTTCGACCTCAGGTCCCTCCCTCTCTACACCTGGGTTAGGGGCGGGGTTTTTGCCCTCAGGTCCCTCCCCCTCGTCTGGATCCCAGAAGAGTGGGGGAGTGTCCCAATTGATGGGCGGGATGGTCCCTCCCTTCAAGCAAGCCACAGCGCCTGCCTGTGCAGTCTGTGAACTCGCTCCTGCTGCAGGCTGAGGATCTTTATCCTCAGACCCTTTTCCAACTGGCTGCTTTCCCCTTTCAGGTGTAAACAGCTTACACTGGTTGATATGAAACCATTTTGTACGCCAGGGCATCTTCACGGCGTATACCATGGGGCTGGCTTTATCTACAATGCTGTAGGGCCCCATGTACAATGGTTCCAAACTACCTACTCGGGCATAATTCCTTACCATAACCCGATCTCCTACCTCCCACTCATGGTGCTTTCTCGGTTCGAGCAGCAATCGGTTACTCCAATGCTGCCTTCCCATGTTCCCAGCCGCCTGCTCATGGACCTGCTTCAGGTGCTCAAAGAGGTTTCAGGCGAACCTGTCCTGGTTTACCTCCCTGAGCTGACCTTCCGTGAGCACCGGGGGTCTGCATAACCCTGCCAGTCATTAGCTCGTACGAGGAATACCCCGTGCTTTTAGACTGGCTGGCCCGGATCCCCATCAAAACCAACTGTTGTGTATGTAACCTGTTCCACCTTAAGAGAGCTTAAGCCTGTTCCACCTTAAGAGATGTACTACTTTCTCAGGCTGCTGTAGACGTAATACCGGGGGTGAACACGCCGGTATATAAGCACTGTGCAGTAATCTTGTATTCAGAATAGTCCCTACCTCCAACCAGTAAAGACCTGTTTTATTGTTACTGATTAAGTCTGAGTATTAATTACTTGAACAACTCACAGACTTAACACCAACGGTATGACTTCAGCCCATTTACGGGGCGAGTCCACCGTTTCCTTTCTTAAGCTTTCTTTCAGGGTCCAATTCATGCATTCTACGATCCTGGATGACTGGGGGTTGTGGGCTACGTGCCATTTCCCTTCAATGCCTAACAGCATCAGGGTGTTCTGCATCACCTGTCCGGTGAAGTGGCTCCCTTGGTCGGACTCCACATACTGTGGTAGCCCCCACCTCGAGAACACTTCCCGGACCAGGATCCTGGCAGTACCCAGAGTTGTGGCAGTTTTACAGGGAAAAGCCTCTACCCTCTTGGTAAACACGTCCACCAGGACTAGGCAGTACTTATAGCCTACCTGGGCAGTGGGCAGGGGCCCGATGTAGTCGACTTGTATCGACTGCCACGGTCCCTCTACCCACCTGACGTGTCCCATAGGGACCTTCCTTTTGTGGAGGTCAGGGTTGTTCGCAGCGCACGAGACAGCCTGCACAGAACTCGCGGACATCGTCCCTGAGTCCCGGCCACCATCCCGCCTGTTCCACCCATTGCCAGGTGGTCTCAGGCCCGGGGTGTCCCGCTCCTGGACCCTCATGGGCCAGTTGAAGGAATTCCCTCCGGTACTGCTGCGGCAAAACCCACTGTTCCCCCCGGAACAGCATACCCTCTTTAACGGAGAGAGTCACTGTTCCATACGGACCTTCTATCTCCTTTCCCTCAGTTATGACGTCGAGGACTGCTTTGAGGGCGGGGTCTTGGGCTTGGACCATCTTAAGGTCCAGGGCTAACGCTACCCCTACACTCCCTTGGGTCCCGTCCCTACCTCTGACCGCCGCCATGGGTCTGGACCCAAATGGGTCTCAGAAAGTGCCTGTGCGGGCACCCTCCTTGGCGAGCAAGTCAGCCTGCTGGTTGCCCTGGCCGTGGGGTTCCGTGGAGGAATGGGCCTTCACCTTGTGAATGAAAATCTCCCCTTCCTCCCCCCTGCTGCCAGGATCTTTTCCAGCAGGGGCTTTACTGTGAGGGGTCTCCCGTCAGCGGAGGTGTATCTGTGGTGGGACCAGATGGCCAGGTGCTCTGTACACGAATTGTAGGTAAACATGCTGTCCGAGCAAATCGTGTAGGGGGTGGGAACATTTCGGAGTGTGTAACAACGTACACCACCATGGACAGTTCAGCCTGTTGGGCGCTCATGGTGCTGGGGAGCTTAATCGCCAGGGCAATGTTTGCCGCTGGGTCGTAAACTCCACACCCCGTGAGACGCTCGCCAGCAGACACCATGCTGGAACCGTCTACATAGATTTCGCGGCCTGTGGGATATATCCCGGCCCGTAAACATATGTTTACTTCCCAAACCCCTTCAATGGAACACCGATGGGCTGTTCCAGGATATACCATGTTGGCTGCGAGCTTTGGCTCACAGAGACCCTTCACCTTCAGATCCATCTGTGAGAGGAGCAAGGTCCAGCGGGCAATGCGGGCACTGCTCACTGTCCCATCCTTGATCCTCCCATCCAGAAGCATCTGGGTGGGTGTGTGATGGGTGAGGAGGGTGATGGGAGAGATGCCTGTGAAGATCAATGATCTTTTCACAGCCCAATGTGTGGCCAAAAGATGCCGCTCACAATTGGAATAGCTCCTTTCCACATCTGTGAGTATCCTGGAGGAGTAGACCACCGGCCGCAGCCGGCCGTGCCGCTCTTGGAGCAGCACAGCACTGAGGCTCTCCCCGCTGGCTGCTACCTCCAGGGAAAACTCTTTCCCCCCATCTATGGCCCCTAAAGTTGGTGCGGTCTGCAAGTCCTTCTTGAGCCGGACAAATGCTGCCTGGCAACCCTCATCCCAAAGCCACTCCACTCCCTTGTGTAGGAGTCGGAGCAGAGGGGCTGCGGTGGCTGCATAGTCCTCAATGAAGTCTCTACAGTACCCGGTTAGCCCTAGGAATGACCTCACACCCATTACTGTGTTAGGGACCGGTAGTTCTTGTACCGCCTACCTCCTAGCCTTATCTATGGCCCTTTCTCCAGCGTGCACGGTCAGACCGAGGAATTTCACCTCCTGCTGGCCAATCTGCGCCTTCTTGGGATTTACTTTGAAACCCTTCTGTCCTAATAGGTCCAGCAGTGCGGCCAATAGCAGGCCATGCTCCTCTTTCGAATCAGTGAACAGGAGCAGGTCATCCACATATTGAACCAACTGTCTAGGCTGGCTAAAATCCTTCAAACTTGGCCATGCACTGATGGAAAATGCTGGGGCTGTTGTGGAAGCCCTGTGGCAAACAGTTCCACGTGTACTGTTGCCCTTTAAACGTAAAGGCAAACTTGTACTGATCCTCCGTCTTTACAGGGATGGACCAAAACCCATTGGAAATATCCAGCACCGTGAAAGTGGTCGCGGATGCTGGAATAGTCCCGATGAGGTCGGCAACTGCTGCTACTGTGGGTGTGCAGGCTGGGATGTTGCTATTGAGCACCCGATAGTCCACCGTGGCCCTCCAGGAATTGTCCAGCTTTCTGACCAGCCATAACGGAGAATTCACGTGGGTAGCTATCGGTCTCAGAACTCCCTGCTGTACTAACGAGGACATGGCTGCTTCCATGTCCGGTTCTGCTTCCCTGGGGAAGTTATACTGTTACTGTGGTTGGGCCATGGGGTCCCCGTCTACGCTGACCTCAAACCCTGTGACCCTCCCGCAGTCGTGTTTGTGAGTGGCAAATTTGGCCAGGTGGACCTGCACAAATGCCTGGAACTCTGGTGTGGTGTTGCTGACCATGAGCCCGAGTTTATAATCCTCTTTGGGCTTCATGGTGCAGAGGGTCCCCTTCCCTTCCTTCCCTGGGATAACTACGGTCTCACCGTTCTTTACTTTTCCTGCCCCCCAAAGGCAGTGATTCCTCATATCCACTGGGATCCCTTGGCCCACAATAAAGTCGGCTCCCAGGACCCCTCTTCCATCCTCCACTTCCCATTTCATCAGGACACACGTCCACTTGGAGCGGAGCGGTCCTAACCGAATGGCGAGCGGGATGGAAACCGAGCCAGCCTGTTCCCTACCCGTGAACCCCGATAGACTGTATGGGACCCCGCTGGAGAGAGGTGAGGTGATGGGATTAGCTGAGTAGATCACGATGTGCGATGTCCCCATGTCCAACAGATAGGTCCCTGTCACCTTTTCCACCTCCATCTCCAAAAGGGGTCTCCTCCACTCATCATATCGGAGCGAACACAGATAAACAGGCTGCGCTGGCTCTAGTCACGGCTGTGGGTTGGATGGGGCTGATGGGGTGAGAGCACCAGTGCCGGCTGCTACTCTCCCCTGGCCAGTCAGTAAGGACCTCATGGCGTCCAAAAGTGACTTGACCTCTGCGGAAGGGGTCCCTACCCCCGCCTTTTGGGCTGGGGCTGTGGGATGTTTTCCCTTGTTATCCTTCCAAGGGTTTTTGCACTCCTTCCGCCGGTGACCATCCTTCCCACACTCGTAACAATTGGTCTTGGTGTTGGGGGGGTTACTCCCTTCCTGGTGCCACTCCTTTCTACTCTGCACTCCTGGTTTTATCTCATGCACCTTCCCCTTGGTTGGGTGTGCATCAGCTCCACTGCCGTTTTTGTAGGCTAAGGTTAGCTGCCTAATTACTGTGAGCTCTGTGGTCTGGGGATGTTTGGGGTCGAACCAGGCTTCTGCCTTGGCCCGGACCTGTGGCAAGCTGTTCACCACCAGGCAATGGAGCCAATGCGTCAGGGAATCCCGGTTCAGGAACGTCCGGCCTGGCGTCCCCGGGCAAGCTTTCTGGTCCACCGGCCACAGCCGGTCCGCAAAAGCCTGCGGGGTTTCCCCAGAAAGCTGGATCGTCTTCTCCACGCAGGAGAAGGGACTTCCCTCATCCATCCCCATGGCCTCCAGAACCGCATCGCTAAGCTCCTCATACCCGATCTGCCCCCTTTTACACTCGTCAGAGAGAGATTGGAGGAGATTACTCTCCAGGGAGAATAGCAGCATTTTGGCCTTCTCAACGTCATCGCAGTCATTGACGCTGGCGGTCTGCTCTATTTCCCTGAAGTGGATCAAGGGGTCTCCTTTGGCGGAAAGCTTTGGGATATGGTTGACCATAACCCTGAGCTGTTGGGTGTCGAAGGGTAATACGAACTGGTTTTGGAGAGGTCCTTCATTGTCGCCATTGGCGGGTGGGCCGAACCTCCGATGCCGCGCTGGAGACATCGGTCCTGGCTCCGGCCTCTCGGGCAGGGGTTGCTCTACCTCCGCCTCCACCTCTGGCTCCGCTTCGGGTTCCACCCTTGGCTTCACCCTCCCTTGCTGCCAAACCTCGCTGAAACTTGGCGCTACAGGTTGTGGCCATGAGGTCTCCTCTCTCTCAACCGGGTCGTCCCTAGGCACCACCGGTGACGTTGGAACTGTCCTCCCCTCGTTCCCCATAAAATCTGCCTGGCCTGCCTTTGGGCTTATGAGGCATACCATGCCTTTTGCCTTCCGGAGGGCCCGGCTCAGATTTTCTATCCTCTCTCCACAGGGGCCGTGGTCTGCCTCCTCAAACCCCTGTTCACTTGCTAGCTTGTAAGCGGCTTTTACCTCCTGTACTTTCTCTTCCTGTTCCCTAATCTGCCTTGCCAAGTGGGCATTCTTCTCCCGCAACCTGAACTCGTTTCCCTTGGCCTCGGTGACTTGGCACCATAGGTATTCCAACTGGGCCTTGTGTTCTCCTACTAAATGTACTCTCTCTTGGTTCAAAGCCTGCAAAGCTATTAATAACTTCTCCCCTGCGAGAGCCTTATCCTGGATCTCCAGGGCTGACTCCCTTAACTCGACTGCCTGTGCTGCAACGAGCCTGTCCAAGAGCTGGACCTGCTTTTTAAAGCACATCAGCCAAACTGCCTTCTCTAAGGACTTCTTGTGTTCCTTTCCCTCTGTCCACTTAGCTGCTGCATCTATCGGACGCCCAGCCCTTAACAGAGTGGTGATCCACTTCTTAGTGATATTCACCTTGCTAAACACATAATCAGAAATCCTTTCCTCCATCATGGTTCGCTCATCCGAACCACTGTCTACTGTATCACAACCTTGTTGCCGGCGTCCTGCTGCGGTCGCCATTTCTGTAGGGGGTGGCGTGTGGTGGTGTTCGGCACGTACGCCCAGTCAGTGATGCCCCTGACTGTTTTGTGAGCGGTTCGAATCGCTCCCACGCCCCTGGGTGCTAGACACCGGACTTAGGTACAAGGCGGCGGTACAGAGAAGACTCGAGTAGACAGGTGGTTGGATGTAAACAAAAACCAAGATTTTATTGAAGAGGAAAACTTGATACAATCTTATGGAAAAATTACTAGTGTACACTTCTACAGGCGAAAATACAAAAGAAGAATAACTATACTTATACAGGGAATGGGGAACACATGGCACATCGAGGGAAAACAACTATCTTAACAATCCCCTTATCCTTATCCCACCCCCTATACCTAACTAGATTAGGCTATGAGGGGTCAGAACTTCATGCTCACCAATCAAAAGGTTGGTTAGACTCAAAACAGCGGTTGGGTTCAGGGTTCGCTCTTGGTGCTCTCTGGAGCCTGCCGTCGTCACGTGGTCTCCGGGCGCTGCAAGGGCGTTGTCCAGGTTTGTGTACCCCAAAGTTAAAGTCTCTGTTTGGGTACTTTAACTTGCAGGGATGAATCTTCGTGGACAGCCGACAGATTGAGTTGGTGTACAGATATTCGAAGGTCGGCCAAGGCTAAAGGAGCTTCACGAGGGGCATCTGGGTGGAGTGAAAATGAAGAACCTAGCTAGGGCGTTTGTATGGTGGCCAGGTATCGATGGAGACATCGAAGAAATGACCAAGAGCTGCCTAGGATGCCAGAAGGTCCAAAACGCTCCACCACAAGCCCCTCTACATCCATGGGAGTGGCCCTCATCTCCCTGGCAAAGGGTGCACATCGACTTTGCTGGTCCATTTATGGACTCAATGTTCTTAATCGCGGTTGATGCACACTCCAAGTGGCCGGACGTAATAAAGATGTCCTCCACCACCATGGAAAAAACCATCACAGTATTAAGGAGCATATTTGCCAGGAATGGGCTGCCGGAACAGATATGTTCTGATAATGGACCGCAATTTGTGTCCGAAGAATTCAGAAAGTTCTTAAAAAACAATGGGGTTAAGCACTACACGTCCGCCCCATACCATCCCGCCACCAATGGATTGGCTGAAAGGTTTGTCCAGACCTTCAAGAAGGCCATAAAGGCCATGGGCAATGAAGACATAAAACTTCAGCACAAGGTGGATAACTTCTTATTCGCATACAGGAATGCAACACATATGGTTACCAACCAAACTCCCGCCATGATGTTCTTCAATAGAAACCTAAGATGCCAGCTGGATTTGGTCAAGCCCAACATCAGAAGGGACGTGGAGAACCGGCAGTTTCAAGGCATGAATGAAAGGCCAACTAGAACCTTCCAGATAGGTCAACAAGTTTTGGCCCGAGACTACCGTACCGAGAAATGGCAGCCTGGAACTATCTGCACACGACTAGGATCACTGATGTATACCGTGGACATCGGAGAAAGCATAATAAGGCGCCATGCTGACCAAATCATAAAGTCATCTGAAAAGGGACAACCTACACCACAACTCTATACGTCGAACGATGAAGTAGAGATACCCATATCTACCTCCGATCCGGTGATACTGGAACCCGATGAACCCGACACTGGCATTCAAGCCGAATCAGCCTTGCCAAAAGAACCTACTACACCACCAGAAACTACTACACCCCCGAGGCGTTATCCGGACCGAGTCAGGAAGCCTCCTGAGAGACTGACTTATAATTAATTAACTACAGCAATGTGTATATTATTTTTCTTATAACATGTAATTAATAATAACTTAAAATATGATGTACTGGTTAGCTAAAAGGGGAGGAATTGTAGTGTATGTGCCTTTAAAAGCCCCAGGTGTGCTGTAATGCCGGTAATGGCCACTCGGGCTATATAAGCCTGTGTATTGTGTATATCCGTTAGAACCCCCCCCCAGACTTTGCTTAGTAAACACCTATGAACCAACTCCTGTCTTCAGTGTCTTTATCAACACACGGACACTGCAGGTACCCTTTTTGATTTAAAAAGTCCACGCAGGGTCCCGTTTATTAATAACAGCCTTCGGGGAAATGCAGAAATTTTGCAAATCTTACAGGCCTTTCCCTGCAGAATAGCCACTGCTCTGGGTACTGCCAGGATCCTGGTCCGGGAAGTGTTCTTGCGGTGAGGACTATCACAGTTTGTGGAGTCCGACCAAGGGAGTCACTTCACCGGACAGGTGATGCAGAATACCCTTATGCTGTTAGGCATCGAGGGGAAATGGCATGTGGCCCACAACCTGCGGTCATCAGGGATTGTGGAACGTATGAACTGGACCCTCAAGGAAAGGTTGAGGAAGGAGACAGTGGACTCGCCCCGTAAATGGGCCGAAGTCCTACCGTTGGTTTTGATGGGGATCCGGGCCAGCCAGTCTAAAAGCACGGGGTATTCCCCGTACGAGCTAATGGCTGGCAGGGTTATGCAGACCCCCAACAATGTACTAGCCCCAGTGCTCACGGAGGGTCAGCTCAGGGAGGTAAACCGGGACAGGTTCGCCCGAAACCTCTTTGAGCATCTGAAGCAGGTCCATGAGCAGGCGGCTGGGAACATGGGAAGGCAGCATCGGAGTAAACGTTTGCTGCTCGAACCGAGAAAGCACCACGAGTAGGAGGTAAGAGATCAGGTCATGGTGAGAAACTATGCCCGAGTGGGGAGTTTGGAGCCATTGTACATGGGGCCATACAACATTGTAGATAAAGCCAGCCCCATGGTATAGGCCGTGAAGATGCCCCGGCATACAAAATAGTTTCATATCAACCAGTGTAAGCTGTTTACACCTGAAAGGGGAAAACAGCCAGTTGGGAAAAGGGCTGAAGATAAAGATCCTCAGCCTGCAGCAGGAGCGAGTTCACAGACTGCACAGGCAGGCGCTGTGGCTTGCCTGAAGGGAGGGACCATCCCACCCATCGATTGGGACACTCCCCCACTCTTCTGGGATCCAGACGAGGGGGAGGGACCTGAGGGTGAAAACCCCGCCCCTAACCCAGGTGTAGCGAGGGAGGGACCTGAGGTAAAAAACCCCGCCCAGGACCCAGCCATGGGACCTGGGGGCGGAGACTCTCAGCTCGCGGCAGCAGGCTGCGAAAAGTTACCTGCCCCCAGCCCAGGTTCGGGAGAGGTCAAGCCTGAGGGAGCGGCGGTTCGGGTTAAAGGCCCAGCGGCCAAGAAAGCCGCACCCGCCAAGGCCCCCAGAAGGTCCCCACGGACACCCCAGCTGAGAAAGCCATGGTCACCAGCCCTCCAGTTACCAAGGGCCTCCCCTCGAGCAGGGAGAGGCCCAAGGACAGAGGTCTTCAGCCAGCAGCCACGGGCTGCGAGGGACCAACAGTGAAGGATGGTGCAGTCACGCCGGGGGTAGCAGCGAGCCGCAGTCCGACCAGGGATTAGCCTGGCCGCCCGGAGACGGGTGGCAGATGTATATAGTTTTAGTTTAAGTTTTGGTTAGTGTTTATTGTTATGTTTAATTATTTAGTTTAAGTTTGGGTGCTTTAGTTTAAGTTAAATAAGGCGATGGGTAGTTTTAAGTAAGTAATCTGCTAAGAGTGTGTATATTTGGGGTTGAGGTCGCGGGACCCGACCATGCTTCACCAAGCCAGAGAATCTCTTGGGGACCTGGCTGCATGTTTTTGTATCTTTTACAGAAAGACTTTGAGGATGAAGGGGGTCGTGATCCTGTTCGCCCTGATTGGGATGGGCATCGGGAGACGAGGCGACGTTCAAAATTCCCACATCTAAGGGTGCTCGGGAGACAGGGCGCCCACAGCGATCGATGGAAGCGGTGAACAGGATGTGGAGGAGACCGCCGTCTACTTCCACGAGGGAAGGTGGCCAGGATGGCGGGGGTCCAATTCATCTCAGTACTCCAGCCAAACCGGATTCACGTACGGGGAGACCTCCCTCCTGTGCCCCAGGGTACGGGTCGTTACCACAAGGGTCAGCATCACCGTTGGAAAGCGAATATGTTTAACGTGTAAAGGACACATTCCTCTGGATAGGTGGTGGTGGCTCAGAAAGCTGAGCAAACACATGAGGAACCCCGAAGTCGAGTGGGAACGGTTGGAGAACAACACCCACCGGACGATCACAGGGACTCATGGAGGATTAAGTGTGTGTTGGGACAAGTGGTGGGAACCGGACCAAGGGATTTATATCTGTATGTGGGGGACAGAGGAGGTCTGCCCCGCAGGCATATCCATCTTTTTCCACCGACAGTGGCAAGACGCCAGGGAGGGGATGAAGTGGGATACCAGCCTGAAGGTGTGTGCGGTCCCATACACCCCGATCCCAGTCAATGCCACTGAGCTTGTGCCCCACCCACAGCGCAGGCGGTGAGGTTACACAGGGAAGGTTGCCCCACCACCACCAAGGGACCAGGGAATGGGTTGGTACAAGTCCCCACCAATCAGATGCTGTACCAGGGGGTACACTACGCGGTAGCCTCCGTGATTTTAAGTCTCACCAAGGTACATTTGCCAAAGTGGTGTCCCAAGGAAACAGAGCAGCTATACCAGGCCCTATTAAAGGACATGTTCAAGAAGTTTTAGGAGTTCGATTTCGCCCACGTGGACAAAACCGAACTCTACACCACACACCGAGAGATTTTGGGTAATGCAGGGAGGCAAAGAAGGGGAGTATGGAATGATGTTTTTACTGCATTTAATACTGGGTCCTCTGTCATCAACAGTTTAGATGACATAGAGCTGCAGACCCAGATAAACGGTTTAAAAACACAGTTAAAGAAGATATTACTGGATGAGAACAAGGTAGTGGGCTCAGAGTTACATGAGGACCAGGCCATGACGGTCCATTTAAAGGAAATCATAGCGGAGTTGGAAAAGCACGCAAAGACGGTAAATGCTCTCATAAGGGAGGACAGAAATGCTTCTGACCAGGCTGCGCTGAATGAGGTGTGCGTGGTATACGGGGCGTGGTTACTGGGCGAGGGCTGCAGTAATCTGGAGGATTTGAAACAGGGTTTAGTCCCTTCCTGGATTAGCAACAAGCACCTCACAGCCCTCCACCCATTTGAAAATGCATTAAGCCCGTGCCAACTTCGGCTAGCCTCCGAGGCCTACCCAGTCCCCGTGGATTGTGGGCGGTCCAACCACACAATCATGGGAGTAGTAGTTAGGATGCCGGTCATGGGTAGGAAAGCCCGACCCGCGCCGGTATACAGGGTTGAGAACATTGGAGTCATTCAAGGGGGTGCACACATTCGTTTCACAGCGGTCCCTCCTTACGTCATAAAGTGGGAGCACGCTATGACAGGTACTGACCTCTCAGGGTGCCGAAGCCGGGGAGCACACATAATCCTGTGTCCCCAGCACTTGAATGCCTATTCAAAACTGCAGTGCGGGTTCAGAGCTGCTGGCGCGAAGACTATAAATTGTACCATGGAGGCAATGGCACAAGGCCATGTTCCCCCGCAGGTAGCATATATAGGAGGTGGGACATATTGTGTCACCACCGGCACGTCCCACTACCAGCATGGACAGCGTAGCTGGTGTCCGGTTAGTGACAGCAGTTTCTGTTTTAAACCAGAGGCAGAAGTTCAAGTGGCCCAGGAGCGAATTGTCCCCATTCCTGAACCCTCCACTGTTCACCTCACTGTGAAAGAGAATTTTACGGATTTGCAAAAGTACGTAGCGCACTTTGGCTACTAAATTCCCCCTCTCCCTGAACAACTTACCAAAATACTCAAAGCCGTTATAGTTTCACAGAAACATTTTTACACTCTAGAGCAGAAAACAGTAGAGATAGGGATTAAGATATTGGATATTGTGATTCCACCCTGGTGGGACATTTTCAATAACATAGAGGTCCCTTCGTGGATCAGACTGGCTTCCCACATTCTCGTGGTTTGTCAGTTAGGGATATTGTTTTATCTAGTTTGCATTCAATGTAAGGGAAAAGGTCAGTTGTTAGAATTCCGTAACCAGAAGATCTGGAAGGAACATTATGTAAAGGTGGAGGGAGATACGCCTGTTTAAGTCTTTTCCTTGTATTTTTGATTAAAGGTTGTTGTTCTTTTCAGTGTTTGTTATTTTTAATAAAGGTTTTTCTGTTGTTTTTTTTGTGACGCGTTTAATAAAGATGTATGTGTACCAAGTGGTGCAGGGGTGTTGGACCCCGCCATGCTTGGATGTGTGTAAAGTCTGTAATTTACTCTCTGTATGCTGATGTACACTACATTTTCACAGAATGGGAAGTGCATGTGTCGTGGGTATATTAGATAGGTAATTACAGGGGAAGGTTGAATATGGAGGGTCAGAAAAATTTTGCTCACCTTGTAAAAGTATGATACTTCAAACAAGTTTTAGTATCACAGGGCGGAGTGTAAGATTTGCAAAATTCCTACATTTCTCCAAAGGTTATTAATAATAAAAGGGACCCTGCATGGACATTTTAATGAAAAGGGTACCCAAAGATGGCATCCGCACCTCGTGGCCAAAAGCCTGCAAGATTTAAAAAGCTTGGACTCTGTGGCACAAGCAGCTTTTTGGGAAATCGAAACCCAGGCTGCAGTTTCCGTGAAGAGAGATTTTTGTATTTTGAAAGCAGACAGGACTTTGAATTATGCATTAAGTCAAATCGGAGACAGGTCAAAACCAGTGAGGCCTATACTTAAGGCCATCAAGTTGTTTGCATAAATAATCAGAAACAGCTTAGGAAGCCATCGAAGCTGGGCAGGCCGATAAAGATGTATTAATAACAAAAGCAACTCAGGAATCGGGCCGGTAGGTGCGATTACCGGCCATCTAAAAATGGTTAGTTTAGATTGCTACAATTATTTAAACTAGCCCGCCAAGATTGGGACAATGAACTAACCTGATTTGGTGCGCAGATAACGGCCATCCAAAGGAGTATAATTGTAGGCCCACTGACAACCTTCTCGCTCTGGTCTTTGCCCTTGCTCCTGGCTCCTGCTCCGGCCCCTCACCCTCGTGGTTACTGCTCTTCCCCCGTCCCACGCTTACCGCCCAGCCACTGCCCGTGCCTTTCCCATTGCATCAGGAATGCCCGACATTGCGCCAGGCGGACACGGACAAACCAGGCCAGGCGAGGCGGGACGCGACGAGGCGAGGTGGTGAGGGAGACGAATGGGAAGACGATTGAAGAAAAGCTTCGAATAATCGGGCCTTCAATCTAGCTCACCGTCGACTATATTCATGCAAACTTCAACTGCTGGCCGAGGAAGAGGAACCATCATCCCTGCGAGGTAAAGTACCCAAGCAGAGACTTTAACTTTGGGGTACTTGTACCTAGACAACGCCCTTGCAGCACCTCGAGACCACGTGACGATGGCAGGCTCCAGAGAGCACAAAGAGCGAACCCCAAACCCCACCGCTGTTTTGAATTCAGCAGATCTTTTGATTGGTGAGCGTGAATTCTGGCCCCTCATAGCTTAATCTAGTTAGGTATAGGGGGTGGGATAAGGATAAGGGGGTTGTTAAGATAGTCATTTTCCCTCGATGTGCCGTGTGTTCCCCATTCCCTGCATAAGTATAGTTATTTGGTATTTGCCTGTAACTTTATACTAGTAACTTTTTCATAAGATTGTGTTAAGTTCTTGTTCAATAAAAATCTTGGTTTTGCTTACATCCAAACCACCTGTCTACTCGAGTCTTTTCTGTATCGCCGCCTGTACCTAAGTCCGGTGTCTAGAACCCAGGTGCGTGGGAGCGATTCGAACCACTCATAAACAGTCAGAGGCATAACTGACCGGGCGTACGCGCCACCCCACACCACCCCCTACACGGGCAGAATGGAGCTATCTGGGTTGCCGCCTCCCTTTTGCTTCCTCCTCTTCCACTTCCTCAGCTGGTCGCTGTATGCCTGGTGGCAAGAGCTGTGCCCTCATGATGGCGAGATTGTGGAGCGTGCAGCAGACCACGACAAACTTGAAATGCACTCTGGTGTGTACTGCCAGGCTGCTCCATAGTGGTCCAGGCAGTGGAAGCATTGTTTAAGGACGCCAATGATCTGCTCTATCAGATTCCGTGTAGCAGCATGGCTTTCATTACATGCATGCTGCCCACGTGTGCATGGGTTGTGCCGTGGAGTCATGAGCTAGGTGGTCAGTGGGTAGCTTTTGTCGCCCAGTTAGCCATCCTCTGGTTTGTTGTGGTGGCTCAAAGACTGAGGGAACAGCCAACTGGCACAGAATAAAAGCATCATGAATGCTGCCAGGATACCAGGCATTCACCATCATGATGTGCTGAGCATGGTCGCACACCAACTGCACATTCAGCGAGTGGTAACTTTTGCGGCTGTGGTACAGCTCAGCATTTAGGTGCCGGGCCCGCAAAGCCACGTGCATGCAGTCGATGGCACTCTACACCATGGGGAAGCCCGCTATCCTGGAAAAGCCACGTGCGTGCAGTTGATGGCGCCCTGCACCATGGGGAAGCTTGCTATCCTGGAACAGCCAGGTGCGTGTAGTCAATGGCGCTCTGCACCATGGGGAAGCCCGCTATCCTAGAAAAGCCACGTGCATACAGTCGATTGCACCATGCACCATGGGGAAGCCCGCTATCCTGGAAAAGCCACGTGCATGCAATCGATGGTGCCCTGTACCATGGGGAAGCCTGCTATCCTGACAATGTGCATGCTCCGCCTGCTTCTCTCAGTCGGAGAGAAGACAACAAACTCCGCTCTCCTGGCATAAAGAACCTCTATCACCTCTCTTTTTCAGCAGTGGACGGCGAACTGCGCGATGTTACAGATGTCGCCTGCTCCAGCCTGGAAGGATTCCGATGCAAAGAATCTTCTCAGCCACTGGCAGTGCTGTCTTTGTCCTGGTGTGGGGCTGCAGGTCTGGTTGCAAGAGATGGCAGAGTTCTGTGAGAATCTCCTTCATAAAGCGCAGATGCCTAACGCATTGCTCCTGGCTCAGGCTGAGGTAAGAGAATTACTCTCGGAAGACCCTAGGTTGGTAAGGCCTCCTGCTGAGAGCCCTTATCCCCCTCCTCCTCCTCCCTCTGCGAGCAGCTTGTCCTCTTCTTGGCTGCCTCTGCTCCACCTCTCTGTCATGCTGCAGGCCAAGGGGGATGGCAACTACAATACCCATTACTGGGATAAAGTGGTCTGACCAGAACCCTTGAAGTCAGAATGAAGGCCTTCTCCTCATGCAGCACCATTCTCTGTCACCTCACCAACTTTAAACAACTCTGAAAAACACTAAAGACTTCTACAAACTTATACAATCCCAGTTGAAATTAATCAGCAACTAACCTGAGAGTGGTTGCTGATCCCTTTAAATATCGCTGATGGGGGGTCCTTCCTGTTGTTGAATGCATGTTCAGCTGTGCGGTTAAGACAGGGCATTAGCTCCAGTATGGAAGACAAAAATGGCAGCGCTGGCATCAAATCAGCATTGCACACTGATTGATGTCACGGTCTGCCAGCTCTACATACTTCTAGCGCACGCTCCTAACGTTCACCCCTACCACCTTCACCAAAATGGCATCCGGTGCAGCCTGCACCTGAAGTGTGCACACATGGCGCGGACACAATTTTTGACACTAAATGGCATCCATAGTGCCTAAAGATTGGGCTCTACAGAGCCGAATTTCTAGCCCTAATAGTAGCTGTGTCTGCGATTCTCTGTATGGTGAGTTTCTAATGTTTCTAATGCCGGGCCACTGGCAAAGCATGAAGAAGAGATCATTTGCTTTCTAGAAGGGTAAAAAAATCAGTGGATGAGTTACTCTGGGCTATTCTAACAAACATCTGAGCTGTTGATTACAGAGCACTGTTCTCAGAAGTCTGGAAGAAGTTTACCTGCCACCAAACCTGGTCAGTGAAGTGTGTGTATATGGGGAACCTGAAGAAAGAGAGGAAGAGAATAATTCAAAACATAGAGAGATATTCCTGGTGAATTAACGAAAGGAAAAAAATACCTGTCTAACAAAAGCAATCTGTTGCATATTTCATAAATTGTCTGATGGATATTGAGTGGCATATGGTTAAAGTTCCTGCAAGACTAGAATTGGTTTCAATACAACAGAAGGGGATTTAAATAACACAGTAGATTAGCACACTCTCCCTTTTTACCTTTGGGACCTTGAATCAAATCCAGACCAAACTGATGAAAGACTTCTTCTGTACAGGTCCTACGTGACATGGGTTTCTGAAGACCATAAAATATGTATATGAGAAAAGATTGTTTGCACCACCAAAACCTGCATTCTCCACAGACGATGTTCAACTGCCCCATCATGAACACTATCCAATATTCTTTGTGGGGTGACTAACTATATTAAACCTCTAGGATGATAAAGCTCATTTGATCGCAGAAGGTAATTAAATAAATTACAAAATATTATTCTAACCTTACATTCAACCCTATTTAAGTGTGGCCAATTAGATTACATTCCACAACCAAACTTCCAGCAACATTGGAATCATGGCCTAGAAATTTGACAGCCTCACACCCATTTTTAAGGCACTAAATGGGCGCCTAAGCCAGGAAGTGCACGCTCATTATGAGCCAGATGTACACCACCCACCATATTGGTATAGGCAAAAATATAGGCGTCCAGGGCTCCTGTCTAAAACAGGTGGTGGGCCCTTTGCATATACAAATATGCGGCAGTTCATGTTTGCCACTGTGTTCGCATCCCAAATCGGGCGCAAACCAATTCCTATGCCCATATCTCAGGAAATTATAGCCATACGGCCTGGCATTTTCTATACATTGGGTCAGGATTTGCTGGCAAAATAGTGGCGAGTTTAATGCGCGCACCATTATTAATGTTGGCTTGTTCTCTCTACACAGATGCGGCTGGACCTGCTGTGATTTCCAGCAAAAAAAATGTTTTTTTGTCTGTTTTTTGTTTTTCATACAGACCCCAGCATCTGCAACATTTGACCCCTTGTGACCCCACCTCATTGTTCTTTGATGTAATGTTTTCCTGACTAACCTGTTTGGACACCATTCACACCTTTGATTGCTGTGATTATCTCTCTGCCGAGGTGTGATAAATGGCAGTTAGAAAGATTACCTGTAATCATCTGGCATTATTCTCTGACTATATAAGCTGTGTCTTTATGCATCTCTCCACTTCACCTGACGAAGGAGCAGCGCTCTGAAAGCTTGTGATTTCAAATAAAACTGTTGGACTATAACTTGGTGTTGTGTGACTTCTTACATTTGACCATTATTAATGTGTAGGTCATCCAGCAATTTGTGACGAGGAGGAGATACCCCGTGAGTTGCGAATCGCCACCAATTGCTGGATGATTTGCACCACTCCGCCGTTACCTTGCTAAAACAGCAGCTCACTGTCAACCTCCCCATGAGTTTTATGGAATTGCTGCATTTGCACAGTAATTACCAATTGAACTTGCCGCTGAAATTTAGGGTTGGTACCTAACAGCATAAATACCCGAGATTTATGGTCCTGAAATGCCACTGTACCTCTCCTGCCCAGAAAGGGAACTATTAAAACTGTGGAGTCTCATTAATGTTACGGTCGGGGGTCGATTGGCGGTCTTTACCGTTTAAATGATTTCACTATCCATGCATCGAACGCCAGTTTATTCTTTAACTGGGCTATTACTGTCCAAGTGACAAACGCCAGCTTATAACTCGGCCGTTTGTCTCGATGTTGCTACCCATCCTTCGAATGCCAGCATATTCTTAAATTGGGGTTTTACTGTAACACCAACTTATTCACCAAACACCAGCTTATAACTGGGCGTTTGTCCCCAAATACGTCTTTCCGCTGCCCTTCTCTGCCTTTATCGGTTTACCTCCTTCTTCGTCTCGTCTCGTCTTCCCGTTTGTGGCCTGTGTGTCCTGTGTGGTTTTGAACTCGGGTCTCGTTCTCCTCCCGCATTTAGCCTCAGTGTAATGGGCATCCTTGGTTGTTGAGCAGTGCGGGGAGCGAGAAGAGAGCCCGCCACGAGGCCAGGGCACGAGAACGAGGGGCAGCAGGCCAAGGGCACAGGCAAGAGATGAGAGCGATAAGAGAGCGATTGCCACTGATGGGCCTACAATTATACCCGTTCTTCAACTCCTTATCTGCACGCCAAATCAGGTCAGTCCATTGTCTAACTTTTGGCGGGCTCGTTTAAATGATTACAGCCATTTATTTTAACGACTTGTGGAGTGGTTGTCTCCGGGTCTAATGGCCCCGATGTACTGGTTGTTTTGTCATGGATGAAGCTTAATTGTCCCCATCCTGACTTGATGGCTACTGTGAGCTGTTACTGATTAAATATGCAGAAACCTAATGGCCTCGATTCTAGGCCCATTCTAGCTTGATCTATTTCAAGTCGAATGAATGCATATTCTGGGTTTACTTTGGCTGTCTGGCTCCAGAGAGCCCTTTTCACAGATTCCTGCATTTTAAGTTTCGTCTCCGGGCCTGCCTGTCTGCAGAGCCCTGTTTTAAAAATCCTGTCGGTTTTGGTCACGAGGTTACAGAAGCCATTTTGGATACCCTGTTTTTAATAACTTGTCCAAACAGGGTCCCTTGATCCATAATTTGGGGGAGTGCGGGAATTTTGAGAACCCTGCACTTACACCCACTCAAGCAAAATCTGAGTCATTAATTTTAATGAACTGAAAATCATAGGCTGTGCACCCATCATTTTCCGAGATAAATTCCCTGCCAGCGCTGCTCCCACTGGAAATGCCACATCACAGAATCAAATCTATTGTTTTTTATCTCATACTTGAGAGATGTTAATTTTCTACTCGTGCTCTGGTTCAGTTTTGTCCAATAAGGTTAAACATGTGGCTAATTGCATTTCTGATTAATAAGTAAAATGTGAGAAATGGACCCCATCGTTGTCATGTGATCTCAACACTCATATTTGCACGGCGTTGTAGGGGGTGGCGGGTGGCGTGTGTGCCCAGTCAGTTATGCCCCTGACTGCCTGTGAGCGGTTCGAATCACTCCCACACCCCTGGGTTCTAGACACCGGACTTAGGTACAGGCGGCGATACAGAAAACTCAAGTAGACAAGTGGTTTGGTGTAAGAAAACCAAAATTTTATTAAAACAGAAAATAAAACAGTCTTATGAGAAGTCACTGGTATAAAATACAGGCAAATACAAAATAACTATACTTATACAGGGAATGGGGAACACACGGCACATCGAGGGAAAAACAACTACATTAACAATCCCCTTATCCTTATCCCACCCCCTATACCTAACTAGATTAAGCTATGAGGGACCAGAATTCATGCTCACCAATCCAAAGCAAAGCCAGCTGTTTTAACGGATGTGGG
This sequence comes from Somniosus microcephalus, assembly GCF_052327205.1. NCBI lineage: Eukaryota > Metazoa > Chordata > Chondrichthyes > Squaliformes > Somniosidae > Somniosus > Somniosus microcephalus. The sequence goes on from NC_140993.1 coordinate 196,730,218, forward strand.
TTTTGAGGTTTGGTCTTCTGTCCTTTTAGGTACCCCGTCGCCACGTGGTCTCAGAGCGCAGTGCTGGAGCTGCTGCTGCGACACACCTTTCTTCTTCTCAGCTACCGTCGTTGTCTCGTCGCGATGGGTTCTCCTCTTTTTCTCCCTCGGGCAGTCGTCGGTGGTAACGTTGTGCCTATAGGGCAGTTGGCAGTCTTAACTGCTTAGATTTTCCTACCCAAGCATCAAAACGCCAGTATATTCGTTGTGGCGTGGACACCTGCATTTTCACAGTGTTCAACAAGATGTTTGCCTCCCCAAGCGCCAGCTTATAACTAGGCACTTGGCCTTTATCAATACGTTTTTCGCTGCCCTGCTCTGCTCTTATCGAGTTGTTACTTTCTTCTTCGTCTCTTTTCATCTTGTCTCGTTCGGCTACGATACAAGTCCTGGGCTGCCTGCTCAGTTTTGTCTCACCCCCTTTTTGCGGCCTGGGTGTCCTGGATGACTATGGACTCGGGTCTCGTTCCCCTCCCCTGCAGTTGGTATGGATGTCCTTGACTGCTGAAAATTTACTGCGGGGAGCGAGGAGAGAACCCGCCACGAGGCCAGGGCATGAGTACGGGCGGCGGCAGCCCAAGGCCCAACAAGAGGTCAGAGTCGAGAGAGCAGAGAGCGATTGCTACTGGGGGCCTACAGTTATTCTCCTTTCGAATGGCCCTTATCTGCGCGCCAAATCAGGTTAGTTCATTGTTTCAATTTTGGCGGGCTGTTTTAAATGATTATAGCAATCTAAGTTAACTGGATTTAGATGGCCGTTTATCGCACCTAACGGGTTGTATTGTCATTAATGCATTCTAATCGGCTTGTCCAGCCTTGATGGCTCCCATAAGTTGTTTCCGATTATTTATGCGGACAACTCAATGGCCTCAAGTATAGGCCTAACTGGTTTTGATCTGTCTACGATCTGGCGAAATGCATATTCAATGTTTGCTGTCTGGCTTTCAAAACACAAAGTCCTTTTTCACAGGAACTGCATTTTAAGTTTCGATTTCCCCAAAGCTGCTTGTGCTGCCACAGAGTCCAAGCTTTTTAAAATCTTGCAGGCTTTTGGTCACGAGGTGAGGATGCCATCTTTTGGGTACCCTTTTTAAAATGTCCATGCAGGGTCCTTTTTATTAATAACCTTGGGAGAAATGTGGAAATTTTGCAAATCTTACAGCGTGTACATTCATTGGTAAAATGGTAAGACAAAAGACAGTGTGTGCAAGTGTTTTTTGATTGTTGTGAGTATTTTACTTTTTTGGTTACTAAATGGCAGTAGATGCTTGTTAAGTAAATATAGACAGATGCAAAGTATGTAAGGCATTTTCTACTAAAATTAGTGCTCGTGGCTAAAATGGTGTCGCCATAGCCACACCTGTGGCTAATCAGTGATTTCTATTGGACAACTGTGCTCTATTTCTATAATCACAGTCATATGTTTAATAAATTTATTACATCTATATTATTTGATTAACCTCACTGATAGTGCTAGGAGCAGTACAATTGGTTGCAAATTATGCCCCTAGGTTAGGGAGGAGAAAAATCAGCCCTGTTTCCTCCATCTGATTGTTATACTAGAAATGCACATACCTGGATACTGGCTCGGCACAGGTCTTAGGCGACATGTTACACAATTGAATAGGATTATCAAAGCTCACGTATGAACACTTAGGCAAGGTGCAGGTGTGAACCAACCATGGAACTGTATCCCAGTGAGGGAGTCAACACCTTAAGGACAAGATGGGGAGGGGAATTGGAGATAATATAAAGTTCTTTAAAAGACACGTCGAATCTTGCCCAATGCCTTTAGCAATCAATGCATGTTGCACCCACTCCATAACATTTAAAAGACAATTTTAGTTACCTTCTGAAAATAATCTAGTGCTTTAATGAAGTGTGACCTATTGCTTCTTGAACTACTGTACCTTTAGTATTTTTTAATGGGCTCTTTAGATGAGGTTGTTGGTGTTACATTTTAGGATTTTTAGGAGTCCATAAAATGCATCCACACTTGGCCAATAATATACCTGACAAGGCTCCAAAAGTAATAAAAATGTTCCACTCCCTCGTGCCTTACATACAATACATTAATGAAGAAAGCAACAATTAAACAAAAATAGTTTAAGAGAAAAAAATTCTATTAACTTTTCAATGATATTTAGGAATAGAATTTAGAGATGTGTTGTGACAGCAGGTTTCAGTGAGATACCACTGCCTCCAGACTGTTCCAGGTGGGTTTCAGTGAGATACCACTGCCTCCGGACAGTTCCAGGTGGGTTTTATTGAGATAATGCTGCCTCCAGACAGTTCCAGGTGGGTTTCAGTGAGATACCACTGCCTCCAGACAGTTCCAGGTGGGTTTTAATGAGATACCACTGCCTCCTGACAGTTCCAGGTGGGTTTCAGTGAGATAACACTGCCTCCGGACAGTTCCAGGTGGGTTTTAGTGAGATGCCACTGCCTCCTGACAGTTCCAGGTGGGTTTCAGTGAGATACCACTGCCTCCGGACAGTTCCAGGTGGGTTTTAGTGAGATGCCACTGCCTCCTGACAGTTCGAGGTGGGTTTCAGTGAGATACCACTGCCTCCGGACAGTTCCAGGTGGGTTTTAGTGAGATGCCACTGCCTCCTGACAGTTCAAGGTGGGTTTCAGTGAGATACCACTGCCTCCGGACAGTTCCAGGTGGTTTTAATGAGATACCACTGCCTCCAGACAGTTCCAGGTGGGTTTCAGTGAGATAACACTAACTCTGATGACCTTGGTTTCAAATGGTCTCTGTTCTATTTTCGGACTGAAATCTAAAAATTGCTGTGTGGGATTATTAGTGCACAAATCCTCAATACAGGCTTATGATGTGTTCCTTGTCCCTTATTTTCTCAGAGAATTAAAATAAATGTGCTGACACCGCTGTTAAAATAACAAAATAATGTCATATGAACTCATCAAGCTTTGTACATTAATATCACACAGTAATTTCACAGCTCTCATTTTCTATCTCACACAAAGAGGAATTAATATTTTAAAAGTTATAAATCTGCAGAATGTGCATCGAGATTAAAGTGCAGAGGATATAAATTAAAATAATCTGCTAAATGTTATTCAGAACCACTCACCTCAAATTAATTCTGAAGAATAATATAGATAGCCTTATGATGTTTGGGTAGATCTTGGGTATTGGCATCTGTAAAGATGTAAACAGTGCAGATACAATCCTGCTTTCCTGATTCATAACTAGTTTGGCTCCCTCTCATGGTTCAGTTGGCCAAATAGTCTCTGACACTCAAAACCAAGCAGCTCACCAAAAGAATGGTTACTTGGGCACTGGAGGGTGAATGTTGCCCATGAAACCTTTCCCAAGGATGAATTGCCACAGTGAATGGAGGAAGAGAGAAAAATTAAAGGGGGAAAATGTAGGCCTGAGACTGATGAAAGTTAATATGGATAAGTGTAAAGTACTGAATTAAAAAATGGAATATAAGTATTTGGTGAATGGTGTTGAAATATCTAAGAATGAAGTTAAAAGAGATCTACGGTTACAGTACAGCCACGTTGGACATGTCCAATCACTACACAGCAGCAATCAAGAAAGCAAATAGAATGCTGCCCAAAATAATAGAGTGCAGGTTGAAGGAAGTCATGCTCAAAATGTATAATGCTCTTGAGAACATCTTGATTACTATGTCTCAGCCTGATCACCAACACACAAGGGAGACATTCAAGCTCTGGAGGCTGTTCATGGATGATCCCCAGCATCAGATGACTGAGTTACGAGGAAAGACTGAAGAAACTTGGGGCTTTTCAAATTTGAAACAAGGTAGCTAAGAGGTGACCCTGTAGAGGTATATAAGGTAATAAACAATAGAAAAGGTAGATTCAGAACTCTACTTCGAACTAAACCATGGCAGTAAGACACAAGTTCAAACTAGTGAAAAGCAAATTTAAGACTGATGTCAAGTTCTTCATGCAAATAATGATCACCACATGAGTAGACTTCTAGGTAGGATAATGGAGGTTAAAACCCTGGAATCATTTAAGAACAGATAGATACTGTGATAAGGATTTTGATGTCTTTCTGGATGGATAACCTAAGATAGGCTGAATTGTCTTCACATTTTTACATGAACATTTTGTACCTAGTGGCAGAATCAGGTACTCTCAGCTGAGGTGTAACTGCAGGGTTCACTTCAGATGAGAGTGCCTGGTGTCTTGTGAGATATAGCCTGCATTCAGAGCTCCCCCTGTATCACTTTGACAATATCACTGAATGATACAGTAAGAAGAATGTGCCATAGTGCTGCAGCAGGATATTTCCATTCCCTTACTGTTTTGCCTGAGTAAATGCCAGTTATGCAATATTTAAAGACAGTTTGTTCTGCTGACTCACATCCATTGGGACTTGGGTTGAGACTGACCACACTCATTTCACTAAGAGCTCCAAACACCCATCATAAAGAGGAAATTTTAATTGTATGTCTTTAATCCTGGGCAGAAATAAATTGGGAACTGGTCAGTAACATAGTTGGTTTCATATTAACTTTAATGACCTAACTTCTAGGAGTCAGAAAGTACTCTGGTGATAATGGAAGATCTGAGTAATTGTTTCCACCCAGTCTACGTGGATTGAATTTGAACTCAGAATACTATAAGTCAAAGGGCAATGTTCTAACACTTTTCACAACACAGACCTCACATGTATTCTCAGATCTAGTCCTCACTAGTCCAAACCCACATTAAGGATTAGTGTGATATACTGATGTTAAAGTGGTTGATAGGCAGTCTAGTGTATATTATTATTTACTGTACGTCAGAAACTGTAGCACTATTATTTTCAAGATAAATGTCTTCAATTAAAAAGCAGCTATTAACTCCTTGCACACTGAAGATCCTTTTGAGAGTTTAAGTTGGACCCATCTCTCCCTTTACTAAATGGACCAAAATTTGGTGCCGCTGGACATTTGCATCATGCGCTGTTAGACATTTTCCTGCACCCTTCAGCTCAAAAATGTTTTGTCCACAAAGTTGCTAGAACTACGAGCTGATAACGGCGCAATGAGGTCAACAGGGCATCTGGTACCCTGACCAAAATGACGGGACCAAAAGTGTATCTCCTTAACCAATGAGATTTAAGGATTGAGAAATAAGCAGAGGATGGTCTGAGAAGTAGGATGAATTGGAATGGGTAAATTCAATTTTAAATCAGGTACCGAAAGAGAAATCGAGTGAAAGCCAGATTGGATTAAGAGAAAGAGAGAAAACAGACAGAAAACAAAAGTAAGAAAAAAAATTGAATTTAAAATTTGGCATTTTTAAAATCTCCAACAACAATTCACTACTTGAAGGAATTTTTAATTGTTCACTTTCTGGGCCAGAGAGATTGATTGGCAGTCATTAACAATTATCATGTTGTTAAAAGAGTATTGCACCATTAATTACTAGAGTTAACTTACTGTGGCAAGTGGTGATTTGCAATTCACAGAGTATCGCTTCCCCGCCACAAGTTGCTGGGCGATTTGCACATTAATAACAGCACATGTCGTATTTTTTCAGCAAATTTCAGCCCAACCTGTTTTTTTAATTTCTTCTTATTTTCCATCTGATTTTCTCTCCTTACCCTTCCTCTCCAAATATGCAACTCATACTAGGATACAGTTCTACACCGGCTGCAGTGGCACAAAAGTACCTCACTCAAGTGGCATTCTCCATATGTGTGCTTGGACAGTGAGTCCCTGAAATTCCTGGAGCCAGAGAGGGCAGAAAGTCTAATTTTCATCAGAAATTTGGGAAGAAACCTGGGTAGGCCAGGATTTTGTCCCTTTAAATTCTTATTTTGTTCCTTCGAAGCTTCAAATAAACCATACTCTTCATAACATCCTCACTGTGTTGAAACCAAGATTTATTGACTGTTCTCTTATTCTGACTCAGGATCGCAAATTAGGGAACTCCTTTTCCCTCAGTTTTCCTTCCTCCTACAATATTCAGGCTTTTAATACATAAGTTTGATGTCCTCTAATCACTACTTCCTTATTTTTTTGATTGCTTTTAATTTTTTCAGCCTTGGCGATGTTCTTCACATTTGACCTTGACCCTTCACCTTGGATTCTTGAAAAAAAGTGCATAAATGACACTGACAGAGGCCAGGATGATTCAATGTTCAATTTCTAATTGGTGTTGAGTTAGCTTAACACTAGTTAGCTTGTTATAAAGTATCAGCCTGCCTCATTTGGTAGCTCTTTCAAGTCAGAAGGTTGTGGGTTCAAGAACCACACTAGGTTTTGAGCATATAATCTAAGCCTAAACTTCAATGCAATACTGAAGGAGTGCTACATTATTGGAGGTATCACCCTTTTGATGAGACGTTAAACCAAGGCCATGTCTGGTAATTCAAGTAGATGTTAAGAATCCCGTGGCACATTTTGAAGAAAAGCAGGGCATTTTCCTGATGTCTTGACCAACATTCCTCCCTCAACGAACACCACCAAAAATAGATTACTGGTCATTCATTCTATTATTCTATGTTGAATTTTGCTGTGTCCAAAATGGTTGCCATATTTGCTACATAGCAGTCACTGCACTTCAAAGTAATTAATTGTTTGTAAAACACAGTGGCCTAGAAATTGGGTATCGCCCCACTTGAGGCGTTAGAACTGGCGCTGCGCAAAGTTTATAACCAGATGAAACTTATTGCCGCCTGGCGCGATATTGGGTTGCATCGCCCCCAAAGGGGATTGAGGCGCAAATTCAGACGTTGCACGGGCCTCCTAAGGCGCAAAACTTCCGGCGCTACCCAATATCGGTGCGGACGGGCGCAGCGTAGGTGATCTCAATTACCGATAGCCACGAGACTTCCAGGCGCCGGCCGGCTCTTAAAGGGGTGGGTCAGTCAGCTTCCACACTCAATGCCCTGTAGGCCTCAGAATCGGCGCTCTTCCTTCTCTGGCGCAAAAAACTTGGTCAGGATGGAGAAGGTGAGACAGAGAGCAGAGCGCTTCAGCACTGAGGCTCTGGAGGAGTTGATGTCCGCAGTGGAGTGCCGTCGAGAAGTTCTGTATCCTGACAATGGCAGGAGGCCGAATCAAAAGGATTACCGCCGAGCTTGTTGGGATGTTTCTCAGAGGGTCAACTCCAGCAGCATGGCGACCAGGGGCCCTGTTCAGTGCAGGAAGAAATTCAACGACCTCACTCGGGTCGTTAGGGTGAGTGTTGTTTATGCAAACTTCTGATTCCCTCCATCTGCACCTGACTTCGCGCACCCTGTTGCCATGATGCCCCAATGGCCATCTGTCAGCAAGCACCCATGGCCCTTTCTGGGCACACACATGGACATTTGACTCAAGGCATCATGTAAGGGCTCTTGCACCATGGGGGGCATGAGATGATCTCTCAAGGCATCATGTAAGGGCTCTTGCACCATGGGGGGCATGAGATGATCTCTCAAGGCATCATGTAAGGGCTCTGATGGCCGGGGAGTCCAGAACCAGGGGACATAGTCTAAGGATAAGGGGTAAGCCATTTAGGACTGAAATGAGGAGGAATTCCTTCACCCAGAGAGTGGTGAACCTGTGGAATTCTCTGCCACAGAGGGCAGTGGAGGCCAGTTCATTAAATATATTCAAGAAAGAGTTGGATATATTTCTTGAGGCTAAAGGGATCAAGGGATATGGGGAAAAGGCAGGGACAGGGTACTGAATTTGGATGATCAGCCATGATCTCATTGAATGGCGGAGCAGGCTCGAAGGGCCGAATGGCCTATTCCTGCTCCTATCTTCTATGTTTCTATGTTTCTTGCACCATGGGGGGCATGAGATGATCTCTCAAGGCATCATGTAAGGGCTCTTGCACCATGGGGGGCATGAGATGATCTCTCAAGGCATCATGTAAGGGCTCTTGCACCATGGGGGGCATGAGATGATCTCTCAAGGCATCATGTAAGGGCTCTTGCACCATGGGGGGCATGAGATGATCACTCAGGGCATCATGTAACAGGACTTCCCCTTCTTTCCCCTGCAGTCCAAGCTGGCAACGATCCGCAAGGACCAGCGTCGAACCGGTGGCGGACCTCCACAAGTGGTCACTCTCACGGATCTCGAGGAGAGAGTGCACCAGATTCTTGGAGGACGTCTGAGTGGTCCTGTTACCACTGTAGCTGCCGACCCCATTCTCAACAGCGAGGGTAAGGCTCTCACCTTTTTCAGCTGTCTCCTTCCACTTGGTCCCCCCGCCAGCATGCTTTCTCAGTGTGCAGCCATGTCAGAGCCTTGCCGCAATCTGGCATGCCTTGCCGCCAACCTGTCCTTTTGCTAAAGCCACTCTTCCACCTCCCTGCTTTCAGATGCTGCATCACCAACTCGGGATCTGCGCCCTGAAGCTGCCAGTGCCAGTGCCTCTGGAGGCGAGGATCAGGAGGAAGCCGGAGGATCCGTTCCAACTTCAGGGGAGCGTACACATCTGCAGACTGGGGATAGTAGTTCCTGGAGGGGAGGGGGGTGGCTCTGCTGATGAGCCAGTTGCCAGAACAAGCGGCATGCAGCAATGCAAGAGGGGTAGGCAAGTTCGGCCACCGGCTCCCTGGAGGGCAAGGCAGGGAGTGATGACTGCTGCACAGAGTGCAGAGGAGGTGCGTAGCCTGGCTGAAATGAGCACCCAGGCCCGGCTCAGGCACACTGAGCTGATGGCTGCATTGGGGAGAATGCCTGTGTCAATAGAAACACTGGCAAAGAGTTTGTTGGACTTTGGAGCAGCAATGGAGAGGACTGTCCAGGGCTTTGGGACAGCAATGGAGAGGGCTGTCCAGGGCTTCGATGCTGCTATGGAAAGGACTGTTCAGAGCTTCAGACAATCCCTGGAAAGGTCTGTCCAGGGCTTGTCCGAGGCAGTGGAATGGACTGCTCCGGCCTTGTCCGAAGCAATGGAAAGAACTGTCCAGGGCTTCTCCGAAGCACTGGCACCTGCCACACAGGTCCTCACTGCTGCCACGCAGTCACTTGCTGGCCTCGTCCACACCCAGATTGAGGCAACGCGAACTCTCACTGCAGCCACCCTATCTGCATCAGCTAGGATCACCCCGGGCCCTTCCAGTACCATACAAGGCCAGGAATCAGTGGAGCAGGCGATTTTGGCGGTTGAGCCGAACCAGTCCCCTCAGAGAGCCAGTGTGTCGTCCGACCATGGTGCAGGTGTCCTCTCTCGGCAGGTGACCATTGCTCATGCCACCGCTGGTACGTCTGCAGTGCAGCTGCCACCACCTGCAGGGCACACTGCTTCCAGCCATGCTCAGATCAAGCAGCCTGCATCCGCACCCTCCAAGACCAGAGGTCGGCCAGGCCGTCCCTCAGGGGCTTCTGCGCTTCCACACAGTCAGCAGGCGTCCCCCAGCCTTCACCCCGCCACTGGGGTTCAATTACGTAGGAGCAGCAGGGAGGGAAGGGGCCGACCGCGAAAGAGAAGTCGTTCTCCATCAAGGGGCCAGCAGTAGAGGGAGGTGCAGAGATGTTTCTTTGGCCAAATTCAAGGACTCCCTCACCTGTTGTGATTGTTGGAAATGGTTTGTTTAGTTCTGCGGCTTTGCCGAAGAGTTAACTGTTATTTTGTTAGTTATGGTTTCTGTTGACATGACGTTGTTATGCTGGAAGGAAGGACTCTGTGACAATGAAGAAAAGTTTTAATTTGCAATGGTACACGTTACTATTTACAGTCATGCTGGCCTTCAGAGCCTTTCAAAGATCCGAGGTGCGCAGGATGAATGACACCCATCATTCCGCCAGAGGGGCCTGGAACCGAGTCCTGATGAGCCTCTGACGGATGGCCCTTCCACTTTCAGGAGCCCTCCCATCTTCCTCCTCCTCCTCCTCGTCCGCATGCTCTTCCGCCTCCTCCTCATCCGCATGCTCGTCCTCCTCCTCCTCCTCCTCATCCGCCTGCTCTGCTGGACCTTGAGGGACAGCTGGCATTGGCTGGGTGCGTCGAATCGCCAAGTTGTGGAGCATGCAGCAGACGACGACGATGTGACCCACTTGCTCCGGCGAGTACTGCAGGGCTCCCCCCGAATGGTCCAGACAGCAGAAACGCTGTTTGAGCACACCAATAGTGTGCTCTACAATGTTCCTGGTCGCCTGATGGCTGCTGTTGTACAGCTCTTCTGCTGGGGTGGCGGCCAAATGGAGTGGTGTCATGAGCCATGGGCAGAGAGGATAGCCCTTGTCCCCAAGAAGCCAGCCTCGTGGGTGAGCCAGCCCCTCAAAAAGGTCACAAACTGAGGTCTGCCGCAGGATGAAGGCATCGTGGCTGCTCCCTGGGAATTGGGCATTGACTGCATGATCATTTGGCGGTGGTCACAGACCAGCTGCACATTGAGGGAGTGGAACCCCTTGCGGTTGCGGAAGTCCTCAGGATTCAGTAATGGCACCCGCAAAGCCACGTGTGTGCAATCAATCGCCCCCTGCACCATGGGGATGTCCGCAATAGCAGCGAAGCCCTGCGCGCACTCCGCCTGCTTCTCCAGGCTCAGAGGGAAGGTGATGAATTGACGCCTTCGTCTATAAAGGGCAGCTGTAACTTGCCGGATGCAACAATGGACTGCAAACTGAGAGATATTCACAATGTCCCCAGTGGCTGACTGAAAGGATCTGGTGGCATAGAAATTGAGGGCAACAGTCACTTTAACGGACACCGACAGAGAGGTCCTGCACCGTAGACGCGGCTGCAGATCCTGAGCAAGCAGGTGGCACAGCTCAGTTACAACCTCCTTACCGAATCGGAGCCTTCGCTCACACTGCTCCTCCGACATTGCAAGGTATGACACCTGCTGCCTGAATACCCTCGCAGCGTACCCTCGGATTGGCCGACCTCCATTGCCCCTTCTCCTTCTGGCCAATCCCGGCCCTCTCTCCCACCGTCTCTCTGCCCCTTCACAGTGTCCGGCCATGAGGACGTTGCCCTCCAAAGCAGCTCCCATTCCGATGCCAGTCGGTCAAAACGCTGTTAGGTGTAGTGCTCCAACTGCTCCGGACAGGTTTGAAGGTCTCAAGTATTCTAAGGCTAAATTCCAAAAAATCTGCTCCACAGTAGCTCACCAACTCTCTCCAGCAACGATCACAATGAACAGGCCAAGTGGCTGAAGCTTTTATACTAGAGCTGTCCCCTTTAAATAGCGGCCCCCGACTATGAGAAGGGCCTGGTAACGTTCCATCGAACTGTCACTAACAGCGCTAGGCGCAAAGGTTCCGGGCGTCACCGAATATCCGGTCCGGGGCGCCAAAAAGGCGTTGCACACTGAAATGACGTCATGATCTGCCTGCGCAAAGAGTTAGCGCCGGTGCTAAAAGGATACTCAATATGGGAGGTGGCGCTATATTCACTGCGCCCGCCTGAAAATTGGGTAACGCCCCAATTCTCGGGCTCTTTAGGCGCTAATCGCTGGCGCTACCAACCGAATTTCTAAGCCTGTGTTACTTCTGAGAAATGTGATAAGGCGTTATGTGAAACAAAGACACAGAATTTCCTCAGAGCTGCTACCGCTCCATCGACGTGTATAAAAAGAGTTTCTGCACATTTCCAGCGAAGTTAAGGTGGCGGAGCAGAAGCAGCTCTGAGGAAATTCTTGGCCCAAGTATTTCTTTTCCTACTTTTAGCTTGCTACAGCAAGGGAAGTGGTGGGAACATGACGCTTGACCTAATTATTCCTGGATAAGTGAGCTAAACAAAGCGATCCAGTTCTCACTGTTGTCCACTGCTGGGAAGTGCAGATGTATGGACATCGCAAAAGGGTAAGATCAGGCTTCGCTCTGCTTCCTGCAATGGTGCCTGCAACTCACTGTCTACAAACACTCTGGAGGAATGGCCACCTCCAGCACTAGGTAGTGGAATGCTGTCGGTGCCAATGAAGCACACGGCAGCATGAGTGTCCACCTTCAAGGGAGGGTGAGAATGTTGGACACAAAACTTGAAAAACAAAAACAAAAATTTACTGCACTATCATTTGAAATTTCAAAAATTCAAATTGATTAAGTATTTTCTACCTTCCAGCCCGCAATCCACTCCAACCTCCTCGAGCACAGTGCAGATCAAGTACGTATAGCTTTGGCAACACACTCAGTTCACATGCAAGATATCACCTCCTCCAACTCACTGTTCATAGCCTATCTCTGGGATTGGTAAGACAGTAATTTGCGATAACTCGCCTTACGATTTCCTTTCTGGGTGGGAAGGGTACAGAGGAAACTGTGAAAGGACCTGTGCTCAGTGCCTCCCCTCACAGCATAACTAAGAACATCTCCTTTCAGAGTGGGAAATCTCAGGGTCCAGCCTGTGATCTGACATTTGATGGCACTAGGTGTTGGACCACCAATGTGCTGTGCCATTGCAACTCTTTTGCGAGGTTTTAAAGGATAATAAATTTGGTAGGTAGGGTGAGCTCTCCAAAGTGAACAGCTGCATTCTATTCTTTTCTGCACGCTACTGCAGAAGCCATTTCACCCACAGCACGTCACAGGGGCCAACTCACAATTTCCTCTGTTTGAATTGGCAGCCTGAAAAGATGAAGATGTGTTCTTCCCTCCCCCACTATTTATATGAGCTTCCGCCATGCTTTAAGGTCAATGCAATGCATTCAAAAATGTGTCACAAAGCAGAAAGTGGGGGGGGGTGAATCCAACTTACCCTCCCACATAGAACTAAAGCTCACAATCCACTCCAACCCCCTCTCATGTACAATGCCAATCAAATGCGTGCAGCTTTGGCAACACGCTCAATGCACATGTGTAAGATATCAGTGCATGAAGGACCATGCAAACACAATATGAACTGACTGAACCTGACATCTAAATGTGTGTTAAAGCATTTTCTCTCTTTTTTTCTTACCTAGAAATAAAGAAAATAAATAGAAAATGTCAGGAAGGAAATTGCTTTGTGTGATGCAGCACAGATGCTGCAGCCATTTCAACAGAGGTTCAACTTATTTTTTTAAATGCAATAGGAAATTACATATGTGTGTTTCTTGAACATTCTTGTTCAATATGCCACCAGTACTCTCAGAAGACAGGAGCACTGTGCCCATGGCGGTGGCAGCAGCCATGTTTAATTCAAGATGGTTGTTTTTAAAACCAAGAACAAATTGCTTCAGCATTGTCTGCCACTGCATAAATTCAGTCTCTTTTAACTGCGCACTTCTAAAAACGTACATCCCAGCAAATAGAGGAAGCAGATTTTTTTTAATGATTTATACTCCAGCATAATGCATTTACAACTAACTTTGAGAGGTTGGAGGTGCTTCAGTCTAAATAGATAATGCACTTGCTTAAAACCTGTTCTATCTCTAACTTATTCCAGTTCTGATGAAGGGTCATCGACCTGAAACGTTAACTCTCCACAGATGCTGCCTGACCTGCTGAGTAGTTCCAGCATTTTCTGTTTTTATTTTAGATAATGGATGAGTTAGTTTAGAAAAGTGCTGTGATGCTTGGAAAACAATGAGCACCTTTACCGATTTGAGATCAGACCCCATTAATTTGTGAACATGAGTGTGAGGTGGGCAAGAGGTGACACCCGCAGGGTACAGGGGATTTTATGTGTGTCTTGTCCTGTACGTGCTCTCGCTTCTAGAAATGGCCTGAAGTTCAATTCAAACAAATGGAAACATTAAACTGCAAGTGTGATTCATCAATGCTCAGCTAGTCATTGGTTTGTTGGCAACTCCACCTCTGTATAAACTTATAGGAGACTCCCTTGTTCCAACCTCGCCTCATTTCAGTCAGACATGCACCCAGTTTAAACTACTGACTCACCCATTAGTGCTGACGTTGGGATTGTGCAGAACCGCCCACAATTAGCCCAGAGGGCAGCAATATTTGAGATGACTGACAAAGAAAGGGAGGAGCAAAGGTATTACACAAATGAAATAAATTATTTTAAAGGGGTGATGCCCTTGTGAAAAGTTGTTTGGGAAAACTTTTCTTATTTGAAGAAGTAGACCAGGCAGAGGAAACAAGCATTATTTTGATCACAATTACTTCACTCTGAAGTATATTCGCCCCATATCATTGTCAAAAGGATGGTGGCAATGCATTCACAGATTTTATGGTGAATTATACTGCTGGCTATGTGACTTGCAAGGAGTACATGGCTCTGTTGTTCACCTAGTATGGGATGAAACCTGTAGTGTATGTACCTTTAAGAGCCCCTGTGTACTGTAATACCGGTAGTGACCACTCGGGTATATAAGCCTGTATAGCGTCTTGTATCTTTTAGTTCACCTCCAGACTTTGTTCAGTAAACACCTGTTAAACCAACTCCTGCATTCCGTGTCTCCATTAACACACGGATACAACAGTGGCGACGAATTGGAAACGGACTTACCTGCAATTCGGCAGCACCTCAAGGAGATCGATTCCTCAGACGAAGGTCGAAGAAAAAAAAAAAAACTGTGAGTTCACCAGCTAGCCGGGCTGGTGGCAGGTACTGCACTAATCCTTCCTGGGCGGCGGGCTGGGGCTCAATCGGGTGGCTCTGCAGCGGGGCCGAGCATCGAGTCAGAAGGCGGAGGCAAACAGAGACGGAGGGTGGAGCACTCGGGAGACGGCCGGCACTGCAAAGCAGGTCAGCGTTCGGACCAAGCAGAGGGAGGGAAAAGTCCCAGAGAGTCCGGCGGGAACGAGTCTCCAACTATTAAAAATATCTGTGTAAATAAAAACCGCGGCGAACAGCGTTGTCAGCAGCGGCAGCGGCGGGAAAGCGCAGGAGGCGCCATTTTTTCTCGGCAGGGAAGAAAGGAAAGCGCGGGAGGCGCCATTTTTGATTTTCAGGATGCCTAAGACTGGCAATATTACTGCTTTCGATAGTGATATAAAGGATTGGACCACATATATGGAAAGAGTGGAGGTATATTGCACAGAGAAATGAAGTAGAGGATGATAAAAAGGCATCAGTACTTCTAAATCTGATGGGCGCAAGGACATACGGGCTGTTACGAAACTTAATCACTCCAGCCAAACTGATGGACAAGAATTTTAAGGAGATTGTTGATACCCTACAGGAGCGCTTAAACCCAACACCGCTGCTGATAGCGGAACAATTCAAATTCTTCAGGAGGAATCAGCAGAAGAATGAAAGTAACGCTGATTACCTCACCGAATTAAGAAAGCTGTCAAAGCACTGCCAATTCGGGGCAGGACTGGCAGATTCTCTACGAGACAAATTTGTCTGCGGTCTCCTAAGTGAAGGAACACAGAAAAGGCTACTTTCTGAGAAAGATTTGACACTGGACAAGGCTTTCAGTGTGGCTGAATCATACGAAGCAGCAGCAAGAGGAGCTGCAGAGATACAGCAAAAGCCACAGGACTTCGTCACCCATGAAATGACACGGGGTTTCGAGAGATGTTTTTGCTGTGGCAGATCCACCCATGACCAGAGGGACTGCTGGTTCAAGGACAAAGCATGCAGGCAATGCGGAAAGATGGGACACATTGCACGTGTATGCCGATCTGGAAACAAAAAATCCACTGACAGAAAAAAAATCAATAAGGAAAAGTACAGAAAGGTACAAATGATGACGGACAGTAGCTCCGAAGACCAGAAGAGCGATAGCGACTCCGGAAACAAGAGACTAAGCTGTCTCAAATTACATAATGTAATTGCCAAAGAAGATTACCAGACCATTTGGGTTACCCTCACGATAGCGGGGTCCCCAGTTAAAATGGAGCTAGATACAGGATCAGCTCTGACCGTCATAAGTCGACGGAATTACGAGCGGCTATTTCCGCATATACCTTTGAAAGACACATCCATTATCTTGAAGACATATACGGGGCAGAAAGTATACCCCAGAGGGAAAATAAGGGTGCCTGTTGTATACAACGGCAAGGAAATACAGAAGTTGTATTTATACGTTCTGCAAGATGGTGGTCCACCGCTGTTGGGACGTGAATGGATCAGGAAGATACGTTTAAACTGGCACTCCATTCAGGCACTGACGGTGACCAGTAAGAAAAAAAATGATGATGACGTCATACCTGAACGATTAAAAGACATCTTGGCCAACGCCAAAGAAGTGTTTCAACAGGAACTAGGAACCTTGAAAGGCGTCACCGCCTCAATAAAAGTAGAAGATGCGGCAATTCCCAAGTTTTTAAAGGCAAGGCCGGTGCCATACGCAATTCGTCCAGCAGTCGAGGCAGAGCTGGAGAGTTTGGAAAAGGCAGGCGTGTTATCCAAGGTAGATTGGAGCGGGTGGGCAACATCCATCGTCCTGGTCATGAAGAAAACGTTGAATAATGATAAATCTGAAGAACAGAGAAAAATTCGCATCTGTGGGGACTTCAAGGTGACTGTAAACCCGGTCCTTCACATGGTACAGTATCCTCTTCCGAGGATAGAAGATATTTTCGCCTCACTATCCGGAGGGAAACGTTTCACCAAAATTGACTTGGCACAGGCATATCTACAGATGGAGGTTGAGGAGGCCTCTAAAAAGTATCTCACGATAAACACACACAAAGGCCTGTACCAGTACAATCGACTGGTTTTCGGAGTAGCATCAGCTCCAGCTATCTGGCAAAGAGCTATGAAGCAAGTCCTGCAAGGGATTCCGGGGACTCAATGCTACCTAGACGACATCCTTGTAACAAGAGAAAACGACAACGAGCACCTTGCCAATTTGGAGCAGGTGCTCACTAGGCTGAGAGAACGGGGCCTACGAGCAAATCGCCCCAAGTGCGAATTTTTCCAGAAACAAATATCATATTGTGGCCATATAATTAACGAAGAAGGGTTGCATAAGTCACCTGAAAAAATTGAAGCAGTCATAAAAGCCCCAGCACCTGAAAATGTCTCACAATTAAGGTCGTTCCTGGGATTGATAAATTACTATCATAAATTTTTACCGAACTTGTCAACTGTTCTGCACCCTCTTAACGCACTGCTACAAACGGGAGTAATTTGGAAATGGAGCGAAGACTGTAAACGTGCCTTCCATAAATGCAAAGGCTTGATCACGTCCAAGGAAGTGTTGGCTCATTACAACCCATCACTGCCAATCAGACTGGCGTGCGATGCATCCCCTTACGGCGTAGGAGCGGTATTATCGCATAGATTCCCTGATGGCTCGGAGTGGCCGATAGCTTTTGCATCACGCTCATTGAACTCAGCCGAGCGTAACTATGCCCAGATCGACAGGGAAACACTCAGCCTGGTGTGGGGAGTGAAGAAATTCAACCATTACCTACACGGACAAAAATTTACCTTGTTGACTGACCATCAACCCCTCGTCTCCATATTCAACCCTAAAAAGGGCATTCCCATTATGACAGCGCAAAGGCTACAGAGGTGGTCCCTTTTCCTAGGGGCACACCAATATGACATAGAATACAAAGGATCAAAACAGCATGGGAATGCTGACGGTTTATCACGCCTACCGTTGCCAACGGTAGAAGAGGCACCTACAGTGGACCCAGTGGAGATGTTCCACTCAACCATAGTGGAATGTCTACCAGTAACAAATTCTACCATTGAAAAGGAAACAAGAAATGACCCGACTCTCTCACGAGTCTACGATTTAACAGTGAAGGGATGGCCAGCACATGGCGAACCACTGTTGCCAGCATTCTCGCAAAGAAGAGAACAGCTGTCAGTGTGCCGAGGAACCTTGATGTGTGGATCCAGAGTGGTGATTCCACCCAAACTCCAGGATAAAGTGCTAAAGGAGCTTCACGAGGGGCATCTGGGTGGAGTGAAAATGAAGAACCTAGCCAGAGCGTTTGTGTGGTGGCCAGGTATCGATGGAGACATCGAAGAAATGACCAAGAGCTGTTTCGGATGCCAGAAGGTCCAAAACACCCCACCACAAGCCCCTCTACATCCATGGGAGTGGCCCTCATCTCCATGGCAAAGGGTACATATTGACTTTGCTGGTCCATTTATGGACTCAATGTTCTTAATCGCGGTTGATGCACACTCCAAGTGGCCGGAGGTAATAAAGATGTCCTCCACCACCACGGAAAAAACCATCACAGTATTAAGGACCATATTTGCCAGGAATGGGCTGCCTGAACAGATCTGTTCTGATAATGGACCACAATTTGTGTCCGAAGAATTCAGGAAGTTCTTAAAAAACAATGGGGTTAAGCACTACACGTCCGCCCCATACCGTCCCGCCACCAATGGATTAGCTGAAAGGTTTGTCCAGACCTTCAAGAAGGCCATAAAGGCCATGGGTAATGAAGACATAAATCTACAACATAAGGTAGATAACTTCTTGTTTGCGTACAGGAATGCAACACATGTGGTTACAAACCAAACTCCCGCCATGATGTTTTTCAATAGAAGACTAAGATGCCGGCTGGATTTGATCAAGCCAAACATCAGAAGGGAGGTAGAGAACCGGCAATTTCAAGGCATGAATGAAAGGCCAACTAGAACCTTCCAGATAGGTCAACAAGTTTTGGCCCGGGACTACCGTACCGAGAAATGGCAGCCTGGAACTATTTGCACACGACTAGGACCGCTGATGTATACCGTGGACATTGGAGAAAGCATAATAAGGCGCCATGCTGACCAGATCATAGAGTCATCCGAAAAGGGACAACCTACACCACAACTCTATACGCCTAATGATGAAGCAGAGATACTCATAGTATCTACCTCCAATCCGGTGATACTGGAACCAGATGAACCCAACACTGGCATTCAAGCCGAATCGACCTTGCCAAAAGAATCTACTACACCACCGGAAACTACTACACCACCGAGGCGTTATCCGGACCGAGTCAGGAAGCCTCCAGAGAGACTGACTTATAATTGATTAACTGCAGCAAATGTGTAGATTATTGTTCTTGTAAACATGTTAATTAATGATTACTTAAAATGTTATGTACTAATTATCTAAAAGGGTAGGAATTGTAGTGTATGTACCTTTAAGAGCCCCTGTGTACTGTAATACCGGTAGTGACCACTTGGGTATATAAGCCTGTATAGCGTCTTGTATCTTTTAGTTCACCTCCAGACTTTGTTCAGTAAACACCTGTTAAACCAACTCCTGCATTCCGTGTCTCCATTAACACATGGATACAACAAAACCAGCACTTGTCTAATGCCTAGTGACCAATAAGGAACTATCCTTCTTGGTGAGTCTTTCTATCCTTCAAGTGTTTTTTTTGCAGTAAAAATGTCTTCAAGATGATATGCTTGTTTGATGGAAAGTCAGAGTGAAATTAACCCTCTGTGGCAGACCCTTTAATCCAATACCTGAGCCTCACGTGTCCAGAGCACTCTAAGGCACTATCAATAATTAAGCTAGCCAGCTTGGCATATAAAGGTCACTGGGGCTTGGATTCTTCCCACACAGCTCCAGATAGCCCTGTAAGCCAATGCCCTAACAGGAAGAGTGATCGACCTGGACCAGCAGTTGAAAGTATTCTGTGCTGGAGAACTGTGCAGTTTTAGTTGATTAAACTCTAGCAGTGCCCCAGAGTAGACATGGACATACTTAAGCCTTTGCTCTTACCAACCTGCACCTAAGCTGTCTGGACTTGGTTAGGTGGGATGTGCCTTCTCAGGGAGAGTGTGTTTACTGCATACCAGGCAAACAGAAACTCTACCTGTGTGAATTTCTCACTAGGTTTGTTTGGAGATGCTTAAACATGGTGATTGGTTTCTGGCAGCCGAACCAAAAAAAAATGACTGTATTGCTGTTTGTTCTTCACTCCCAATGCTTCTGTGTCAGTCATTAATACTCTGGAATTCTCTCCCAAAACCAATTTGCCTCACAACCAATATCAATGCCTTCAAAAGGGCAGCATGGTGGCATAGTGGTTAGCACTGTTGCCTCACAGCGCCAGGGACCCGGGTTCGAATCTGGCCTCGGGTGACTGTCTGTGTGGAGTTTGCACATTCTCCCCGTGTTTGCGTGGGTTTCCTCCGGGTGCTCCGGTTTCCTCCCACAGTCCAAAGATGTGCGGGTTAGGTTGATTGGCTATGATAAATTGACCCTTAGTGTTAGGGGGATTAAATACGTGGGGTTACGGGGATAGGGTGGGATATGTGTTGGTGTAGGGGTTACGGGGATCGGGTGGGATATGTGTCGGTGCAGGCTCGATGGGCCGAAATGGCCTCTATCTGCACTGTGGGGTTTCTGTGATTCTGTGATTCTGTGAAAAGTCTCTGAAAAACCATTCTCTTCAACCATACCATGGGTCTGGTCCCACCCACCTCATTCTCTTCCTGAATGGTGTCTACTGCTCCCCTTGTTGAGTGTTGTGAGACATTCTTTTAAATGAGGAACACTACACAAAAACAAGTTGTTATTGAAGTTAAGTAATGATTCATTTCAACATCATTTTCATCATTACCCTGTGTTTCTAAACAAACCAAAAAATGTTTGCCAACCACTTTTCATAAAGACAGTGGCCCATTGCTTGAACAGAGCAGCCTAGAATAAATACCTTCACCATGATTTATCCTTGAGGTTACGGGGGGTTCTCCAAATTAGCCACCATAACTTCAGCAGAAGATCAGCGGAAACTCCAGATACATGTATAAACGGAGTTTCCGCCAATGGTGGCTGATCGGGAAAACCCCTTCCCCCACCCCAAGGAAATTTCCAGTGCTTTTCACTATCCAATTAGTCCCTCTCCCTGTTCTTTCCCCATAGCCCTGCAAATGTTTCCTTTTCAAGTATTTATCCAATTCCCTTTTGAAAGTTACTATTGAATCAGCTTCCACCACCCTTTCAGGCAATGCATTCCAGATCATAACATCTCGATGTTTATATATATTTCTGATTTCCAAAGACAGATTTGTAGAGATGACTGGCATATTATGATAAGTTTAACAATAAAACCACAATCCTTCCTGCTTTTATGCTGTGATAAATCCTAGAAATGTCTTTGCTGATTTTCACCTTTTGCTTAAATTAAGAAAAATAAAATGTTCTTCTGTAATGTATTACAGCTCAGTGCTGGCATGCCTGTATATATTACAAGTAAATTAGTTGATAGAACACATGGAAATCTCTAACAGCTGCTTGATTCTACTCTAGAAACTTTGGCACCACTGTAATTCATTCAATTTTTCACATCAGTTTTCTTTTGTTTATAAATGGTTTTCATTCACTCCAAGCCACCCACAGACTGGTGCTATTCAGACAGGTGTTCAGTGATATTTCAGTAGGTCCGTGGGGATGAAAATACCTGCTTGATTAAAAACAGCCTGGAATTGTTCCAATATATTTAAACACAAAATTGGTTTTGAAATTCCGAAAAAAAAAGTTCCCACTTACTCAACACGGCTGACCCCCCTTCCTTTATTAACAAGCATTTAAGTGCCTTTTGTCTTCAAAGTGCTACCATAATTTGCAGAATGCTTGTCATTGTCTAAATTTGCATACTTACTGTGAAAAGGATTTGAAGTAGTCTCAATTTCTCTGGCGGTAGAGTGTTTTTTGAGGTCTACAAGAAATTGCATCTCAGCATGGAAGTACATTAGTGAACTATATGTCAGCTACTCTCCATAAAGTATGAAGCAGAAAAGAGACAGTATAAAGGAATTTGAGATTAATGTTACACAGAGTGAAAATGTTACCAAACAGTTGAATCTGAGATTCCCCTGACAGCTTAGTAGATGGATAAGCTGCCTGTGTGCTACTGAGCTAGGAGGATCTGAGATTCAATCATTAGACTGTGCTTAGGTAGCTGATCTCAGCTAAGGTGACAGTTAGGGTGGTACAATTGGCCTCAGCATCCAAGGCAATGAAGGGGAAAAATCAGCTCGGGTTCATTCTTATGATCATTATCTAGTAACACTTGATGGAAAGTGCATGTGTGTGGACTGTTACAAAGAACATTAGGAAGCAGACCAAATTGTATGTGTTCTCAACAATAGTCTGCCTCAATGGGAAAGCTGGGCATTCCTATAAACCATAATTTGATTTTATTTGTGAAGTATTTCAGAAAGCACGCCACAATCTGAACAATAACCCCTTATACCATTGGGGTATGCACTGGAAATAGCATGGGATGGCACCATATACTCCTGATCCCTCTAAAACAGCAGAAAAACACCATGCTAATAGAATCGCGTAACTTAGGTTAAAACTTCTCATCTAAATTTATTGTAAGAAGTAAAATTATACAGATGAAAAATTTAATTAGCAGGGCAGATCACAATAATTTAAAACTTTTACTGGTATCTGTTCAGAGTCTAAAGTAGTGAATCATTTCAAGGTACTTAATCATTGTTTAACTGAGTTCAGATGCTGTAAATGGGTTCTAACAGCCATGAAGTTCCAGCTCACCACTGTGACACAGAGCTAAATGTTTTAATCATGTGAACAGTCAAACTAACACAAGACAACAGCATATATCTCTATTAGTTAGCCTTGGAGCATAGACCTATCAATCAATTTATACTTCAAAGAAATCAAGGCTGCCGCTTAGATACTCAACGTCAAACATTCTTACAGCTCCAGGACAAGGGAAACCTGTCTCAATAGACAAGAGTCTCCTAGTGGGACATGCACCGATGAGACAGAAATTACGATTAGTGACTCGGGGAAAAATTTGGTTGGTTAGCGCCTCCTATTTGCGCCTCCCGGGGGCGCTAACAACTTACCGCCCAGGTGTGGCGATGTTAGCACCACCAGCGAAATTCACCTGCCGGTTTGCAGCGGTGATAACCACTACTGCCACAATCGTGACATCATCCGGCTGTGCATCGGCCCAGTAGCGCCCTGGACCAGAAATTAATTTCTGTTCCCTGCCGCAGCACCTGCCGTTAGGAACGACAGGTAGAGGAGGTGGTTTGCAGTCGGCTGGGAGCTGGGGGAGCACTATTTAAAGCGTGCACTTCCTGGGTTTTTTTGTCGGCAAACAATGCTGCCTTGTCACTTTGACAGGAGCAGACTGGCATTTTGACCCAATTGAGGTTTTCCTGCTTGAAGAAGTTTTGTTCCTGACAAAAATTTACCAGGTTCATTTGTCTTACTTTTGATACTGCAACATTTCCAACACTTAATGGGGGCTGTATTAGCATGGCCGGGGGGGGGGTCACCCTCCAGCTTCACCGTTGGAGGCAGCGGAAGCGGAGAGAGAGAATGGAAAACATGGCCAGAGGCAGGAGGGCCAACAGGCCTCTGCACAGGAGACCTTACCCTCCCAGGGTATTCTGGGAGCATTTCTCCTACGTTCATCTGTCAGAGGAGCCGTGCCTTAGAAGGCTCCGTTTCAGCAAGGAGGTGGTCACAGAACTCTGCCACCTCCTGCAGCCAGAGCCCCAGCCTCAGCTCAGGACCAGCATGTCTCTCTCAGTGGCAGTGAAGATCACAGTCACTCTCAGTTTCTATGCCAGCTGCTCCTTCCTAGCTTCAACAGAGGATATTGCCAACATTTCAAAGTTCGCCGTCCGTTGCTGCATCCGGGAGGTAACAGACACTCTCTACAGAAGGAGAAGGGAGTACATCTCATTCCCCATGACCAGAGACAAACAGCATGAACGTGCATGTGGCTTCACTAGGATAATGGGCTTCCCCATGGTTCAGGGCACCATTGACTGCACCCACATGGCATTGCGAGCACCTCATTACAATGCAGAGGTGTTCCACAACCGCAAAGGCTACCAGTCTCTGAACGCGCAGTTGGTGTGTGACCACAGACAGCGCATCCTCACCGTCAATGCCCGCAATCCTGGCAGCAGCCATGATGCATCCATCCTGTGCCAGACTGGTGTCCCAGCACTGTTCCATCCACCACATGAAACTTGTCACTGGCTGCTCAGAGACAAAGGTTATCCACTTGCCACCTGGCTGATGATACCCATCTGCAACCCCAACACTCCTGCTCAGCGCACATACAATGAGAGCCATAGCGCCACCAGGAACCTGATCGAACAGACTTTGGGGTGCTAAAGCAATGGTTCCGCTGCCCTGACCACTCTGGAGGAGCCCTGCAGTTCTCCCCTGACCGAGTCTCCGTTTTTATTGTTGTGTGCTGCATGCTGCACAACCTGGCCATTCTGAGGGCCCAGCCATTGCCACCAGGGATTGCAGGTCCACTTCAGGAGGAGGAAGAGGGACAGGAGGAGGAGGAGGCAGAGGAGGAGGATGAAGAGGAGGAAGAGCAGCACCAATGTAGGAGGGAGCCACTCAATGTTGCTTCTGCAAGGGCCATTCGTGATCGCCTCATTACACAGCGCTTCCAATAAATCAGATAGCACATGGCATTTGTGCAGAACAACCACATCATTACAGCCAGCTCACAGCCCCTATCAACGGGCAAAGCTCAAATGAGAAACATTACAACATTTACTACGTCAAAATAAACATTTATTATTCTGCACAACTCTCTCTTATCAAACACAACCAATAATAAACAAACACAGCAATTTATGAGCAAACACAACTGGTTCTTAGCAAATGGAACTATTTCTTTCCAAACTGATCAATATATTTACAAGCACATCAACTTTTGTACACACACTCACCCCATTTGCTACTAATATTTAATTTACTGGGCCTTCCTCAATGATTTCCCTCCCCATTGCAATTCCCCCCTCCAACCCTACTGCTCCTCCGTAATGTGGCCCAAGTAGCTGCAGCAAGGCTGGTGGAAGGCTGCTGAGTCTGGGAGCCAGAGACTGCAGAGGGCCTTGCAGGATGCCCTCGACCAGCTCTGGGCCTGGAAGGCTTGGCTGCAGACTGCACCACGTCAGCAGGGGCAGCCGCAGTCTGAGCTGGCTGGGTTACAGGCTGCAGCAAGTGCAATGGTGGAGTGGCAGTGGTGGAAAGAAAAATGCTGTCATCCTGAGAGAGGACAGCACCTTCCTGCTTGACAGACACACTGGCACTCCCCGGGGCAGCACCTCAGGATCCGGAGCAATCTGCTCGAGCACAGATTGCTGGCCTGCTGTGGCACCGTGAGATCCCCGGTGGACTGTGGGTGACCCAGCCACGATGGCAGCAGTCAGCGCTTGCATGGCTTCAATCTGAGACTGCATGAGAGCAGTCTGAGATTGGATGCCACCAACCACTGACTCCATTACAGCACTAAGCCGTTGTGTTGCTTCAGCCTGTGCTGCAATAGCTGATTCCAAATCACCCATGACACGCGGCATGAGGTCTGGGTCCCCACGGTCTCTCTGCGAGTCAACCATCCTCTGCAAAGCGCCAAGGATGGGCTCCATGGTTTGCGCAGAGATGAGAGGAATGCTGGAGGCGGACTCCTCCACAATCCTAGCCAGTGTATCCATGCTCTCGGGCACCCTTGCCACTGCACCCATGAGCTCAGTATGCATGCTCATCGCCTGTGTGGTCATTGCTATCCTCATCTGAGGCCTGTGCAGCAGAACTCGTGCGCGCACTCACCCTGTGGGGAGATAGCCCCTGAGCTTTCCTTTCCCCATGGCATTTCTGCAGCCCGCTGGGTCCCGGAGCTTCACCCAAATCAGAGCCAATTCCACTGCTCCCCTCCAGTGACTGCGTGGCCCCATTATTGGACATCTCGCCCTCAGGAGACACAGGCAGTGAGGCTCCGGTTTGGTGTTCCTCCTCCTCTCCTGCATCACTGCCACTGGGAGGCTAAGGGACAGGCTGGTCAGATGGTGGCTAATTATCTGAAAGCATTAAGGCACAAGAGTGTATTTAACGTCAGGGGAGGGGGCAGGAAGGGAGCAAGGAATGGAGACAGTATACTTAGATGAAAAGTGGGAAGGGCTTGTGTTGTGAGGGGGAAGTGGTATGAGAGAAGAGGGAGAGGTGATGAACATACCGTTGTTGTCCCCAAGGGGATCAACCTCTCCGACTGCTACAGCGCCCACGACCTGGGCCGTGATGATTTTACAATTCAGCAAAGGAGGACCAAGAAATTGATAGAGAGGGAAAATAGAATGAGAGTAAACTAGCGAGAGACATAAAAACAGTCTGAAAAAGCTTCTATAAGTATGTAAAAAGGAAAAGAGTAGTGAAAGTAAATGTGGGTCCCTTAGAGGCTGAGACAGGCGAAATTATAATGGGGAATAAGGAAATGGCAGAGAAATTAAACAAATACTTTGTGTCTGTCTTCATGGAAGAAGATGCAAAAAACTTCCCGGAAATAGTGGAGGACCAAGGGTCTAGCAAGAATGAGGAACTGAAAGAAGTTAGTACTAGTAAAATGTAGTACTGGAGAAATTAATGGGACTGAAAGCTGATAAATCCCCTGGACCTGATGGCCTACATCCTAGGGTTTTGAAAGAGTTGGCTATGGAGATAGTGGATGCATTGGTTGTCATTTTCCAAAATTCCATAGATTCTAGAACAGTTCATGTGGATCGGAAGGTAGCAAATGTAACCCC
This sequence comes from Somniosus microcephalus, assembly GCF_052327205.1. NCBI lineage: Eukaryota > Metazoa > Chordata > Chondrichthyes > Squaliformes > Somniosidae > Somniosus > Somniosus microcephalus. Next base: position 196,756,549 of record NC_140993.1, read on the forward strand.
ACTATTTAAGAAAGGAGAGAGAGAGAAAAAGGGGAATGACAGACCAGTTAGCCGGACATCAGTAGTAGGGAAAATGCCAGAATCTATTATTAAGGACGTGGTAACAGGACACTTTAAAAATAATAATAGGAGTGGGCAGAGTCAACACAGATTTATGAAAGGGAAATCGTGTTTGACAACTCTATTAGAGTTTTTTGAGGTTGTAACTCGCAGGATAAGGGGGAACCAATGGATGTGGTGCATTTGGATTTTCAGAAGGCATTCGATAGGGTGCCACACAAGAGGTTATTAAACAAAATTAGGGCTCATGGGATTGTGGGTAATATACTAGCATGGATTGAGGATTGGTTAACGGACAGAAAACAGAGAGTAGGAATAAACGGGTCATTTTCGGGTTGGCAGGTTGTAATTAGTGGGGTACCACAAGGATCAGTGCTTGGGCCTCAGCTATTCACAATCTACATCAATGATTTGGATAAGGGGATCAAATGTAATATATCCAGATTTGCTGATGATACAAAGCTAGGTGGGAATGTAAGTTGTGAGGAGGATGCAAGAAGGCTTCAAGGGGATATAGACAAGCTAAGTGAGTGGGCAAGAACATGGCAAATGGAATATGATGTGGAGAAATGTGAAGTTAACCATTTTGGTAGGTAAAATAGAAAAGCAGAGTATTTTTTAAATGGTGAGAGATTGGGAAATGTTGGTGTTCAGAGGGACCTGGGTGTCCTTGTACACAAATCACTGAAAGTTAACATGCAGTTACAGCAAGCGATTAGGAAAGCAAATGGTATGTTGGCCTTTATTACAAGAGGATTTGAGTATAAGAGTAAATACGTCTTACTGCAATTATATAGGGCCCTGGTAAAACCACACCTGGAGTATTGTGTACAGTTTTGCTCTCCTTAACTAAGGAAGGATATACTTGCCATAGAGGAAGTGCAATGAAGGTTCACCAGACTGGTTCCTGGGATGGGGTGATTGTCCTATGAGGACAGATTGAGCAGACTAGGCCTATATTCTCTAGAGTTTAGAAGAATGAGAGGTGATCTCTGACGTAATAAAACTCACTACGCACTTGGTTTGAGTATAAAGCAAGGCTTTAATCAAATTGTTTCAAAACATGGAGGTTTAGTTATCTTTCACTAGTTCCTGTTTACAAAATGTCCTGGGCAAACTGGACCTTTGCCCTAGTGTTTATACTCCTTTGACGCGCCACCAGCTGGCCGTCCAGTGTAATTTCATGAATCTTTCTTCATGGATCATAAGATTCATAACATTCTTCCTCCCTAAAGATTTGGAAGTCCGATGATTTCCTTTTAACGGATTAGCCGGACCACGAATAGCCACAGTCTTTTAGCTCTTTGCTTGTGGCTGGAAGGTACGTCCCCTGGGACCGTGTCTGGGTCCCTGGGTCGCTTGATCCGTACTGGTAGGTCGACAGAGCCCGTGTCGCCTTGATTGACCTGAGGGAGACTGGGGAGATCGTGACTCCGGGTGCAGGTCCCCACAGGTGCAGAGCTGGCTTCATTTTGTTTGGTAGCTGGGGATTGACTGGCGCCCTGGCTTTGGGTGGCCGTCCCATGGGGAGCGCTCGCCTCCCGGAGTTGATCCGGTGGAGTAGCCGGCAGATCTCTTGATGTCCCACGTAGGGCGTCATATTCAAAGGAGCGCAGAGTGTCGGCATCATTACTGTGGGACCCTCTATCATTTGGGTCCATGGGGAGCCAGAACACTGAGTGAAATGGTGGACTCCCGGCCATCAGGGTACCGCGCGTATGCGTAAGTGGGATTAACGTCCGTGAATTCCACCTTGTCGACGAGGGGATCATTTTTGGAAGATCGGATGGATCTTCGGAGCAGCACGGGGCCAAGAGCTGCCAACCATGATGGTAGGGACGTCCCATGAGTGGAGCGACGCTGGAACCTGAAGAATCGCTCGTGAGGCGTGACATTGGTGGACGTAGAAAGAAGAGACCTGATGGAATGCAACACATCAGGGAAGCATAGTTTCCCACTGCTGGTCTGGTAGGTTGTGTAACCTCAGTGCAAGATGAACAGCGTTCCAAATGATAGCGTTGTATCTCTCAACATGTCCGTTACCGATGGGAAGGTACGGTGTCATTTTACTTGTGGCAATTCCCCATTGGGAAAGATAACTTTTGAGTTCGCTTGACATGAAGCAGGGACCCCGATCAGAGTGGATGAAATTGGCCGTACCGCAAAGGGAAAAGACTTGATCAAGGCATTTGATCATGGTGGAAGTAAACATATTGGGACAGGGGAAAGCATGAATATTCATCCACCATAGTAAGTAAGTAGGTGTTTCGCGTTGAGGAAGGCAATGGTCCTTTAAAGTCAATGCTGAGTCGCTGCATAGCATGTATGAGCAAGCCATCCGATGGACGGAAGAATTGCGGTTTTAATTCCGCACAAATTCTACAGGAGGAGCATGTTCTTTTCACATCTTCCGTAGAAAATGGGAGATTTTGAGATCGCACAAAGTGCAACATATGGGTAACGCCAGGATGGCATAATAGAGTCATAGAGTTTTACAGCACAGAAAGAGGCCCTTCGGCCCATCGTGCCTGCGCCGTCCATCAAGCCCTGCCAATCTAATCCCATTTTCCAGCATTTGGTCCATAGCCTTGTATACAATGGCATTTCAAGTGCTCATCCAAATGCTTCTTGAATGTTGTGAGGGTTCCTGCCTCTACCACCCTTTCAGGCAGTAAGTTCCAGACTCCAACCACCCTCTGGGTGAAAAAGTTCCTCCTCAAATCCCCTCTAAACCTCCTGCCCCTTACGTTAAATCTATGCCCCCTTGTTATTGACCCCCTACTAAGGTGAAAAGTTCCTCTTTATCTACCCTATCTATGCCCCTCATCATTTTGTACACCTCAATCAGGTCCCCCCTCAGCCTTCTTTGCTCCAAGGAAAACAACCCCAGCCTGTTTAGTCTTTCTTCATAGCTGAGGCGCTCCATCCCAGGTAACATCCTGGTGAATCTTCTCTGCACCCTCTCCAAAGCAATCACATCCTTCCTATAGTGAGGCGACCAGAACTGCACACAGTACTCCAGCTGTGGCCTTACCAGCGTTTTGTACAGCTCCATCATAACCTCTCTGCTCTTATATTCTATGCCTCGGCTAATGAAGGCAAGTATCCCATATGCCTTTTTAACCACCTTATCTACCTGTTCCGCTGCCTTCAGGGATCTATGTACATGTACACCAAGGTCCCTCTGACCATCTGTACTTCCTAGGGTCCTACCACTCATTGTGTATTCCCTTGCCTTATTTGTCCATCCAAAATGCATCACCTCGCACTTTTCAGGGTTAAATTCCATTTGCCACTTTTCCGCCCATCTGACCAACCCGTTTATATCGTCCTGTAGCCTGAGGCTTTCCTCCTCGCAATTTACCACCCCACCAATTTTCGTGTCATCTGCGAACTTACTGATCATACCTTTTACATTCTCATCCAAATCATTTATGTAGATCACAAACAGCAAGGGACCCAGCACCGATCCCTGAGGTGCCCCACTGGACACAGGCTTCCAGTCACAAAAGCAACCGTCGACCATCACCCTCTGCCTCCTACCACTCAGCCAGTTTAGGATCCAACGTGCCAAGGCACCCTGGATCCCATGGGCTCTTACCTTCTTGACCAGTCTCCTATGCGGGACTTTGTCAAAAGCCTTACTGAAGTCCATGTATACCACATCCACAGCATTTCCCTCATCCACACACCTAGTCACCCCCTCGAAAAATTCAATCAGATTGGTCAGACATGATTTACCCTTGACAAAGCCATGCTGACTATCCCCGATTAATCCTTGCCTCTCCAAGTGGAGACTAATTTTGGCCCTCAGAATTTTTTCCAATAATTTCCCTACCACAGATGTTAGGCTCACTGGCCTGTAATTTCCTGGTTTATCCTGCTACCCTTCTTGAATAATGGCACTACGTTAGCTGTTCTCCAGTCCTCTGGTACATCCCCTGTGGCCAGAGAGGTTCTGAAAATTTGTGTCAGAGCCCCTGCAATCTCCTCCTTTGCCTCACACAGCAGCCTGGGATACATCTCGTCCGGGCCTGGGGATTTATCCACTTTTTGGCCTGCTAAAACCGCTAGTACCTCCTCCCTCTCGATGCTAATATGTTCAAGTATATCACAGTCCCCTTGCCCGATTTCTATGTCTACATCGTCTTTCTCCATAGTGAACACAGATGCAAAAAATTAATTTAAAACCCCGCCTACACCATCTGGCTCTACACACAGATTGCCACTTTGGTCCCTAATGGGCCCTACCCTTTCCCTGGTTATCCTCTTGCCCTTATTATACTTATAAAACATCTTAGGATTTTCCTTTATTTTGCTCACCAGTGTTATTTCATGGCCCCTCCTCGCTCTCCTAATTTCTTTTTTAAGTATGCCCCTGCACTTTTTATACTCCTCTAGGGCTTCCTCCGTCTTTAGTCTTTTGTAACTGCCAAAAGCCCCCCTTTTTTTCCTAATACATCTTTGTATATCCCTTGTCATCCAAGGTTCCCTTTGCTTGTTGGTCCCCCCCCCCTTGACCTTTACGGGAACATGTTGGCGTTCTCCTCTCTCTATTTCCCTTCTGAAAGTCTCCCACTGTTTTGATGTGGATTTTCCTATAAGTAGCTGCTCCCAGTCCACTTTGGCCAGATCCTGCCTTATCATATTAAAATCGGCCTTCCCCCAGTTTAGAACCCTTATTTCCGGGCTGTCTTTGTCCTTTTCCATGACCACCTTAAATCTCACCGAATTATGGTCACTGTCGCCAAAATGCTCTCCTACTGACACTTCCACCACTTGCCCGGCTACATTCCCTAGAATTAGGTCCAGTACCGCCCCCTCTCTTGTAGGGCTTTCTACATGTTGGCTCAAAAAGCTCTCCTGGATGCACTTTAAGAATTCTGCACCCTCTAAGCCTTTCACACTCTGACTATCCCAATTAATATTGGGGAAGTTGAAATCCCCCACTATTATTACCCTATTATTTTCGCACTTCTCTGAGATTTGCCTACATATCTGTTCCTCTATCTCCCCCTGACTGTTTGGGGGCCTATAGTACACGCCCAGCAAAGTGCTTGCCCCCTTTTTGTTTTTAAGTTCTACCCATATGGCCTCTTTAGAGGAACCCGCTAATATATCATCCCTCCTTACAGCAGTAATTGACTCCTTAATTAATATTGCAACACCCCCTCCCCTTTTACGCCCCCCTCTGTCTCGCCTGAAAATTCTATACCCCGGAATATTGAGCTGTCAGTCCTGACCCTCCCTCAACCATGTCTCCATGATAGCAACAATATCGTACTCCCATGTGTTCAACAACAACTTCAGTTCATCCACCTTATTTGCAAGACTCCTTGCATTAAAATAAATGCCTTCCAGCCTTGCCATATTCCCTTTTGCCTTCACATATTTGCTCTGCCTTCCCAGCTGACTTGTTTTTTCCTCCATATTTGGCTGTAAATCACCCCCTACTATAGCTCCACTCTGTATCCCATCCCCCTGCCAAGTTAGTTTAAACCCCCCCCCCCCCAACAGTGCTAGCAAACCTCCCCACAAGGATATTGGTCCCCCTCTGGTTCAGGTGTAAACCGTCTGACTTGTACAAGTCCCACCTTTCCCAGAAGCAGACCCAGTGATCCAGGAAACTAAAGCCCTCCCTCCTGCACCATCCCTTTAGCCACGCATTCATCTGTTCTATCTTCCTATTCCTATACTCACTAGCACGTGGCACCGGGAGTAATCCAGAGATTACAACCTTTGAGGTCCTGCTCTTTAATCTTCTACCTAGCTCCCTAAATTCTTGCTGCAGGACCTCATCCCTCTTTTTACCTATGTCATTGGGACCAATGTGGACCACGACCTCTGGCTGTTCACCCTCCCCCTCCAGAATGCCCTGCAGCCACTCAGTGACATCCTTGACCCTGGCACCAGGGAGGCAACAAACCATCCTGGATTCACGTCTACGGCCACAGAAACGCCTATCTGTTCCCCTTACTATAGAATCCCCTACCACTATTGCTCTCCCACTCTAAGTCAGTATGAAGATCTGCAAGAGTCGAAGTTGACATAGAAAAGCAGAATGCCCGCGTGAGGGTATCCGGGGCCACATTCTCTTTGCCGGGTCGATAATGTATGGTGTATCCAAAGGCGGCCAATTCCATCCTCCAGAGTTGTAGTTTGTTATTCTTGATCTTAGTGTGTTTCTGGTTATCCAGCATAAAGGCCACAGAGCGTTGATCGGTTATGAGTGTGAAATGGTGACGAGCGAGAAAATGACACCATTTACGTACAGCTTCGATGATGGCCGTAGCTTCCTTCTCGACATGAGGATAATGGAGCTTGCTACCCTGCAAAGTTCTGGACAGAAATGCAACGGGTCGATCAACTTGATTCAAGGTAGCAGAGATCGCCACCTCCGATGCATCGCACTCGACCACGAAAGGAAGATTTTCATCAATGGAATGAAGTGTGGCTTTTTCCAGTTGTCGCTTGAGGAGGTTGAAGCTGAAATAGCCGTTGCCTCCAATGGAAATGACTTTGCGTGAAGCAGGGGCTGGATCTTGTCGGAGAAGTGGGGTATCCACTTCGCATAATAGGCGAACATGACGAGTGCCCGACGAAGAGAGCTGAGATTCGTAGGGGGAGGGAGCTCCTGAAGTGGACAAAGCCACTCTGGATCCGGTTTGATGACACCGTTGCCCACCCAGTAGCCAAGGATGTTGACTGATGGTACTGATTTCACAGATTTGGACTCATTTAAGGTTAAGTTGCGACAACAGCAAACGTCAAAAAATATCTGGAGATTGGCATCGTGCTCCTTTTGGTCATGACCAGCAATGGTGATATTATCTAGATATGGAAAAGTGTCCATTAAGTTCTCCTGTTTGACTAGGCTATCCATTGCCCGTTGAAAGATGGCCACCCCATTGGTGACCCCAAATGGAAGGCGACAAAACTGATAAAGCCGACCATTGGTCTCAAAGGCCGTATACTCTTTGTCAGAGTCGGGTGGAGAAATAAGTGCCGCCATTGAGAATAAGGTCGACAAGACAAAAGCTGGAAGAATTGCTGGTCAATGTCGTCAGAGCCATTGCAATTTCCCTGTCCGAGGAGTAAATACGCAGTTTTAACTTATTGACAGCCCGCTCACTAATGAAGCTGTCAGAGCTGCATGAATCAATTAGTGCGCTCAAAATGTGTCCATTTACCGAAACCTTCGTGGCTGCATGGGTCAGACTTTGGGGAAAGTCAGCTGTGATGGGAGGAGGGGCAGTTTTACCCTTGACAGCTGCAACTTTAGTAGTGGTTCTTGGGGAAGGAGCAGTTTCATAGATAGCAGCTGTAATCTTAGTAGTGGCTCTTGGGGGAGGAGCAGTTTTATAGATAGTAGCTGCAAAACTAACAGGAGCTCTCGACCGGTATACCTTAGGAAAGTGGCCTTTCTTACTAACAGAGGCTCTTGACTGGCATACCTTAGAAAAGTGACCTTTCTTGCTGCAATGATTGCAGGTTGCGTTACGAGCAGGACAACATTTCCTATAATGGAACGTACTTCCACAGAAGAAACACTTCCTTCCAGATTGCCAAGATGCCGCTAGGGCAGGGTCATCATCTGTGAAGGCTTCTAGGGTAGGGTTGTCATCAGCCAGGTTGGAGTCATCATCCTTGAGGGCTTCCACCCGAGGCCTACCGAAGGAGTCACTAAAATTGATAGCAGCAGCCCGTGCACATGGTGAAAGATAGGTATCTGCATTCCTCTTTGTTAAGCCCAGAGAACATGCCTGGTCATAGGCAGCCTGTAACTTGAGGGTTTTATTCTCCAACAGACGCTGACGTATGAAGGGAGACGCAATCCCATTAATAAAGGAATCACGAATTAACTCCTCCTGGTACTGCTCAGCTGTGACAGCTTTAAGATTACAATCCTTGCTGAGCCTGCGAAGTTTCTGAAGGAATTCATCAAGTGATTCCTCGGGTTGTTGTCGAGTTGTGGCCAGTAGATGCCGAGCAAAAATTTCATTTGGGGACTTGACATATAGTTGCTGTAGTATTTGGATAGCCTCGTCATAGTCTACACAGTCTTCGATATAATCAAACACACGAGGGGATACACAATTAGCAAGCATTCGTAACTTGTTAGGAACATTCTCACCACACTCCTCAAGGAAGTTGCTGAAGGTACGATACCAATGTTTCCATACCTTAGCAGCGGTCAGTGAATTTGGGTCCAGGTCGAGACGGGCAGGTCTGAGTAGTTTCTCCATGATGGATCGATTACTTGTCTGAGTTCCCTTCTACGGTTCAAGTCGTAGCTGGCTGTTCCCGAAATCACCCAAAGCGTGGAGTCACTATCAAGTTGATTAAATTGACGTAATAAAACTCACTACGCACTTGGTTTGAGTATAAAGCAAGGCTTTAATCAACTTGTTTCAAAACATGGAGGTCTAGTTATCTTTCACTAGTTCCTGTTTACAAAATGTCCTGGAAAAGCTGGGCCCACGCCCAAGTATTTATATTCCTTGGATGGCGCCACCAGCTGGCCATCCAGTGTCATTTCATGAGTCTTTCTTCATGGATCATAAGATTCATAACAATCTCAGTGAAACATATAAAATTCTTACAGGGCTCGACAGGGTAGATGCAGCGGGGATGTTTCCCCTGGCTGGGTAGTCTAAAACCAGGGATCACAGTCTCAGGATAAGGGGTCAGCCATTTAGGACTGAGATAAGGTGACATTTTTTCTCTCAGAGGGTGGTGTATCTTTGGAATTCTCTACCCCAGAGGGCTGTGGAGGCTCAGTCATTGAGTATATTCAAGACAGAGATCGATAGATTTTTGAATATTTAGGGAATCAAGGGATATGGGAATAGTTGAGGAACGTGGAGATCAGGTAGAAGATCAGCCATGATCTGACTGAATGGCAGAGCAGGCTCGAAGGGCCAAATGGCCAACTCCTGCTCCTATTTTATATGTTCTTATGATACTGCGCACTCACTCCTCCAGCTGTGTAAGGGGGTGCAGCTCCATCTGACCTCCTCTTATGCAATGCTGCTCCCTCCCATTATGGGCAAGCTTGGCCTGCAAGAAAAAAGGACAGCGTGTGAGTGAATGTGCAGCTATGTGTTTGGCAGGTGTGCCTACCATAGTTGAATAGCTGTTAATGTATGCAAGGCGTGAGATGTGGATGTGACTTTTAGTAGATGGGCATAGTTGGTGGGTGAATGTTGGGGATTTGGCGGTTTATACTGTAGTGTATGTGCCTTTAAGAGCCCCAGGTGTGCTGTGGTGCCGGTGATTGCCACTTGGGCTATATAAGCCTGTGTATTGTGTATATCTGTTAGAACCCCCCCCCCCCAGACTTTGCTTAGTAAATACCTATGAACCAACTACTGTCTTCAGTGTCTTTATCAACACATGGACACTACAGTGGCGATGAAGTGGAAACGGACTTACCTGCAATTCGGCAGCACCTCAAGGACATCGATTCCTCGGGCGTCCTAAAGACTCAAGGAAGTGAGAGAAGCTGTGGTTTCACCAGCTGGCCAAGCTGGTGGCAGGTACTGCGCTAATCCTTCCTGGGCGTCAGGCTGGGGCTCCAGCGGCTGGCTCTACAGCTGAGACAGGCAGCGAAATCGGAGGCAAGCAATAATGGACTGGGAGGGAGCACTCGGGAGACGGCCGGCGCGGCAAGCAGGTCAGCATTCAGACCTGGAGAGAAACTCCGGTGGGAACGAGTCTCCAACAGTAAATAAAAAAATAAAACAAACGGAAACCGCAGTAAACGGTGTTGTCATCGGCAGCAGCGGTGGGAAAGCGCGGGAAGCGCCATATCTTTTCTACAAAAAAGAAAGAAAAGCGTGGGAAGCGCCATATCTTTTCTAAGATGCCTAATTCTGGCAATATTGATGTTTTTGATAACGAGATAGAGGATTGGACCACATATGTGGAAAGAGTGGAGGTATATTGCACCGCAAATGGAATAGAAGATGAAAAAAAGCTTCAGTGCTTCTGGATCTAATGGGCGCAAAGACATACAAGCTGTTACGAAACTTAATCACTCCAGCCGAACCGATGGACAAGAATTTTGAGGAGATTGTTGATACCCTACACTGCCAATTCGAGGCAGGACTGGCAGATTCTCTGCGAGACAAATTCATCTGCGATCCCCTAAGTGTAGAAACACAAAAAAAGGTATCTTCTGAGAAAAAGTTAACACTGGACAAGGCTTTCAGTGCAATAGGAGCTGCAGAGATACAGCAAAGGTCACAGGACTTCGGCACCCATGAAATGACACGGGGTTTCAAGAGATGTTATCGCTGCGGCAGATCCACCCATGACCAGAGGGACTGCTGGTTCAAGGAAAAAGCATGCAGGCGATGCGGAAAGATGGGACACATTCCACGTGTGTGCCGATCTGAAAACAAAAAATCCACTAACGGGAAAAGAATCAATAAGGAAAAGCACAGAAAGGTACAAATGATGACGGACAGTAGCTCCGAAGACCAGAAAAGCGATAGCGACTCCGGGAACAAGAGACTAAGCTCTCTCAAATTACATAATGTAAGTGCCAAAGAAGATTACCAGACCATTTGGGTTACCCTCACAATAGCAGGGTCCCCAGTTAAAATGGAGCTAGATACAGGATCAGCTCTGACCGTCATAAATCGACGGGATTATGAGCGGCTATTTCCGCATATACCTTTAAAAGACACATCCATTATCTTGAAAACATATACGGGGCAGAAAGTATACCCCAAAGGAAAAATAAGGGTGCCTGTTGTATACAACGGCAAGGAAATACAGAAGTTGTATTTATACGTTCTACAAGATGGTGGTCCACCGCTGTTGGGACGTGAATGGATCAGAAAAATACATTTAGACTGGCACTCCATTCAGACACTGACGGTGACCAGTAAGGAAAAAAATGATGATGACGTCATACCTGAACGATTAAAAGACATCTTGGCCAACGCCAAGGAAGTATTTCAAAAGAAACTAGGAAACTTGAAAGGCATCACCGCCTCAATAAAAGTGGAAGATGCAGCAATTCCCAAGTTTTTTAAGGCAAGACCGGTGCCATGTGCAATTCGTCCAGCAGTCGAGGCAGAGCTGGAGAATTTGGAAAAGGCAGGCGTATTATCTAAAATAGATTGGAGCGAGTGGGCAACACCCATCGTCCCAGTCATGAAGAAAGCATTGAAGAATGATAAATATGAAGAACAGAGAAAAATTCGCATCTGTGGAGACTTCAAGGTGACTGTAAGCCCGGTCCTTCACACAGTACAGTATCCTCTTCCGAGGATAGAAGATATTTTCGCCTCACTATCCGGAGGGAAACGTTTCACCAAAATTGACTTGGCACAGGCATATCTACAGATGGAGGTTGAAGAGGCCTCTAAAAATAACTCACGATAAATACACACAAAGGTCTGTACCAGTACAATCGACTGGTTTCGGAGTAGCATCCGCTCCAGCTATCTGGCAAAGAGCTATGGAGCAAGTCCTCCGAGGGATTCCGGGGACTCAATGCTACCTAGACAACATCCTTGTAACATGAGAAAATGACAACGAGCACCTTGCCAATTTAGAGCAGGTGCTCACTAGGCTGAGAGAACGGGGCCTACGAGCAAATCGCCCCAAGTGCGAATTTTTCCAAAATCAAGTATCATATTGTGGCCACATAATAAATAAGGAAGGGTTGCATAAGTCACCTGAAAAAATTGAGGCGGTCATAAAAGCCCCAGCACCTGAAAATGTTTCACAATTAAGGTCGTTCCTGGGATTAATAAATTACTATCATAAATTTTTACCGAACTTATCAACTCTTCTACACCCTCTTAATGAACTGCTACAAACAGGAGTAATTTGGAAATGGAACGAAGACTGCAAAAGTGCCTTCCATAAATGCAAAGACTTAATCACATCCAAAGAAGTTTTGGCTCATTACAACCCATCACTGCCAATCAGACTGGCGTGCGATGCATCCCCTTACGGCATAGGAGCAGTACTATCGCATAAATTCCCTGATGGCTCGGAACGGCCGATAGCTTTTGCGTCACGCTCATTGAACTCAGCTGAGCGTAACTATGCCCAAATCGACAGGGAAGCACTCAGCCTGGTATGGGGAGTAAAGAAATTCAACCATTACCTACACGGACAGAAATTTACCTTGTTGACTGACCATCAACCCCTCATCTCCATATTCAACCCTAAAAAGGGTGTTCCCATTATGACAGCACAAAGGCTACAGAGGTGGTCCCTTTTTCTAGGGGCACACCAATACAACATAGAATACAAAGGGTCAAAACAGCATGGGAATGCTGACGGTTTATCGCGCCTACCGTTGCCAACGGTAGAAGAGACACCTACAGTAGACCCAATGGAGATGTTCCACTCTACCATAGTGGAATGTCTACCAGTAACAAATTCTGCCATTGAAAGGGAAACAAGAAATGACCCGACTCTTTCACAGGTCTACGATTTAACAGTGAAGGGATGGCCAGCACATGGTGAGCCACTGTTGCCAGCATTCTCGCAAAGAAGAGAACAGCTGTCAGTGTGCCGAGGAACCTTGATGTGTGGATCCAGAGTGGTGATTCCACCCAAACTCCAGGATAAAGTGCTAAAGGAGCTTCACAAGGGGCATCTGGGTGGAGTGAAAATGAAGAACCTAGCCAGGGCGTTTGTATGGTGGCCAGGTATCGATGGAGACATCGAAGAAATGACCAAGAGCTGCCTAGGATGCCAGAAGGTCCAAAACGCTCCACCACAAGCCCCTCTACATCCATGGGAGTGGCCCTCATCTCCCTGGCAAAGGGTACACATCGACTTTGCTGGTCCATTTATGGACTCAATGTTTTTAATCGTGGTTGATGCACACTCCAAGTGGCCGGAGGTAATAAAGATGTCCTCCACCACCACGGAAAAAACCATCACAGTATTAAGGACCATATTTGCCAGGAATGGGCTGCCGGAACAGATCTGTTCTGATAATGGACCGCAATTTGTGTCCGAAGAATTCAGAAAGTTCTTAAAAAACAATGGGGTTAAGCACTACACGTCCGCCCCATACCATCCCGCCACCAATGGATTGGCTGAAAGGTTTGTCCAGTCCTTCAAGAAGGCCATAAAGGCCATGGGTAATGAAGACATAAAACTTCAGCACAAGGTGGATAACTTCTTATTCGCATACAGGAATGCAACACATATGGTTACCAACCAAACTCCCGCCATGATGTTCTTCAATAGAAACCTAAGATGCCGGCTGGATTTGGTCAAGCCCAACATCAGAAGGGACGTGGAGAACCGGCAGTTTCAAGGCATGAATGAAAGGCCAACTAGAACCTTCCAGATAGGTCAACAAGTTTTGGCCCGGGACTACCGTACCGAGAAAGGGCAGCCTGGAACTATCTGCACACGACTAGGACCACTGATGTATACCGTGGACATCGGAGAAAGCATAATAAGGCGCCATGCTGACCAAATCATAAATTCATCCGAAAAGGGACAGCCTACACCACAACTCTATACATCTAACGATGAAGTAGAGATACCCATATCTACCTCCGATCTGGTGATACTGGAACCCGATGAACCCGACGCTGGCATTCAAGCCAAATCAGCCTTGCCAGAAGAACCTACTACACCACCAGAAACTACTGCACCCCCGAGGCGTTATCCGGACCGAGTCAGGAAGCCTCCTGAGAGACTGACTTATAATTAATTAACTACAGCAATGTATATTATTTTGCATATAACATGTAATTAATAATTACTTAAAATATGATGTACTGGTTAGCTAAAAGTGGAGGAATTGTAGTGTATGTGCCTTTAAGAGCCCCAGGTGTGCTGTGGTACCGGTGATTGCCACTCGGGCTATATAAGCCTGTGTATTGTGTATATCCGTTAGAACCCCCCCCCCCCAGACTTTGCTTAGTAAATACCTATGAACCAACTCCTGTCTTCAGTGTCTTTATCAACACACGGACACTACACATACCATCTGTGCACAGAATGAGATTGAGATGGTGGGATGTAGAGGTTTTTGAAGCATGTACTCACCCTGACCATGAAAGTGAGGTCGTTGAACTTCATGCGGCACTGCGTGCGAGTCCTTTGGTCCTCACTTCTCGCCGAGACATACTGAGCCACCTCCCTCCACATCCTTCTGAACTCCTGCAGCAATGGCCTCCTGCCAGTGTCTGGGAACAGCACTGCCCGGCGGCGTTCCACAGCCACAACCAGAGCCATCAATGCCTGGTCACTAAACTGGTGAGCTCTCTCCCTGGGCCTCTGAGCAGCCATGAGATTTGTGGTTGATGGGTTGCAGCTCCTTGCAGGCCCAGGTCACAAGCAGCAATGATCAGAGTGAGGCTGTGCAGCATGATTGAACCTCCCCTTTAAGAACTGGAAGGCGCCAGGCTGTCTGAGTACTTGTAATTGACAGCGCCTGAACTTGAATAGCGCTCTGCAGTGGCGCCCCGCTCCCCAAAGTTAGCGCCCTAAGTGCAGTGTGTAGCGCTTGATTTAACACTACACTTCCCTCTTGGGGCGCTAAAACTGAATTTCGCGGTCGCCAACGCTGATTAGCACCGGGCGTTAATGTTAGTGCCCCAAAATGGTCGATACTGAATTTTTCCCCCTAAGAATCATTCTTCTGTATCAAATTCACTTACATTGCCTGACAGAAAAAAAATGAACTATTTTGTCCTGACAGGGAATAGTCTACAAGCAATTAATATATGCAGAGGTGATCATCCCCCTTTGAAGTGGTAGTCACACTCTAGTCAGGATTTGTGTCTTCCTCACCTAGCCTACACAGAAAGACAAAATATGCCTCGGCAGAGTGGTGCTAACAGAAACCCAGGTTTAAACTTGTTACAGTACATACTTTTCAGCCTTGGCTCAGTGGTAGCACTCTCACCTCTGACTGTCAAGGTTATGGGTTCAAGCCCCCTTCTAGAGACTTGAGCACACAATCTAGGCTGCCACTTCAGTGTAGTAGTGAAGGAGTGCTGCACTGTCATGGGTCCTGTCTTTCAGATACGATGTTAAACTGTCTGCCCTCTAAGGTGAATGTAAATGATCTATACGAAGAAGAGATGGGGAGTTTTCCCAGTGTTCTGCCCAACATTTATCCCTTAACCAACCGATAATTTGATCATTTATCTCATTGCTGTTTGTGAGGCATTGCTGTAGGTAAATTGGCTGCCACATTTCCCTACATCAGGGGTCGCAACCTTTCTGCTTTTGAGGTTCCTCTCCCGTGTTATAAAAATTCCATGGACCCCCTGTAACACAACACAAGTATTTCTCTGTACATAAATTAGTTATACAATTAAACATATATATTTATTATTATTTTTGTTCTACTTAACGTGAAACTTGTTGCTGGTGCTGAGCAACAATTCTGTCAAGAATTGATAGATTCTTATAATACAGTATAACATCAACTAACATGAATATTAACTTAGAATATATCAGTGCTAATTCATTAAACATAAATGGCCTCCCACAATTGTGTTGTATATTGGACAGGTTTACAGTTAATGCAAAATCTCAAGGGGTGGAGAGAGTTTTTAATTATATCTAAAATTAATTTAGAAAACAATACATTTCTTGCTCAAATAAAAACAGAAAATGCTGGAAATACTCAGCAGGTCAGGCAGCATCTGTGGAGAGAGAAACAGAGTTAACGTTTCAGGTCGATGACCCTTCGTCAGAACTGGAAAAAGCTGGAGATGGAACAGGTTTTTAAGCAAGTGCAGGGGCAGGGAAAGGGGGGAGGGGAGGAAAGAACAAAAGGGAATGTCTGTGATAGGGTGATAGCGTCTGCCTCCACCACCCTTTCAGGCAGTGCATTCCAGATCCTAACCACTCACTGCATAAAAAAGTTTTTCCTCATGTCGTCTTTGGTTTTTCCGCCAATCACCTTAAATCTATCTCCTCTGGTTCTCAACCCTTCCGCCAATGGGAACAGTTTCTCTCTATCTACTCTGTCTAGACCCCCCATGATTTTGAACACCTCTATCAAATCTCCTCTCAACTTTCTCTGCTCTAAGGAGAACAACCCCAGCTTCTCCAGTCTATCCACATAACTGAAGTCCCTCATCCCTGGAACCATTCTCGTAAATCATTTCTGCACCCTCTCTAAGGCCTTCACATCCTTCCTAAAGTGCAGTGCCCAGAATTGGATACAATACTCCAGTTGAGGTCGGACCAGTGTTTTATAAAGGTTCATCGTAACTTCCTTGCTTTTGAACTCTATGCCACTATTTAAGAAGCCCAGAATCCCATATGCTTTTTTAACCGCTTTTTCAGCCTCCCCTGCCACCTTCAACGATTTGTGTACATACACCCCCAGGTCTCTCTGTTCATGTAACCCCTTTAGAATTGTACCCTTTAGTTTATATTGCCTCTCCTCATTTTTCCGACTAAAATGTATCACTTCGCACTTTTCTGCATGAAATTTCATCTGCCACGTGTTCGCCCATTTCACCAGTCTGTTTATATCCTCTTGAAGTCTATCACTATCCTCCTCACTGTTCACTATACTTCCAAGTTTTGTGTCATCTGCAAATTTTGAATTTGTACCCTATACACCTAAGTCCAAGTCATTAATATATATCAAGAAAAGCAGTGGTCCTAATACCGACCCTTGAGGAGCACCACTGTATACCTTCCTCCCGTCCAAAAAACAACCATTCACCACTACTCTCTGTTTCCTGTCACTTAGCCAATTGTGTATCCATGCTGCTACTGTCACTTTTATTCCGTGGGCTTCAACTTTGCTGGAAAGCCTATTATGTGGCACTTTATCAAACACCTTTTGGAAGTCCATGTGCATCACATCAACCGCATTGCCCTCGTCAACCCTCTCTGTTACCTCTTCAAAAAACTCAATCAAGTTAGTAAACTTATTTTCAGGGAAACTAAATCTTACAAGGCTTGGAAGACTGTAGACAGAGAGGGAGGAATTTTTGGAAGTGAAAGAGAGTTTTTCAAATTAATATCATTTTAATTTTGAAGTGGGGAAAGAGTTAAAATAACATCGCTGGCAGCTCACAGAATGGTGTAAGAGTGGCAGTTGTTGACATGAAAGACCACATCCATATGGTGTGGTCAAGATAACCGACCTTTGAGACTAAAAACAACTCAGTTGAGACATGAGGCAGGACTACAACTTTCGGGGTTGTAGTCCCGCCTCAATCGAGTTCTAGCTAACCCACGCAATTTTGACTTGATTGACCTTGTTGAGCCCGTCCAGCGGGCTCAGCAGGCCATATAAGGGCCAACAAGTGACGTCACAGATTGATATTTCATCTGTCAAGACCTTTTGACAGATGAAATATCAACGTTTCACAGCTGTTTGAAGCTGTCAAGCACTGACAATCTGTATTCTAAGTTAATTCCTTCCTCTCAGGATGATTTAGAGATCTCCCCGGAACAGAAAGCTGAATGCTGCAATTTTTGACAGCTCATAGCCATTCTGCATTCTGTGCCGGTGAGATGAGGGACTCCCGAGACCTGAAGGAAGGGAGGCTGTAAAGGTAAGTAAAGGTATGTAAAACTTCTTTAAACACTTTACACACACCAAACACACTTACCTTTGCACTCATGCACCCATCACTCACCTGAACACCAGACATCTCGACCCCTCCAAGCCCTTCATCCCGACAGTCCGCCTCCTCTAACTTGGCGTAGTTTGGAGCCGTCAGGAATCCCACACTTCAACATTAAAAATAGGGATTAGGTTAAAAACTGCCTGTTAACTACCTGTTAACAGGCAGTTAATTGGCACTAATCCCCTTCCCGCCTCGGGGAGGCGGGTCCCAGTGCGGGGCGGGTACCCGCCTCCTTTGAAACTGGCATGGAGGCGAGTTGGGGGCAGGATGGGTTCGTGTCCCCCGATTTCAGGATTTTAACCCCCCACATGCCTCCAATCCCGCCTCCACGGCCCAATGAAAATCCTGCCCATGATGTCTAGCAGCTTAGCTGCCTTTATGGTTTTGTTATCTGGGTCACAATGCTTCCAAGTTATTTTTTAATCAGCGTTCAGCAGTTTGGGCTAATAATTCAGTATGCAGCTTACACATGTTCACCTTAGGACATGTAACCCAATCGGTGAAGGTGCATGCAGGCCAAGATCCAATCAGTTTGCAGGAATGAATTGTGCATGAGGCCGCCATGCTTATTTGAATGTATAAAAATGTAGTGCTTGCTGTAACAATTGAGAAACATAGAAACATAGAAGATAGGAGCAGGAATAGGCCATTCAGCCCCTCGAGCCTGTTCTGCCATTTAATGAGATCACGGCTGATCATCCAAATTCAGTACCCTGTCCCTGCTTTCTCCTCATATCCCTTGATCCCCTTAACCTTAAGAAATATATCTAACTCCTTCTTGAATGTATTTAATGAATTGGCCTCAACTGCCTTGTGTGGTAGAGAATTCCACAGGTTCACCGCTCTCTGGGTGAAGAAATTCCTCCTCATCTCAGTCCTAAATGGCTTACCCCTTATCTTTAGACTGTGACCCCTGGTGCTGGACACCCCCGCTATCGAAAACATCCTTCCTGCATCTAGTCTGTCTAGTCCTGTTAGAATTTTATAAGTTTCAATGAGATCCCCTCTCATTCTTCTAAACTCTAGCGAATATAAGCCTAATCGACCCAATCTCTCCTCATACATCATTCCTGCCATCCCAGGTATCAGTCTGGTGAATCTTCGCAGCACTCTCTCCATGGCAAGAACATCCTTCCTCAGATAAGGTGAACAAAACTGCACACATTACTCAAGGTGTGGTCTCACCAAGGTCCTGTACAACTGCAGCAAGACAGCCTTGCTCCTGTACTCGAATCCTCTCGTTATGAAGGCCAACATACCATTTGCCTTCTTAACCACCTGCTGCACCTGCATGCTTACCTTCAGCGACTGGTGCACAAGGACACCCAGGTCTCGTTGCACTTCCCCTTTTCCCAATCTATTGCTGTTCAGATAATAACCAGTCTTCCTGTTTCCCCACTACCAATGTCAGACTTCCCGGTCTATAATTCCCCATTTTCTCTCTACCACCTTTTTTAAATAGTGGGGTTACTTTAGCTATCCTCCAATCCATGGGAACTGTTCCAGAGTCTATAGAAGTCTGGCTAAGACAGGGCAGGTTGTCTCCCCACCAGTGTAATAAAGACAACTTGACTATCGATCTGAAACCCTTGTGTCGAGTGTTGGTTTAAAATACTCCACATCAATTTCAAAGAACGTGCAGAGTTGACATGATTGGAAATTGACAAGAGATCAATTAGAAATCAAACAGCTTCATTAAAATTGACAAATTGTACAGACCTATCTGGTGAGAGCACGGTTGTTGCACCATTTGTGTCTGTTCTGTTTCTGTGCGCCTGCTCACAGTGTGAGTCCTCCTGACTGGTTGTAAACCTGCTGGTTCATTCTCCGGTATTTCAGGAATGCAGTTCGACCCATTTACAGCGCATGACAGGCCAGTGCAGAACATCCCCCCTTTGGCGAACCCCTTGAAACCTTCTCACGGACCCCTAGGGGGCCTTTGACCCCAGTTGAGAACCGCTGCCCTGCATTACAACAGTGACTACACTTCCAAAGTACTTAATTTGCTCTGAAACACTTTGGGATGTCCTGAGGTTGTGAAAAGTGAAAGAGTAAATAAGGAGAAACTGTTTCCACTGGCAGGAGAGTCGGTAACCAGTGGACACAGATTTAAGATAATTGGCAAAAGAACCAGAGGGGCGATGATTTTTTTTTTAACATCGCGAGATGTTGGCTCATAATTTGCGGTCAGAGGCGAAGCAAAGGCATTCGCCGCTGGCCCTGAAGTAAGCTTCCCACAAAGATCTCGTGATCTCTGTGGCGAGAAGTTCAGCTTTTCCGACATGCAGTTGAGATCAGCGTAGTTTAGTGAGAATCCCACAGTGTGACCTGCTGTGATGTCAACAAGCTGTCTGAGCAGCCAATCACATTGCAGAATTCTCACAGACAGGGAACCAGAAAATAGAAAGCACTAATAATAAATCTTTTTTAAAAAACTCTTGTTTCTCTCTCCACAGATGCTGCCTGACCTGTTGAGTATTTCCAGCATTTTCTGTTTTTATCTCTGTTTTCCTTTATGATCTTCCTTTAAAATGCCTATTAATTCCCTTGTAAATGATGTTACAATCTCTGCCTCAATAGCCATTTCTGATGAGGCTTTGCATAATCTAATAGCCCTCTATGTGAAAACATTTCTGCTACTTCCCTTTTCATTCTACTAGTGCTGATCCGGACTCCATGGCCTCGATATTAGCTTCCTAACGGTGGGTGGGAATGGGTCAGGGACAGTTAAACCGTCAAATGCGCAAAACATGACCTCAACTCGCCACGCACACGCTAGTTGCTATTTTTACAGCGGCGGGTTTCATGGCATCCGAGTGTCCCTCCATGCAGAGGTGGGACACATCATTAATATATTTAAATTAGTCTACCACAGTGCAATTGGGAGCCCGATTTAAAATTCACTGCTGCTGCGGGGGTTTCCCAGGGGTTGGGAAACCCGGAAGTGAAAGGGAGGCGGGAGCTGCCAGCTCAAGAAGGTAAGTGCCTTTCCCCACTCTCCTTGTGGGCCTGGAGGAGCAGGAGTGCACCCCCCAGCCAGTCAAGGAAGCCTTTGGCCTCCCCCACCAGCCCCAATGTCCGATCTCCCCCCCACCCCGATGTCCAACCTTCCCCCCCGATGTCCGACCTTCTCCCCCATCCCTCCCCCGGTGACCTCTCTTCCCCCCGATGTTCGACATTCCCCCCGCGATATACGACCTCCCCCACACACGATGTCCAATCCCCTCCCTCACTGTGATGTCTGAACCTGAAGAATAGCTCATTTTCTGCCTGTACCACTTACTGAATCTTCCTAAAGCTGACGAGGAGAGAGAGGAGAAAGAGTTCCGGAGACTCGAGGCCCAAGGAGTTAAGCGCCACAGGAAAAGACTGCACCCCAATCACAGGTACCTTCCCACAGAGTGTACTGGCCATGAATGAGCTCTGAGGAGATGTCTGAGGAGCTGGCTGTGCACTGACTATGATTCACTGAGGGCGCGATCAGCCGACTGTGTGAATTTCTGCGAAATTACATTAAACCTCTATCCATAAGCTGCAGAGCCAGTTCCAGTTATGTTTCGATTACGTTCGGTGATTGCGCTGATTCATGGGTGATTTTACGTTCGGGTTTATGTTAAATAGTTTACACAGAAACCTGAGCATAATTTCACCTCAACCAGACGGGTGCACCTTTGGCTGCATTTTGGGCACAATTTGCCGATTGTGCCCATGGAGGGAACTCCAGGCCCAAGAAAGGTGTCAGCTCAGCTTAGCTGGCACCACTCTTAACCCTGAGTCAGATGATCATAGGCTCATAACCCGCAGCAGGACCTGAGCATACAATTGAAGTTAATACACCAGTGCAGTACTTAGGGAGAACAGTTTTGTTACAGGTGCCCTCCTTGGGATGAGAGTCAAGGCTTGTCCTGTGGCTGAGAGATTGTTACTGAGCACTATTCTGACCAACATTTTTCTCTTAACCAACACCACAAATTAGCTGGTCATTCATCCAATGGCTGTTTGTGGAATTTCACTGTGTGTAAAATTGGCGGCTGAAT
This sequence comes from Somniosus microcephalus, assembly GCF_052327205.1. Taxonomy (NCBI): domain Eukaryota; kingdom Metazoa; phylum Chordata; class Chondrichthyes; order Squaliformes; family Somniosidae; genus Somniosus; species Somniosus microcephalus. The sequence continues at coordinate 196,778,252 of NC_140993.1, forward strand.
TTGCTCACAAGGGTAATTCATTGCATGTGCAATACTTTGGGCATTTTTAAGAGACATGATGAAGTGCAATTTAATGCAAGGATTTACCCCTTACTGGACAGAAGCCTTAAAGCTGTTTTAGTCTTTGCTATAGACAACAAAAATCAGCAGTACGCCAGGTGAAAAGGTCTTAGACTGACCTTGGCCCTGGGAGCTGATTCTTCCTGGTGGATGAAACAGTTGACAAAACAAACATGCCTAAAAGCGACTTCCAGTGAACATTTAAATATTTAAATACCGTCACTGTCTGCACAATGTTAAACAAAAAACATTTTTATATTTGGATGTACTTAAACACTATTAGCATTGCACCAGTGTCAGTGCGAATAGCAATCATCAAATTTACACCTAAGCTTAGCAGTGCATTAATTGAGTTGGACAAACAGTTCTTCACATCGATTTACAAGTAAGTATATTTCAGTTATTTGAAAAATAAGACAAACATTTGGCACCGTAACAGCACACTGTCACTTTTCTCTCCATGGAGAGTCTGCATCAGAAGCAAAATAAATCATTTGCTGCTTGTGCAATCATACAAATCACTCAACCAACCATTATTAACACTAGGAATGACTCAACCAGTCATTAAAACCAGGAATACAGACAGGGAAATCCCTTCAGCTAGTTTGGGGGAAATGCGATTGAAGCTTGGCATTTGATTGGTCAGACACAGAGACTCCATTTGGTACTGGAAAATATATTTTCAGTTAGTCACTGCTTGGCCAGAAAATCTTTTTTCTTAATTGCACTGGTTCAAACAAAAATTGAATTTCATGATAACTGGCTGTAAGAACAGATTTACAGTTACTAAGACATATAGGCCTAGAAATTCGGTCTTGCCTGGGCACCGGAAGTACCACCCCAGACGGAGCCGCGAGCGCCAGCCGGAAATTCAGCTTCAGCGCCCCAAACGGAAGCGGGGCGCTGCTCGAGGCGCCCTGCATCCCTCTTGGGGCACTGCAACTGAAAATCGCAGCGCAACGTGCCGCAGCGCCACACACTGCGGCACGGCACGCTGTGGTACTGCAGGCCTTCCTCCCCTTCTTAAAGGGGAGGGGCCTGCAGCAGCGCGATCAAAGATCACGAGTGCCGGCAAAAGAGTCCGGCACCGAAGAGAAGTGCTGGGCTCTAGGGACACAGCCAGCACAATGCAGGGGGGGTGCTCAGGAGGCCGGGGACGGCGGCGCGAGGAGGTGCTGGCAGGCGGCCAGCAAAAAAAATGGCCGCCCCGCACCTTCCCTTTAATTAGCGCCTCTACCGCCGCAGGTAGGCCCCCCTGAACCGGTCGCAAATTGCAACCAGCATTACAGCGGGGGGCGCTACCAAATATCGCGATTGGGGCGGTAGCGGGGCGCTGCGCACACCGATGACATCATCGGTGGCGGCGCAGTGCTACAGGCTAACGCCGCCATTAGTGCCCCTCTAAATTTCACAGGAGGCGTGGCCAGTGGCGCTAAACCCACTAAGTGCCCTCTTTGGGCGCTAACTGGTGGGGCAGCCCACCGAATTTCTAGGCCATAATGTTATGCGTAATCACTAACCCAACTGCATGATATAAAAGTGATGAAGTTGTTGCTATGTATTCACCAGTGAAGAGAAAAATTGTGTCTCACTGGCAGCTGTCAGCTTAGCCTGGATTTTGCAGTAGGGATAATGGTGAGGCTATCAGCGCTCACTGTTATTATGGAGTAAACCGGATGGCAACTTCCAGCATCCACAAGTGCACAGTTAAATGCGGAAATCAGGAAGTTGCTGTCCGAGTTGTCCTGCTCCTCCACAAGCTTTGCTACTCCGGTATCTCACCGAGAGATTCGGCATTCAAATACATAAAAGGCATGAAGTTGCAGTACTTATCCATTAGTTACCCACTAAACATGCCAGATAAAGTTAGGGTTTGTCCCTTCAAGTGTAAGTGAATTTTTAACAGCGTGATAAGTCTTAATTACTACCAAACAACCTCTCTGGCACTGAAAATCAACTTTAACAAGTGTGGAGTCTCATTCCCTCAGATTTTAATTATTGTTGGAGATTTTTAAAAATTAAAATAATTTTTTTAACTATTTCTTTCTGACTCTTAATCTCATCTTTCTTTCCCTCTCTTTATTTTGTTTTCTGTAAATGATTTTACATTGAATTAAATATTCTAGCTTATACTTCTTGGTTTAGACTTTGCAAGACTTGGTAAGGATTCTTCAATCTCATTGGTTAAAGAGACACACAGTTGCTTGCCCTGTTCACAAAGGTTCCAGATACCCTGTAGAGGGTGCCGCACTGAAATGGATCTCTAGTAACCATAAGTTGCCACACAAAAGCCCGCAAAAAGTCTGTGGGCAGCTGTATGCTTAACGAACGGCGAGTGCTATTCGTTTGCCGCTGAATGCAAAATCCGGGCCAATATTTATTAGAACATAAGAACGTAAGAAATAGGAGCAGGAGTAGGCCATTCAGCCCCTCAAGCCTAGTCCACCATTCAATAAGATCATACCTGATCATCTACAACTCCACTTTCCTGCACTATCCACAAATCTTTTGATTCCTTTAACATCTAAAAATCTATCAATCTCTGTCTTGAATATACTCAATGACTGAGTCTCCACAGCCCTCTGGGGCAGAGAATTCCAAAGATTCACCACCCTCTGAGTGAAGAAATTTCTCCTCATCTCAGTCCTAAATGGCTGATCCCTTATTCTGAGACTGTGACCCCTGGTTCTAGACTCCCCAGCCAGGGAAAACTTCCTCCCTGCATCTACCCTATCAAGCCCTGTAAGAATTTTGTATGTTTCAATGAGATCACCTCTCATTCTTCTAAACTCTAGAGAATATAGGCCTAGTGTACTCAATCTCTCCTCATAGGACAATCTCCCCCATCCCAGGAATCAGTCTGGTGAACCTTCATTGCACTCCCTCTATGGCAAGTATATTCTTCCTTAGGTAAGGAGACCAAAACTGTACACAATACTCCAGGTGTGGTCTCACCAGGGCCCTATATAACTGCAGTAAGACGTATTTACTCTTATACTCAAATCCTCTTGTAATAAAGGCCAACATACCATTTGCTTTCCTAATGGCTTGCTGTACCTGCATGTTAACTTTCAGTGATTCGTGTACAAGGACACCCAGGTCCCTCTGAACACCAACATTTCTCAATCTCTCACCATTTAAAAAATACACTGCTTTTCTATTTTTCCTACCTCATTATATTCCATTTGCCATGTTCTTGCCCATTCACTTCACCTGTCCATATCCCCTCAAAGCCTCTTTGCATCCTCCTCACAACTTACATTCCCGCCTAGCTTTATATCATCAGCAAACTTATATATATTACATTTGGTCCCCTCATCCAAATCATTGATATAGATTGTGAATAGCTGAGGCCCAAGCACTGATCCTTGTGGTACCCCACTAGTTACAGCCTGCCAACCCGAAAATGACCCATTTATTCCTACTCTCTGTTTTCTGTCCGTTAACCAATCCTCAGCCAATGCTAGTATATTATCCACAATCCCATGAGCCCTAATTTTGTTTAATAACCTCTTGTGTGGCACCTTATCGAATGCCTTCTGAAAATCCAAATACACCACATCCACTGGTTCCCCCTTATCTATTCTGCTAGTTACAACCTCAAAAAACTCTAACAGATTTGTCAAACATGAGTTCCCCTTCATAAATCCATGTCGACTCCTATTATTATTTTCTAAGTGCCCTGTTACTTAATAATAGATTCTAGCATTTTCCCTACTACTGATGTGAGGCTAACTGGTCTGTAGTTCCCCGTTTTCTCTCTCCCTCCTTTCTTAAATAGCGGGGTTACATTTGCTGCCTTCCAATCCATGGGAACTGTTCTAGAATCTATGGAATTTTGGAAGATGACAACCTGTCTCTATAGCCACTTCTTTTAAAACCCTAGGATGTAGGCCATCAGGTCTAGGGGATTTATCGGCTTTCAGGCCCATTAATTTCTCCAGTACTTTTTTTTTACTAATACTAATTTCTTTCAGTTCCCCATTCTTGCTAGACCCTTGGTTCTCCACTATTTCCAGGAAGTTTTTGCATCTTCTTCTGTGAAGACAGACACAAAGGGCTGGATTGTGCCATTGTGGGCGGGCTGGGGCGTGTCAGGTGGCATTCGTGTCAGGATCCCAACTCCGAAGTGAAGTGGGGAAAAGGTGCAATTTTCACCTAATTGGGCAATTGATTTCCAGCGTGTGGGAACACCTGGTCCAATGAGTCTTTTCATACAGAAAGTCGCCTCCAATGACGTCATCAATGCTGCTGGATTTAAGGCCTGCAAGCAGCCTTGCTTCTTCTGGAGACTGCAAACTTTATGGCCATTGTAGTAAGCACTTCATTGATCAACTATGTCCACCAGTAGGCCAAAGTGTGCTCCATGTTTCGATGAGCCCTCCCTCCAAGCTCTGGTGGAGGGAGCAAGATCCAATAAGGAGGTGCTCTTCCCCTCCTCAGGGAGAAAAAAGCCACCCCAGCAGACTAAAGCTGTGTGGTTGCAAGTGGCCCAGGAGGTCAACTCCATCTCAATGAGCCGCAGAACCTGGCTGCAATGCAGGAAGAGGTTTCATGACCTTCTAAAAGTGAGTATGACTTTCCCATCACCCTCAATCTGATCCCCATCGCCTCTCCTCACCAGGACTCTGCTTTGCCAACCTCTTCCTCCACAACCCACTTGACATTTACATCCCTGCACCCTTACCCATTCCCTCTCTCTCTATGGCCAGATTCACTTAACTATTCGACCATGCAGCCCTCACACTCTCTATCACTGTGATGCAGTGACAACTTACAACACACAGGGAGGGCCCTTTGTCTCCTTCTAAGCATCGATGCTATGCATTCTCTACACTCACTCCCTCATTCTCACTCAAACTCCACTTGTGTCCCTCATTGCAGGAAGAGAGCCCACAATGAGAGGGAAAGAGCCATGACAGGAGGAGGGCCACCATCAGTAGCCCAGCTCACCGCCTGGGAGGAGGCAGCCCTGGAAATCGCTGGGATCGAGGACGATTCCCAAGTGCAGGACGGACAGACGGGCGCATCACAGCAAGCTGGTGACAGAATAGTTGGGCATCTCTCTCATTGACATTGCATGAGTCACTGATAATGATTCTGATGCTCTAACAGATTGACTTATGATCATCGGCACTATTCAATGTGTATGTAACCTTGAGCTCACATTTCTAACTCTTTCCTTTACTCCCCCACAAGCCCCCGTCTCCACTGTCCAGGAGGAACAGCCTGAGCCTCCAGACTCCTCAGAGGAAGCTGTAACCTCTGAGGGCGCAGCGTCAGCAGAATTCAGTGCACCCAGCACCAGCGCAGACACTCACACATCGGTGGGACCTTCGCGAGATATAGTGTTGTCACCTGGTGCATCACAGCTCACAAGTGAGCATCAGCAGATGGTGGAGACAGGGACAGCAGTGGGGAGTCCTCATCGGAGGGCGCAGGACTCTGCCAGCTCAGCTCAGCTACATGTCGACCATGTGCCTCCGGGTCCATTCTAAAGGAGAGCGGTGCTGGAACTCCAGGAACAGGTGCAGGAGTCTCTGGCAGGTTTTGTCTCCAGGGTCGCTGCGAGTGTGGAGCGAATGGAGGAGTCCATCGCAAACATGAGCAGAGCCTTTGTGGAGGCATTGGTGCATGAACGCATCACCGCGGAAAGGATGGCAGCCTCCATGGAAAGGATGGCTATGGTACAGCTGGCTACCGTAGAGGAGAGGATGGCTATGGTAGAGGAGAGGGTGGCTATGGCCATGGAGCAGCTTAGTCGCCAGGGTCTTGAAAACATGGTCATTGTTCAGAATAGAATGACATCTCTTGAGGAGCAATGGTCAGCTATTGAGCATACACACCAGGCTTTCATGGAACTCCTCTGGAGTAGGACCTCCAGTGCAGAAACGGGTCCTCATGGCCCCCCTGCAGTGCAGCAAGGTGCTGTCAAGCCACTTGCTAGCTCTGAAGTGGGGTTGACCCATGAGAGGGATGTTGGTGGCAGGCAACAATGAAGTGGGGGCTCCTCTCCAAGCGCTCACACGACCATGCCACTGCAAAGCCCTTGGTCAGAGACCCACCAGAGTCCTCACCAAACTGAGATGGGCATCTCAGCCCCTGCACAGCCGCAGGAGCAGCAGACTGATGCCGAGCCCTCACAGGTTCGCAACCCCAGAGGACGCCCGCCAAAGGTGTCGAGACAGGAGCAGCAAGAAAGTGAGCAAGGGGCCACCACATCTGCTGAAGCCACAGGAGAAGCACCATGTAGGAACACACGTAAGAGGAAGGTAAAGCACAAGTAGTCACAAGAGTAGTCACTCGGGTGTTGTGATGTATTAGTCATAGAGTCATACAGCACAGAACCGTGCCGGCCATCAAACCCTGTCTAATCTAATCCCATTTTCCAGCACTTGGTCCATAGCCTTGTGTGCTATGGCGTTTCAAGTGCTCATCTAAATGCTTCTTGAATGTTGTGAGCGTTCCTGCCTCTACCACCCTTTCAGGCAGTGAGTTCCAGATTCCAACCACCCTCTGGGTGAAAAAGTTTTTCCTCAAATCCCCTCTAAACCTCCTGCCCCTTATCTTGAAACTATGCTCCCTGGTTATTGACCCCTCTACTAAGGGGAAAAGTTCCTTTCTATCTATCCTATCTATTCCCCATATAATTTTGTACACCTCAATCAGGTCCCCCCTCAGCCTTCTCTGCTCTAAGGAAAACAACCCCAGCCTGTCCTGTCTCTCTTCATAGCTGAAGCACTCCAGCCCAGGTAACATCCTGGTGAATCTCCTCTGCATCCTCTCCAATGCAATCACATCCTTCCTATAGTGTGGCGATCAGAACTGCACACAGTATTCCAGCAGTAGCCTAACTAGCATTTTGTACATCTCTATCATAACTTCCCTGCTCTTATATTCTATGCCTCGGCTAATGAAGGCAAGTATCCCATATGCCTTTTTAACCACCTTATCTACCTGTCCTGCTGCTTTCAGAGATCTACATACATGCACACCAAGGTCCCTCTGATCCTCTGTCCTTACTAGGGTCCTACCATTCATTGTGTATTCCCTTGCCTTGCTAGTCCTCCCAAAATGCATCACCTCACACTTTTCAGGGTTAAATTCCATTTGCCACTGTTCTGCCCATCTGACCAACCCATCTATATCGTCCTGTAGCCTGAAGCTTCCCTCCTCGCTATTTACCACTCCACCAATTTTCATGTCATCTGCGAACTTACTGATCATACCTCCTACATTCATATCTAAATCATTAATGTACACTACAAACAGCAAAGGACCCAGCACCAATCCCTGCGGTACACCACTGGACACAGGCTTCCAGTCACAAAAACAACCTTCGACCATCACCCTCTGCCTCCTGCCGCTAAGCTAATTTTGGATCCAGTGTGACAAATTGCCCTGGATCCCATGGGCTCTTACCTTCTTGACCAGTCTCCCATGCGGGACTTTGTCAAAAGCCTTACTGAAGTCCATGTAGACCACATCAACAGCACTACCCTCATCCACACACCTAGTCACCCTCTCTCAAAATTCAATCAAATTGGTTAGACATGATCTCCCCCTGACAAAGCCATGCTGACTATCCTTGATTAATCCTTGCCTCTCCAAGTGGAGACTAATTCTGTCCCTCAGAAATTTTTCCAATAATTTCCCTACCACTGATGTTAGGCTCACTGGCCTGTAATTCCCTGGTTTATCCCTACTACCCTTCTTGAATAATGGTACTACGTTAGCTGTCCTCCAGTCCTCTGGCACATCCCCTGTGGCCAGAGAGGTTCTGAAAATTTGTGTCAGAGCCCCTGCAATCTCCTCCCTTGCCTCACACAGCTGCCTGGGATACATCTCGTCTGGTCCTAGGGATTTATCCACTTTTAAGCCTGCTAAAACCGCTAGTACCTCCTCCCTCTCAATACTAATTTGTTCAAGTATATCACAATCCCCCTGCCTGATTTCTATGCCTACATTGTCCTTCTCCATAGTGAACACAGATGCAAAATATTCATTTAAAACCTCACCTACATCTTCCGGCTCTACACACAGATTGCCACTTTGGTCCCTAATGGGCCCTACTCTTTCCCCGGTTATCCATCTTTGTCCTTTTCCATGACTACCTTAAATCTCACCGAATTATGGTCACTGTCACCAAAATGCTCTCCTATTGACACTTCTACCACTTGCCCGGCTACATTCCCTAGAATTAGGTCCAGTACCGCCCCCTCTCGGGTAGGACTTTCTACATGCTGGCTCAAAAAGCTCCCCTGGATGCACTTTAAGAAATATTGTATTGTTTTTGACCAGCCATCCTTGTCATGGTATCATAAACAGATTTGATGGCAAACTTTTGAAGTTGTGGCCTGTGTCATTTCGCAAATGGGACTTCCACATTGAGGGCTTAGGGCGACTTGCAATTGTCAGTATGGTGGTCAGAGTAATAGGAATCCGCAGGTTCTTGTCCATTGTCGATGGTCTGGTAAGAAGGTGTGAGGCAAACGTGTTTGATTGTGCAGGCTAAGCAAATCTGGCCAGGATGAGTGCGTCCCTTGCATCCCGGTCAGCAATGTGGTCGTGCGCTGGTGCCTTCTGGCCTGTGCAGCTTCAGGTGGGTGAGCAGCAGCTTGGCACTCCTGTTGTTGCTGCTGCTGTTGCTCATGGGTCTGCTGCTGCCACGGCTGGTCTTCGTCCGAATCTGATGTCCAGGAGGAAAGGAAATAAATGTTCACCATGGTATATGCCTCAGTTGAGGAAGCACTCAGTCAAGGTGGGAAGAGGGGTTTCCCAGGAGGTCACACTGGAGATGTGTGTCAGGCTCTAAACTTCCACAACAATGTGTAGGCCTGCTAAAATTCGTCCAGACCTGAGACAACAAAGTTCTGCCACCTGCAAGTGATCATTGGTAAAAACTCCTTTTTAATGGTGGAGCTGCAGCTGTTAGTAAGCAATCCAATTGTGAGGCTGACAGGATTAACTGGTGTGTTCCAGAGGAGGTGTGTAGGATGGGGGAAATGTCTAAAAATCAGAAAGGCCTCTCAAAATGGGATTATAGAGGCAATTAAGTGGTTGTTAAGGACCTTAAGGGCCTATCCCGCCTCTTGGAGGCAGGATGGAAACAGGGTCTGAAAACACGAATGTGGGAAAATTGTTTGGAGGCGGGATGGAGGCGGGATCGGGTCCGGCTGCCATTTTTTGCGATTTTGACAACTCACACGCATCCAAACCTGCCTCATCAGACCTAGTAAAATCGAGCCCAAAGTATGTGTATAATTTCTCTGTTATTTCCTTATTCCCCATTATAATATCTCCTGTCTCAGCCTGTAAGGGACCCACATTTACTTTAGCTAATCTTTTCCTTTTTACATACCTATAGAAGCTTTTACAGTCTGTTTTTATGTCTCTCGCCAGTTTACTCTTATATTTTATTTTCCCTTTCTTTAGCAATTTCTTGGTCCTTCTTTGCTGAATTCTAAAATCCTCCCAATCCTCAGGCTTACTACTCTTTTTGGCAACATTATAAGCCTCTTCCTTTGATCTAATACTATCTTTAATTTCTCTTGTTAGCCATGGTTGGACCACATTTCCTGTGGGGTTTTTGTGCCTTAAAGGAATGTATATTTGTTGTAAATTATGTATTCATTCTTTAAATGCTAGCCATTGCTTGTCCACTGCCATACCTTATAATGTAGTTTCCCAATCTACCTTAGCCAACTCGCCCCTCATACCTACATAGTTTGCTTTGTTTAGATTTAAGACCCTAGTTTCGGATTTAACTAAATCACTTTCAAACTCAATATAAAATTCTAGGAAACTATCTTGCATACATTCCATGAGTTCGTTCTCCACACTATTACTGCAAATTTGGTTTTCCCAGTCTATATGTAGATTAAAGTCCTCCATGATTACTGTATTACCCTTGTTACATGCAGCTCTAATTTCCTGATTTATACTCTGCCCTACATTACAACTCCCACCAATTTTTTCTGCCCCTTGATGTTTCTTAGCTCTACCCAAATTGATTCTACTTCTTGATTTTCGGAGCTAAGATCCTTTGGCCTAGAAATTGGGTTGGGGCGCCAAAGTGGCGCAAAAGTCGCCTGAGCGCAGGATTTAACGCAGCGTTTGAGGCTTCAGCGATCGTCAGATATTCAGTTTCATTGCCCCTCGAGGGACACGGGGCGAGGCTCGAGGTGCTCCGCGTCCCTCTTAGGGCGCTGAAACTGAATATCGCAGCGCAACGTGCCGCAGCGCCACACGCTGCAGCACGGCACGCTGCGGTACTGCAGGCCTTCCTCCCACTGTTAAGGGGGAGGTGCCTGCAACAGCGCGAGCCCCGATCGCGAGTGCCAGCAAACGAGCCCGGCACCAAGGAGAAGTGCCGGGCTCTCGGGAAACAGCCGGCAATGCCGCGGGGGGGTTTAGGAGGCCGGGGACGGAGGTGCTGGCAGGCGGCCGCCAAAAAAGGCGGCCGCCCCGCACCTCCACCTTAACCTGTGCCGCTGCCGGCACAGTAAGGCCCCATGAACCGGGCGCGGGTAGCGAACGGCGCAACTGCGGCGTTCGCTACCAAATATCGCGAACGGGGCGCGAATGGGGCGCTGCGCACACCGATGACGTCATCGGTGGCGGTGCAGTGCAAAAGGCTAACGCCACCATTATCGCCCCAACTCAATATCGCGGGAGGCACAGCCAGTGGCGCTACAGCCGCTGCCTGCCTCTTTAGGCGCTAACAAGTGGCGCTACTCACCCAATTTCTCCCCCTTTGTCTCTACTGTCTTCATCCCATCCTTTATTATCAGGGCTACTCCTCCTCCTTTTCCACTTTGCCTATCTCTTCAAAAAGTTAAGTATCCTGGAATATTTAGTTCCCAACCTTGGCCACTTTGCAACCACGTCTATGTAATGACTATTAGATCAAACCTGTTAATTTCTATCTGCGCTATTAATTCATCTATTTTGTTGCGAGTGCTTCACACATTCAGATATAGTGCCTTTAGCTTTGACTTTTTTCTATTTTTCCTTGTTGTTACCTTAGTCACTGATGCCTTATTACCTTTGTTACTCTCTCTGTCCCTTCCTGACCCATTCTGCTTATTTTTACCCAAAACTCCACTCTGCTCTAGAGCCTTGACATTTCTCTTGCTGCTTTTAAATGTATTCTTTCCTGAATCCTCCCAACGCCCCCCCCTCTTCATTAGTTTAAAGCCCTCTCTACTGCCCTAGTTATTCAGTTCGCCAGAACACTGGTCCCAGCCCAGTTTAAGTGGAGCCCATCCCATTGGAACAGCTCCCTCTTTTCCCAGTACCGGTGCCAGTGCCCCACGAACTGAAACCCCTTCCTCCCACACCAGTCTTTGAGCCACGCATTTAAACTCATAATCTGTTTGTCCCTATGTCAATTTGCACGTGGCTCAGGTAACAATCCAGAGATTATTACCTTTGAGGTTCTGCGTTTTAATTTGGATCCTAGCTCCTCAAGCTCCCTCAGCAGAACCTCATTCTTAGTTCTACCTATATCATTGCTTCCTACGTGTACCACAACAACTGGATCCTCCCCCTCCCACTCCAAGTTCTTCTCCAGCCACGAGGAAATATCCTCAGTACTCCCCTGTCACAGTGCAAAGAACAGTATCTATCCCCCTGTCTATACTGTCACCTATCACTACCACATTCCTTTTACTCCCCCCACTTAAATGACCTCCTGCACCATGTGCTGTGGTCAGTTTGCCCATCCTCCCTGCAGTCCTTGTTCTCATCCATACAGGCAGCAAGTACCTCGTACCTGTTGGACAAGATCAAGGGCTGAGGCTCCTCCATCACTATATCCTGGGTCCCCAAACCTTCCTGACTCGCAGGCACACCCTCCTGTCCCTGACCATTGACTAACTCTAAAGTACTGCTTAACCTAAGGGGCATTACTGCCTCCTGGAACAAAGTGTCCAGGCAACTCTCCCCCTCCCTGATGTATCACAATGTCTGCAGCTCAGACTCCAGTTCAACAACTCTGAGCTGAAGTTCCTCGAGCTGCAGGCACTTACCACAGATGAGATTGCTCGGGATCTCATTGGTCTCCACCAACTCCCACAAGCTGCAGTTACGACATACCACCTGCACTGCCATCTCTATTTAACCTTATTTTATTTTTTATAATTAGTATTTATTCAAATGCTTATTTTTACTTTTCATTTTTAGTTTTAATTAGTTAATTTAGTTTAAGTTATTAATTCACAAAAGTTATAGTAATTAATACTTTCCCAGTTCTGAATTTAATCCACTTACCTAACCTAGAGAGCAAAAGAGCTGTAATACTCACCAACCAATCACCTACCTGCTGTCCTGTGACATCACTCCTTGTTTTTTGTTTTTTAAGTCGCCGCTCAGCTCCCTTTAAGCCACCGCCTTTGCTGCCACTGCTCCCGCTCAGGTCCGCGCTGTGTCCTGGGCCTTCTCCGGTGCTCCCTTTAAGCCGCTGCCGCCATTACCGCCACTCTCGCTCAAGTCCGCGCTTTGTTCTGGGCCTTCTCGGATATGCCCTTTAAGCTGCCGCCGCCTTCTCCACTGTCGCCACTCCCACTCAGGTCTCAGTAAGATGGTGAGAATGCAGACCAGGGAACTCCCATTTGAATCTGGTCTGGTAAAAAAAATAGTGCTGGAGAAATTAATGGGATTGAAAGCTAATAAATCCCCAGGGCCTGGTAATCTGCATCCCAGAGTACTCAAAGAAGTAGCCATTGAAATAATGGATGTATTGGTTGTCCAGTGGATGTGGTGTATTTGGATTTTCAGAAGGCCTTTGATAAAGTCCCACATAAGAGGTTAGTGTGCAAAAGTAAAGCACGTGGGATTGGGGGTAATATACTGGCATGGATTGAAAATTGGTTAACAGACAGGAAACAGAGAGTAGGAATAAATGGGTCTTTTTCGGGGTGGCAGGCGGTGACTAGTGGGGTACCGCAGGGATCAGTGCTTGGGCCCCAGCTATTCACAATATATATTAATGATTTGGATGAGGGAACCAAATGTAATATTTCCAAGTTTGCTGATGACATGAAACTAGGTGGGATTGTGAGTTGTGAGGAGGATGCAAAGAGGCTTCAAGGCGATTTAGACAAGTTGAGTGAGTGGGCAAATACATGGCAGATGCAGTATAACGTGGATAAATGTGAAGTTATCCACTTCAGTAGGAAAAACAGAAAGACAGAGTATTATTTAAATGGTGATTGATTGGGAAATGTTGATGTACAAAGGGACCTGGGTGTCCTTGCACACCAATCGCTGAAAGCAAACATGCAGGTGCAGCAAGCAGTTAAAAGGGCAAATGGTATGTTGGCCTTCATTGCAAGAGGATTTGAGTAGAGGAGCAAGGATGTCTTACTACAGTTATACAGGGCCTTGGTGAGACCACACCTGGAGTAATGTGTGCAGTTTTGGTCTCCTTACCTACGAAAAGATATACTTGCCATAGAGGGAGTGCAGCGAAGGTTCACCAGACTGATTCCTGGGATGGCAGGACTGTCATATGAGGAGAGATTGGGTTGACTAGGCCTGTATTCATTAGAGTTTAGAAGAATGAGAGGGGATCTCATTGAAACGTATAAAATTCTGACAGGGCTAGATAGACTGGATGCAGGGAGGATGTTTCCCCTGGCTGGGGGGTCTAGAACAAGGGGTCACAGTCTCAGGATATGGGATAGGACATTTAGGACTGAGATGAGGAGAAATTTCTTCACTCAGAGGGTGGTGAACCTGTGGAATTCTCTACCACAGAAGGCTGTGGAGGCCAAGTCACTGAATGTATTTAAGAAGGAGATAGATAGATTTCTAGACACAAATGGCATCAAGGGGTATAGGGAGAGAGCGGGAATATGGTATTAAGATAGAGGATCAGCCATGATCATATTGAATGGCGGAGCAGGCTCGAAGGGCCGAATGGCCTACTCCTGCTCCTATTTTTCTATGTTTCTAAGTGCCAAGCTCGCTGATCCCAGCTGGGGTGATAGTAGGAACAGTATGACTGGGTCCTGTTGGATAAGACATGTGTGCATTGTTGCGTTTGCAAAGATAATCCAGAGGCCGTATGCAGAGCTCAGTTCATGTTGCTTTTAATGGCTGATCCAAACACACTCTCCCAGGCAAAAGCAATCGAATACCTATATCCAATGTCAGACACAATACAATGCTAACAGCACTATCAAACTCCATGTGCTCCGGCCAAGGCAATCGAGTACCTATCACCAATGTCAGAATTAACATTTCCTCCCCCCTCACAAAATTTCAAACATGAAATGTAGTGACAAAGTCCTGTAGGTGGCCAAGGCGAGAACATGTACGAACAGGCCGAAGTGGGGACTGGTGAGGAGCAGGCTGAGGCACAATATCTGCTTGAGGGTTGGCTGGCTGAGCCACATGTGCATCCCGCCACTCTGGGGGTAAGGCTCGGGGATTAGGTCCGTATAATCCCGCATCAGGGGGTGCTGGCGCCTTCCGAAGGCGGCTGGCATGCCACCGAGAGCCGTCAGTGAGGCAGAAAGTGGCTGGTCCAAGTTGGCGGCTGATTTGGAGAGGGGAGGACCAGAATGAAGCCATCTTATTGTTGCGGTGAGGCCTGCGGACTCTGACCCAATCGGAGACTGAGATTTTGGGCGCCTTGGCCTTCTTCGACTAGTCGAAGCGGAGTTTCATCTTCTCCTGCTGTCTAGCGACTGTGGCTTGAGCCCGTGGAGCAGGGCTCTGAGCTAGCGAGGGGCGGAGCCTGCCAAGGGGCAGCATGAGCTCACGGCCTAGCATGAGGGATACGGGTGAGACCCCTGTAGTGGAATGCTGGGAGGCTCTGTAGTGCAGCAGTGTGTGGAGGAGGGCCTTGTCAAACGCACACCCCTGGGATAGGTGTGCTCTGAGGCCATTTTTCAGTGTCTGGTTAAAACGCTCCACCCCCCCCCCCAACCATTTGACTCGGGGTGGTAGTGTGATGGATGCCCTTGCCCTCAAGGTAAAAGGAGAGTTCCAAAGAGACCATTTGGGGGCCATTGTCTGTGGTGATGGCCTTTGGATGCCCCTAGCGGGAGAAGAGGGACTCGAGGATATCGATGATGACCCGAGAGGTGACGGAGCCCACGGCAGTGACCTCTGGCCATTTTAAGTGCAGGTCATAGGTCACCACTAGGAACCGTTGATGGTGGGGGACACCATGGATCTCCCCGCAGACGTCCAGCTGCAGGTGCTCCCAGGGCTGAGAGGGCCAGGCAAGGGGTTGCAGGGGTGGGGGAGCTTGGTGACCAGTCTTGCCACTTACAAGGCAGGCTGCACAGTCCTTGACCAGGGCCTCGATTTCCCTGTCGATACCCGGCCACCACACTAGGTCTCGGCGTCGTTGTTTGAGCTTCACTATGCCCAAGTGGCCCTCGTGCGCCATGGATAAAACACGCGCACAAAGGGCACTTGGGACCACAGTGCAGAGCCCACGTGCAACACAGGAGTCATTCCAGCAGGAGAGCTCCTCTTTAACTCTGGAGTAGGCAGACAGTTTCTCAAGCACCTTGCGAGGCCAGCCATCTCTGATGAAGGTGCACAGCTGGGAGAGGGCCGGATCCTGTTCAGAGGCCTCTTTGAGCTCCTGGAGAGAGACTGTGGTTTGGAGAGGCATGTGCAGCATCTGGACGATATCCTGTTCCACATGTTCAGACCCGACGAGTGGGGCTGGGGCAGAGACAGTGCGGGAGAGCAGATCTGCAACAACATTGTCACGTCCTGGTGTGAACTGGAGACTGAAATTGTATTGGCGGAGGCGGTCAGACCAGCGGTGTAGACGCAGTGGTCTGTGGCCCGTGCCAGATGTCAACAGCAGGGCAGTGAGAGCCTGGTGATCGGTTCGCAGGGTGAAGGCATGGCCATACATGTACAGGTGCCACCGCTCACATGCCCAGACGCACGCCAGTGCCTCACGCTCGCCTACTGAGTACTTCTGCTCAGTGGGGCTAAGGGCTCGGGAGGCAAAGGTGATTGGTTTCTCCACTCCATTCTGTATCTGCAATAACACAGCCCCCACAGCTGCAGCGGACGCGTCGCAGGTGACGAGGGTGGGGCTGGCGACATCAATGTGAGCCAACACTGGAGGCGACGTGAGCTGCGATTTGAGGAGGTGAACAGCTTCCGTACAGGCTTGTGACCACACCCAGGGCTCATCCTTTCGCAGGAGCTGGCGCAGTGGGGCTGTGGTGGCTGAGTACTGGGGCAAAAACTTCAGGTAGTACCCAGTCATGCCAAGGAAGGAGGCAACCTGTGCTGCAGAGCTGGGTTCTGGGATGCTGTGAATGGCATCCATGTTTGACTGGAGTGGGGATATACCGTCAGCCGACAACCGAAACCCCACAAATTTGATCTCTGAAACAGCAAAGACACACTTTTCGCCATTCAGTGTGAGCTTGTGTTTTGCTAGAGCCGTGAAAACTCTGTGAAGGCGTTCGTCGTGAGTGGAGGTCGAGGGCCCATGCACGACAATGCCACCCCAGGAATGCCCGCAAGCACAGAGGACATCACCTTTTGGAAGCAGCTGGGTGCAGAGCTAAGTCCAAATGGCATCCTGGTGTACCGAAAGACACCAGCATGTGTCACAAAAGCAGTGAGGTCCCTGCTGCTGGGGTGGAGGGGAACCTGTAGATAGCCCTGTCGAAGGTCCAGTTTCGAGAACAGGATGGAACCACAGAACTGTGCTGTGAGTTCCTCTGATGTGGGCAGTGGATATTTGTCAGGGATTACGGCCTTATTCACTGCTCGAAGAGCGACACAGACGCGTAGACCACCTGACTTTTTCGTTGCGACCACCAGCTTGGAGACCCATGGGGAGGCATCAACTGGTTCGATGATGCCAGCTTCCAGTAGCTGCTTTAGTTCAGCTGTGACCCCGTCACGGAGAGCAAGCGGGATGCGGCGCAGTGGCTGAATGA
This sequence comes from Somniosus microcephalus, assembly GCF_052327205.1. Taxonomy (NCBI): domain Eukaryota; kingdom Metazoa; phylum Chordata; class Chondrichthyes; order Squaliformes; family Somniosidae; genus Somniosus; species Somniosus microcephalus. Next base: position 196,795,249 of record NC_140993.1, read on the forward strand.
CAGGGGTAACGGTGGAGTCAACCATGGGCTGTTGGGTGAAGGCAGTCAGGCAGCCCAGACCCTCAAAGAGTGCTGGCCATGTTTGGCGCCACGGTGAAGCGATGTGCAGAATCACAGGCCCGCCAGTGTCCAAGAGAGAAAAACCCAGGTCAGTGAAAAGATCCAGTCCCATCAGGTTAGCTCCTTGGCCTGCCACATGAAAACAAAAATCTGGCAAGACCTTTGTTCCATAGCGTACAGTGAGGTTGACTGCGCCCACTAGTCCAATTTTCGAATTACCATACCCGCAAAGGGCAGTGGAGGGCGCAGAATGTGGCAGGGAGCTGAAAAAGCGTTTGAATGTGTCCACATTCAGCAGTGAGACACTGGCACCGGTATCCAACAACAGAGGGATGCACACATCATTCAGGTTAATTGTGCATGACTTGAAAGCCACTACTGGCCCAGAGCTCACGTTGTGAATTATAGGCCAACTGCTTGAGGACTGAGTGTGTTCATTTGTAGCAACAGGGGCAGAGTGGCAGACATTGGCAAAGTGATTTTGTTTTCCACAATTGCGACAGGCTTGGCCGCGCGCGGGGCAATTCTGCACTCTGGTAGCATGTGAACGAGATCCGCAGTTTCCACACTGTTGCCGCGGTAGTGCGCGTTGCTGCCGTCACGTGAGCATTACAGTGTCAGAGCTGTCGGGGCAGAGGGCGCTGTCACTGGGTCTGTGTGCTAGTTTCGCTGCACATTCGGCTGCAGACTCCACTTGAAAGGCAATGTTGACTGCCTGTGACAACGACAGATCGTCGGACTCGAGTAACAGTCTTTCACGCACTCTCACGTTGTTGGTGTGCTCTATTAGTTGATCACGCACCATCTCGTCTTGTAGTGCACCGAACTTGCACGAGCTAGCTAACCCCCTCAAATTAGCCACGTATTGATGCACCGACTCGCCAGGGAGTTGGTGACGCTGTCTAAAAATGAATCGCCGCAGGAGGGCACTTTGTGGGGCAGAGAAGTGTGTGCTTAACAGAGCCACAGCCACATCATATGTTTGAATTGAGTCTGCTGCGCATAATGTCCCAAGAACATGCTGGCCCTCCGCTCCCAAGCAATGGGATAACAGTGCCTTTTTCCGTGCTGTACTCACATTTTCTAGTCCAAGAGCAATGAGATAAGTATCAAAGGACTGCAACCAGCGAACCCATGGGATCGGGGGCTCACCGGGTAGTGCAAGGAAGGGAGGAGGTGGTGGAAGAGAGATTTCAGCCATCCTCGTCGCCAAATGTTGCGTTTGCAAAGATAATCCAGAGGCCGTATGCAGAGCTCAGTTCATGCATGAAGGACTGGGTCAGTTCAGTTGTTTACCAAGGTTCACGGTTTAGGCTTCCATTTGAGGAATAGCCAGTTTGATGAGGTAGCGACAGATGGCTGTGAAGATAAAAGGAGAAAATGTGGGGGCACAAAGTGGTGAGAAAGGTTAATACTTTGATAGTGTTTCTCAAGCTTTGTTTTAAAGTTCACTTTAAAGTTAATCAAGTAAGCACAGTCCCATCAGGTAGTTCAAAGGCCTAAGTGTCACCATGAGACACATTCTACCAGTAATGTGAAGAGACTCCAGGAAGATCATCACCATGCCATCTTCCCCTGAACTCATCAAAACAACTTCAGTTGAGACGCAACCAGAAATGCGTTTGTGTTGGTAAATGTGTATAATATGCCATTTTAGTTTTGAATATAATTTATTCCAATTGTTGTGCACTAATCCCTTCAGGTACACAAATCACAGGATTATAATAAATGATGCCAGAGCAGTGTAACTCACAAAATGCACCCTTTGCCATATAGCCTTTAGGGCTCTGGTATAGAAGTCTGATCTCAAATTGAGTGAATTTTTGCATATCTACTATTTCAATAAACAACTAAAATGTATTTAATCAGGTGGCACTACATCAATCACAAGGCCACTTTTCTGGCACAGAATAGCAATTTTAAAAAAACGAGGCCTTGAATTTCCTTGATATCCATTACACTATTGTTGCACCAGACAGCTACGCCATTCAACAGTAGGAGTTGCACGCAAGTTTCCTGGGTAAGTTAATTTGTATGTGAAGTGGTGTACGCTGTGGTATAATTGCGTTCTAAAAGCGCAGTGAACAGCTTAAGCCCCAGGAAACCCAAATGCAGAAGTGCTACAACTTCTGTAAAAACTTCAGTTTTCATTAGAGCACTTAGGGCCATTCAACCCCTCGCGCCTGTTCTGCCATTCAATGAGATCATGGCGAATCTGTATCTTAACTCCCATCTACCTGCCTTGGTTCTATAAAACTGTGTTATAGAAATCTGATATCAAATTGAGTAAATTTTTGCAAATCTACTATTTCAATAAACAACTAAAATTTATTTGATCAGATGGTACTACATCAATCACAAGGCTAATTTTCTGGCACAGACTAGCAATATAAAACTAGGCCCTGAATTTGCAGGTGAAGTGGGTAAAGCAAGGGAAGGTTGCAGCGTATCTTTCCTCAAGCCCTTTAATCAATTTTTATTTCAATGAAGAGCAGGGGAATTCTCCCCGATGTCCTGGCCAATATTTATCCCTCAATCAACATCACTAAAAGCAGATTATTTGGTCATTATCACATTGCTGTTTGTGGGAGCTTGCTGTGCACATATTGGCTGCTGCATTTCCTACACTACAACAGTGACTACACTTCAAAAAAAGTACTTAATTGCCTGTAAAGTGCTGTAGGATGTCCCGAGGTAGTGAAAGGTGATAGATAAAGTCTTTCTTTTAACTCAGGGCATTTCCCACCCTCATCAGAACTATGAGCAGTCACAGGCCCATGGCAAAGGGCTGTAAACTTTTCACAGGAAGACCTCTTGAAAGAGGGCAAGACAGGAGGGACATACTCCTGGGTGTGCCAGGCAGCAGACCATCCAGAAGTGTCAGCCTTGCTGCCTGGAGGGAGGTGGCCCGGCACCTCACTGTCAATGTCTTCTGCCCTGCTGCCTTATTCCTCTCACTTCCACGTTCCTCCTCCTCCTCAACAAGGATGGAATAGAGAGGTACGCCCATGGGCAATGCCAATACTTCTCCAGAGTCGGTCTGAGTATTTGGGGTGGGGGGGGGGGTGGCAGGAGGATGATAAAATGTAGGGATGGGGTGAGACTGTAACACTGTGAGGGGAGTGAGTCAGATGCTCGTCTCAGTGAGCAAAATGGGGGAAAAAATAGGTTGATAAAACATTTGTAAAGGCAGGAATCAGCAAGCAAAGGTTGTGGACATTTCAAAGCTCTCAAACTCCCCACATACACCTGAATCAGGTGACTGGGGCAGCAGCTGCTCCTGTTTCCTATGGGTGTAACTTTCCCAGTGCGCAGTAGTGGTGTAAAGGCAGGAGATTCCTGGGCACAGCACCACCAGGTGAGTGGTGCTCTTATGCAAATGAGCCCAGCGGGGCTGGCAGGCAAATCATCAAAGCTGCCGAAATGGTGGAAGAAATTCATAATCAGCGTGAACTTCAAATCACCCAAAGTTGGGTTGCACTGCAGGTTAGGCTAGATGGCTCTTACCTTTTGCATTCTGCTCTATGTTCAATTCTTCCCTCATAACGATCATAACCACAGAGCAAACACATTATGCATGCAGTCAGATAATTTATCATTCATATTTTGCTGGCTGGTACTTGAGTAAATACTGTGTTGTATAATTACAAACATATGAAATTGACGGTCAGGAGAAGACCAGCTGGTCCATCAAAACTGACGCACATCTTGATGGTTGGGCCATCATGGCTAAACACTTCTTCCCACCACCCCCTCCCCAGTCATGTAACCTCCTGGGAGAGGCAAAAAACCCAGGGCCAATAAGGGAGAGAATACTTTGGAAAATTTCTCTCCGATCCCCTCAGGCCCAGTCCAGGAGATCACATGGTCCCAGTGTGATCTATAAAGACACTTACTTTCTCTATGATGCGATCTCTGCCCCAGTCAGGAACCGGCCCAGCTCCCTCTTGAAGGCAGAGAGTCAGAACCCACCACACCAGCTGGCAACGTATTCCAGAGGCTCACTGCTCTCTGGGAAAAGAAGAACCGCCCAACATCCAGCCTATTCCTACTCTTACATAGGTTAAACTCGTGTCCCCTGGTCCTTCCCAATCTGTTAAACTGGAATAATTTATCAATAGGGACACTATCCAGCCTTTTAATTATTTTATAGACCTCTATGTCTATGCTGCTCTAAAGTAAATAGACCAAGGTCCATGAGACTATCTGAGTTGCTTTTGTTCTGGCAATAGTGCTAGCAGAGCATTTTGCTGGTGATCTTTACTGTTTTAAACAAAGTCATTGTTGCTACTGAAGAATGAATTCAAAGACAAAAGTAATGAGATATGCCTTTCATTAACTTGATTGGCAATAAACATTAGTTACGCGCCCATTGCCGATTTGGGTTGAGGAACTGCAGTAAATTTTTAACTCAAAGACAGTGGCAACTGAGGATTAGCATGTCTGTATTTAATATTAAAAACTTAAATAGCAGTGCTTTGAGTTTTAAAGCATGAGAAGATGTTGGTTTCTTAATCCCTTTCCCTGGGGAAGGAGAGAAAATTCCTATGCTCACTATTTGGAGTGAAATCGTTAACATATTCTTTGTACTCATGTTTAAAATTGTGCTACTATAGTGAACACAGAAAATCTCCTCTCCACACATTTTCATAGTCTGCATCATCTGCCATGTCATAGAAGTTGTGGAAATCAAGTCTTGTAGTTGAAGTAGTAGCACCATACTGTTCAAACCAGCATAGCTCTCAGCTTCGCAGTGTAAAGTAACTCACAACTATCTGGTGATGGGCTGATTATATTTCTTTTTCAGCTCATGTTATGCATATTTCCTGACAGTTCTTCTCCCAACTTTCTGCTTATTTCATTTTTTGTGCCAGTCACTAGGAGGTGCACAAGAACAACTCGGAAAGATGTGCCTTCTTCACTCCCCTCATTCACCCTTTTCTCTCTGGGAGTAATGGTTAAGCTCTGTTCTGCACCTCTCCCAATGGTATTGGTGAGATCTGAAGCTTGGTATGTTGATACTTTAAGGTAGAAATCTATGTTTGCTCATTTGGTTCACACACATCATTGAAGCGCCATGGTTTTTTTTAATTTGTTTTTATGGGATGTGGACCTCGCTGACAAGGCCAGCATTTATTGCCCATCCCTAATTACGCTTGGGAAGGTGGTGGTGAGCCGCCTTCTTGAACCGCTGCAGTCCATGTGGTGAAGGTACTCCCACAGTGCTGTTAAGTAGGGAGTTCCAGGATTTTGACCCAATGACGATGAAGGAATGGCAATATACTTCTAAGTCAGGATGGTGTGTGACTTGGAGGGGTGGTGTTCCCATGTGGTTGCTGCCCTTGTCCTTCTAGGTGGAAGAGGTCGCGGGTTTGGGAGGTGCTGCCGAAGAAGCCCTGGCGAGTTGCTGCAGTGCATCTTGTAGATGGTACACACTGCAGCCACAGTATGCCAGTGGTGGAGGGAGTGAATGTTTAAGGTGGTGGATGGGGTGTTAATCAAGCGGGCTGCTTTGTCCTGGATGGTGTCGAGCTTCTTGAGTGTTGTTGGAGCTGCACTCATCCAGGCAAGTGGAGAGTATTCCATCACTCTCCTTACTTTTGCCTTATAGATGGTGGAAAGGCTTTGGGGAGTCAGGAGGTGAGACACTCACCGCAGAATACCTAGCCTCTCACCTGCTCTTGTTGCCACAGTATTTATGTGGCTGGTCCAGTTAAATTTCTGGTCAATGGTGACCCCCAGGATGTTGATGGTGGGGGATTCGGCGATGGTAATACTGTTGAATGTCATGGGGAGGTGGTTAGACTCTCGCTTGTTGGTGGTAGTCATTGCCTGGCACTTCTGTGGTGTGAATGTTACCTGCCACTTATCAGTCCAAGCCTAAATGTCATCCAGATCTTGTTGCATGCGGGCATGGACTGCTTCATTCTCTGAGGAGAGTGAATGGCGCTGCACAATGTGCAGTCATCAGCGAACATCCCCATTTCTGACCTTATGTTGGAGGGCAGGTCATTGATGAAGCAGCTGAAGATGGTTGGGCCTAGGACACTGCCCTGAGCAACTCCTGCAGCGATGTCCTGAGGTTGTGATGATTGACCTTCAACCACCACAACCATCTTCCTTTGTGCTAGGTATGACTCCAGCCAGTGGAGCATTTTCCCCGATTCCTATTGACTTCAGTTTTACTAGGGCTCCTTGATGCCACACTCGGTCAAATGCTGCCTTGATGTCAAGGGCAGTCACTCTCACCTCACCTTTGGAATTCAGCTCTTTGTCCATGTTTAGACCAAGGCTGCAATGAGGTCAGAAGCCGAATGGTCTTGGCAGAACCCAAACTGGGCATCAGTGAGTGGGTTATTGGTGAGTAAGTGCCGCTTGATAGCACTGTTGATGACACCTTCCATCACTTTGCTGATGATTGAGAGTAGACTGATGGGGCGGTAATTGGCCGGGTTAGATTTGTCCTGCTTTTTGTGGACAGGGCATACCTGGGCAGTTTTCCACATTGTCGGATAGATGCCAGTATTGTAGCTGTACTGGAACAGTTCGGCTAGAGGCGCGGCTAGTTCTGGAGCACAAGTCTTCAGCACGATAGCCAGTATGTTGTCGGGGCCCATGGCCTTTGCTGTATCCAGTGCGCTCAGCCGTTTCTTGATATCACGTGGAGTGAATCGAATTGGCTGAAGACTGGCTTCTGTGATGGTGGGGACCTTGGGAGTAGGCCGATATGGATCATCCACTCAGCACTTCTGGCTGACGATGGTCGCAAACGCTTCAGCCTTGTCTTTTGCACTCACATGCTGGGCTCCACCATCATTGAGGATGGGGATATTCATGGAGCCTCCTCCTCCTGTTAGTTGTTTAATGGTCCACCACTATTCATGACTGGATGTAGTAGGATTGCAGAGCTTTGATCTGATCCGTTGATTGTGGGATCGCTTAGCCTTGTCTATTGCATGCTGCTTCTGCTTTTTAGCCTTCATGTAGTCCTGTGTTGCAGCTTCCCCAGGTTGGCACCTCATTTTTAGGTATGCCTGGTGCTGCTCCTGGCATGCTCTTCTACACTCCTTATTGAACCAGGGTTGGTCCCGTGGTTTGTGGTAGAGTGAGGAATATGCTGGGCCATGAGGTTACAGATTGTGGTGGAATGCAATACTGCTGCTACTGATGCCCAGTTTTGAGCTGCTAGATCTGTTCTGAATCTATCCCATTTAGCACGGTGGTAGTGCCTCACAACACGATGGAGGGTGTCCTCAGTTTGAAGACGGGATTTCGTCTCCACAGTGACTGTGCGGTGGTCACTGCTACCAATACTGTCATGGACAGATGCAACTGCGACAGGTAGATTGGTGGGGATGAGGTCAAGTAGGTTTTTCCCTTGTGTTGGTTCTCTCACCACCTGTTGCAGGCCCAGACTGGCAGTTATGTCCTTCAGGACTCAGCCAGCTCAGTCAGTAGTGGTGCTACCGAGCCACTCTTGGTGATGGACATTGAAGTCCCCCCACCCAGAGTACATTCTGTGCCCTTGCTACTCTCAGTGCTTCTTCCAAGTGGTGTTCAACATGGAGGAGTACTGATTCATCAGCTGAGGGAGGGCAGTAGGTGGTTTCCTTGCCCATACTTGACCTGAAGCCATGAGACTTCATGGGGTCCGGAGTCAATGTTGAGGATACCAATACCACTGTGCCGCCACCTCTGGTGGGTCTGTCCTGCCGGTGGGACAGGACATACCCAGGGATGGTGATGGAGGAGTTTGGGACATTGGCTGAAAGGTATGATTCTGTGAGTATGACTATGTCAGGCTGTTGCTTGACTAGTCTGTGGGACAGCTCTCCCAATTTTGGCACAAGTCCCCAGATGTTGATGAAGAGGACTTTGCAGGGTCGACTGGGCTGGGTGTGCCATTGCCATGTCCGTAGCCAGTGCCGAGGTCGATGCCGGGTGGTCCGTCTGGTTTCATTCTTACTATATTGTTTTGTAGCGGTTAGTTACAACTAAGTGGCGTGCTAGGCCATTTCAGAGGGCAATTAAGAGTCAACCACATTGCTTTAAGTCTGGAGTCACATATAGGCCAGAGCAGGTAAGGACGGCAGATTTTCTTCCCTAAAGGACATTAGTGAGCCAGATGGGTTTTTACGACAATCTGATAGTTTCATGGTTATCATTACCGATACCAACTTTTTATTCCAGATTTATTTAATTAACTGAATTTAAATTCCCCAGCTGCCATGGTGGGATTTGAACTCACGTCTCTGGATCATTAGTCCAGGCCTCTGGATTACTAGCCCAGTGACATTACCACTACGCTACCGTTCCCGGAATTTCTATCAGGTATGCAGAGATTCCTGAGGAGGGTGCACTTTAAAAGTTCTAAAAGAAGGTCTGTTTCCTAATGTATACCAGAACTTCAAAATGAACTATTTTTTTCTCTCTCTCTAACCCAGTAACCAATACAGTATTGTGCCAGACCTAAATTAATTTGCAAAGTTTTTCCTTAAGTGGAGCAGTTTGCTATGACTTCCTTGTTCCTTGCACCTTACAGTCTGGCCAGGATCCTTGGGTTTTGTGGCAGGAAATGTCTCAACATTTCAAAATACAGTTTACGCCACCTCAAAATATCATATTTAAACTGACTACAAAATGGTCCCAAAGCTGAAGTGGGCTTGCTCGCTATGCCAGATCTATGCGTCACACTACTGGGTGTGCCAAGAGCTGGCAGGAAGAAAAAAATGCAGTGTTTTGTTCAGTATGCAAGTACAGATTGAGAAACCCAAATTCATTTGGACTGGTCTCAGTACTGGCACTGGCACAGACATAGTTAAACATATGCCTGAGATAAACAACTCTCCTCGGTCTAGACAAAGTTCTGGAATCCATTACACTCTATGTTCCGAGGTTCATCCGGCCTCATTTAAGGAAGGGTCCACAAGCTGACTGGTAGTGACCTGTCACAGATGGATCCAACTGGCCCACTACTTACTGAATTAAAAAGAAACAACACCAAATGTTGCTGCTGCTTGTGAGCAGAGCTGAAGGACCACACACCACACACAGTCACTACAAACTTTCTGGTGAATGTTTTATTGTACCCCCCCTAATTGACTGAATTACTTTAGAATTAGGAAAACAAGTTCAGATTTTGTTAAATCAATCTGTAATTGCTTTATGAATAGGATCTGATTGGGGGCAAAGGGCGATTGTGTTTCAATATTCCCCAGAGGATGCACCCACGCTGAAAAAAAGGTAGCAATGTCTTTTACTGCTGTGATTGGGTTAGCAAGGCTTGGCTGATGAAAGAATGTAAGGTTTGTTCTGCTCCAGGCAGCAATTAGGACTTTCTCATTGTGCTGCTGTGTCCTTTGGTTCAAGTTCCAGCAACAACTGACACTCACGCTCACGGACCTCTCACCCTGTGTGTGTTGAGGTTTGTCAGTTCTGAGTTAACTTGTAAGGTGGGAAGCTCTTTTATTGGGGAGGGGTATGACAGGAAGGCAAATAATTAGAATACTCCACCTTGCAGAAAATCTGACACTTTATTTATGGTTGGCTGTTTAATTATATTTCCTCTCAAGTTATAAAAATAATTTACTTACATATTTTGTCACCTATTGCCCCAGTCATGCTTGAGGATGTTGTAATCTTCACAGTGTGTCTTTAGTTCATTCTTAGTGTTCAATATAAAGTTTATTCGCAATGAAGAAGGGAGTAAAGTGCACTGGAATCAGCAGTTGTGGGCTAGGTTTTCTGCTTATTTATTGTCAATGGTGGAAAATATATCCTTTTTCTGAAAGTACTTAGGGACTAGGAGTGGGGCACATCATGGAGAATAATGATTTATGATGGCTGTAAAAAGATGAGGTGAAGAAAGTCAATACTATCAGGGTGTGCACTATTAGTCTCTTTGAAACAATGCAGCACAGCAATCATTTCACTTTAAACTCAATCTGTTCCAATTATTAAAATTAGTTCATCTAATCAGGAACCTTATTGGTTAGAATAATCAGCATTTAAAGCAACATTGTCCTTTTTCCAATGATCACTATTATTTTCATATATATATTTAGAATCAACCCTTTAAGTACTGAATGCCCGTTGCGCATTTAAAATGGACAAGTGTTTCCTATTATAGAACATCTGGAAAAATTATTCCTCTAAAATTTTGATACCTAATAATGTAAAGAAAAATTATAGCTGAGTTGGGAACCTTAGAACTTATTCATTCCCAGACTTCACTTGCCAGCCGAGAAATATGCCAGTCACATTTCAAGATCTTTTGAGCATTTTTCCACACAAAGGATTTATCTTTGGTTTTTTCAGCAAAGTGTATTCTCACAAGGTTAGAAACAGGCCCTTAATGAAAGGTGGTTACTATACTAAATGAAAGTTGCTTTCTCCAGAGATTAAACAATAAGCAATTTTCTAACTTGTCTACATAATTGAAAACCCCTTGTGCCCATTGTGTTGAATAGTCCTTTGATTCCTATCTGTCTGTGTACATATGGGAGATGAGAGTGAGACTTTTTGGATGAAACAGAAACAGAAAGGCCACGAGGACCATCAACTTTATTGCGGAGAAAGTTGTGAGGGTTTTCACTGATGTGAAGAGGTTAGAAATGCTGGAGGATAGTTAGAAGCCAATTTGTCTAAGTCAAGTAGGACAACCCACTGATGTGGGCTAGTGTGGCATGTTCTCTATTTTGTATTATTATGAGAAGTTGTAAGGCTTGAATTAAGTGAGTACAATCATAACGGTTGTACGGTCACCTTATTGTGAGATAAAGAAGCTTAACAATTCATATCTGGCCTCATCTCATCAAGTGTTTGATAAGTTCGCCTTCAGAAATGTAGAAGTATATATAAGAAAAACATGAACATCCAGTCCAGCTCACAAGGGAATGCTATTGTTATGTCCCTGGATTATGCTACAAAACAAGAAGATATAGGGCCGTGTAAATGGGCAAAGATACCATACAAACAGATGTAGGGCTGTGTGAGTGGGTTATGATACCATACAAGTAGATATAGAGCTGAGCTTCTGACCCCGTATCCTCCTAATCAACAAGATGGCCTACTTCCACCTCCGTAACATTGCCCATCTCTGCCCCTGCCTCAGCTCATCTGCTGCTGAAACCCTCATCCATGTCTTTGTTACCTCTAGACTCAACTATTCCAATGCGCTCCTGGCCGGCCTCCCACCTTGCACCCTTTGTAAACTTGAGCTCATCCAAAGCTCTGCTGTCCGTATCCTAACTCGCATCAAGTCCTGTTCACTCATCACCCCTGTGCTCGCTGATCTACATTGGCTCCCAGTCCAGCAACACCACAATTTTAAAACTTTAATCCTTGTTTTCAAATTCCTCCATGGCCTCATTCCTCCCTATCCCTGTAGCCTCTTCCAGCCCTACAACCCTCTGAGATCGCTACGCTCTTCCAATTCTGCCCTCTTGAGCATCCCTGATTTTCTTTGCTCCACCATTAGCAGCCGTGCCTTCAGCTACCTAAGCTCAAAGCTCTGGAATTCCCTCCCTAACCTCTCCATCACTCCTTAAAACCTACCTCTTTGACCAAACTTTTGGTCACCTGTCCTAATATTTCCTTATGTGGTTCAGTGTCAAATTTTGTTTGATAACACTCCTGTGAAGCACCTTGGGACTTTTTACTACATTAAAGGTGCTTTATAAATGCAAGTTGTTATTGTTTGAGTGGGTTATGCTACCATACAACTAAATAGAGGACTGCGTGAGTCAACTCCCATAATATAACACACTCAGGCATTTACAGGGATGACTGACACAACTGAACCCTAAAAGATATCTACTGCAGAACTGAATTTGTAACATTGGATGCAATGATCTTATACTTGCTGACATAATGGTCTCGATTTTGCCATTGGTGGCGGGTTGGGTGCGGGTCAGGTGGTTGGCAGGTCCCACTCCCGCCTCCGCTGTCGGGCGGGATGAAATTGTGATTTAACTGGGCAATTGATTCCCTGCATGTGCGCTCCCCTGGCCCAATTAGTCTTTTGGGTCTGAAACTCGCCTCTGCTGACGTCATTTCTCCAGCTGCATTTAAGGCCTCCAAGCAGCATTGCTTCATTTTGTGCCTATGTTCTTCCAGAGTGACAACTGCTTAAAGGGTGTGCTACTGCTGAAATGTCTAGCTCAAGGCACAAGGCCTCACCACGTTTCGATGATGACTGCCTCCATGCTCTGGTGGAGGGAGCCAGAGTTCAAAAGAATGTGCTCTTTCCTTCCTCTGGGAGGAAAAAAACCTCCCCAGAAAACCAAAGCTGTGTGGCTGCAACTGGCTCAGGAGGTCAGTTCCAGATTGATGTGCAGCAGAACATGGCTGCAGCGCCAAAAGAGGTTCAATGACCTTGTCCACACAGGAAAAGTGAGTAGACCATCACCTTTACCCTCATTCTGCTCCCCATCTCCTCTCAGCACCAGCACTCTACATTGTCAACCTACTCCTACACTACCCACTTTACCCTTACATCCCTTGCACCCTTAACCATTCCCTCTCTGTCTATGTACACAATCACTTCACTATTCGACTATGCTGCCCACACACTCCCTATCACTGTTATGCAATGACAACAACTAGCAACACACAGGGAGGGCCATTGGTCTTGGGACCTCACTCCATCTTTGTCTCCTTCTAAGCATCTATGCTATGGATTCTCTACACTCACTCCATCATTCTCACTCAAACTCCACTTGTGTCCCCCATTGCAGGAAAAGAGAGCCCACAATAAGAGGGAAAGGGCAAAGACAGGAAGAGGGCCACCCTCAATAGCCCATCACACCAGTGCTGAGGAGGCATCCATAGAGATCGTTGGAGCTGAGGAGGATGTGGAAGTGGGGGACCCACAGACGGGCGCATCAGTGCAAGCTGGTGACAGAATAGTTTTGCATCTCTCTCATTGGCATTGCATGATTTACTGATATGGCTTCTGATGCTCATACAGATTGACATGATCATCTGCACAAGTCTATGTGCATGCTACGTTAATATCTCATGTCTAACTCATGCCTTTACTCCCCCACGGGACCATCGACAGCTCCCCTCCCCACTGTCCAGGAGGAAGAGCCTGAGCTGGAAGACTCCTCACACTCCCATGCCACTGAGTAGCCCTCGGTCAGAGCCCCACCAGAGTCCTCACCCAACTGAGATGGGCGTCTCAGCCCCTGCACAGACGCAGGAGAAGCAGACTGTTGCCGAGCCCACAGAGGCTCACAAACCCAGAGGACACCCACCAAAGGTGTCGAAGCAAGAGCAGCATGAAAGTGAGCAAGAGGCCTCCACATCTGCTGAAGCCACAGGGGAAGCACCAAGCAGAAGAGAAAGAGGAGGATGTGGAGGAAGGAATGTAGGGTTCTCAAAATTCCCACATTCCCCAAAGTTATGGATAAAGGGACCCTCTATGGACAAGTTGGTAAAAAGGGTACCCAAAATGGCTTTTGCAACCTCGTGACCAAAAGTACAAGATTTTAAAAGCAAGGCCCTGCAGGGAAAAAGGCAGGCACTTTTTCAAACCTGAAATGAAACTTAAAATGCATGAATCTGTGAAGAGACTTTGTGGAGCCAGCCAGCTAAAGCAAACACAGAATATGCATTCATTCACCTTGAAACAGATCAAGTCAGAATGGGCCTAAATCGAGGACATTAGGTTTCTGCATATTTAATCGGTAACAGCTCACAGTAGCCATCAAGTCTGGATGGGGACAATTAAGTTTCATGAATGACAAACAACCAGGACATCGAGGCCATTAAACACGGAGACAACCACTCCAGAAACCGTTAAAGTAAATGGCTGTAATCATTTTAAACGAGCCCGCCAAAAGTTAGACAAAGGACTGGCCTGATTTGGCGCGCAGATAAGGAATGAAGAACTGGTATAATTGTAGGCCCATCAGTGGTGATCGCTCTCTTATCTCTGGCTCTTGACTCTTGCTACTGCCTCTCGTTCTCGTGCCCTGGCCGCGTGGCGGGCCCTCTTCTCGCTCCCCGTGCCGCTCAACACCAAGGACGCCCATTGCACCAGGGCCAAACAGGGGAGGAGAACCGAACCCGATTCGAAAGCACACAGGACACACAGGCCACAAACGGGCAGACGAGACGAGACGAGACAAAGAATATGGTAAACTGATAAGAGCAGAGAAGGGCAGCGGAAAAACGTGTTGGGGGACAAATGCCTAGTTATAAGCTGGCGTCTGAAGAATAAGTTGGCGTTGCATGCATGGACAGTAAAACCCCAGAATCCTAGCCGAGTTTGAGAATAAGCCGGCGTTCGAAGGATGGGTAGCAAAATCAATGGACAATAAGAGCCCAGTTTAAGAATAAACTGGTGTTCGAAGCTTGGGTAGCAAAATCATTAGACTGTACAGACCGCCAACCGACCCCCAACTGCAGCAATACCGTCGACGACCGCCCGAGGAAGAAGAAGTAGACCCATCGCGACTCAATGATGATGTTAGCTGAGGAAAAGGAGGGTGCTTCACACAAACAACTTCAGCGCCACACCCTGAGACCACGTGGCGACGGGATACCCCAAAGGACAGAAAGAGCGGACCTCAAAACCCCACCAGTTAAAGCAACAGGTTTCGAATTGGTGAGCATGAATTCCTGGCCCCTCGTAGCTTAATCTAGTTAGGTATAGGGGGTGGGATAAGGATAAGGGGATTTTTAATGTATTTGTTTCCCTTGAAGTGCCATGTGTTCCCCATTCCCTTATAAGTGTAATTGTTTATGCCTGTATTCTATATCAGTAATTCTCATAAGATTGTGTTTTATTCTGCTTTAATAAAATTTTGGTTTTCTTGCACCAAACCACTTGACTACTCGATTTTCTGTATCGCTGCCTGTACCTAAGTCCGGTGTCTAGAACCCAGGGGTGTGGGAGCGATTCAAACCGCTCAGAGACAGTCAAAGGTGAAGCTAACTGGGCGCACGCCACCCCCTACAGAAATGGTGAACGCGGCAAGACTCCGGCAAAATAGACAATGAGCAAACCATGATGGAGGAAAGGATTTCTGATTATGTGTTTAGCAAGGTGAATATCACAAAGAAGTGGATCACCACACTGTTGATGGCTGGGCGTCCGGTAGATGCAGCAGCCAAGTGGACAGAAGGAAGGGAGCACAAGAAATCCCTAGAGAAGGCAGTCTGGCTGATGTGTTTCAAAAAGCAGGTCCAGCTTTTGGACAGGCTCGTTGCAGCACAGGCAGCCGAGTTAAAGGAGTCAGCCCTGGAGATCCAGGACAAGGCTCTAGCAGGGGAGAAGTTACTGGTAGCATTGCAGGCCCTGAATCAGGAAAGGGTACATTTAATGGGAGAACATAAGGCCAAGTTGGAATACCTACAGTGCCAAGTCACCGAAGCCAAGGGTAATGAGTTGAGGTTGCGGGAAAAGAACGCCCGCCTAGCGAGACAAGTGAGAGAGCAGAAGAAGGTAAAAGAGGTAAAGGCAGCTTACAAGTTAGCGAACAAACAGGGGTTTAAAGATGCAAATCATGGCGCCTGCAAGGAACAGATAGAAAATCTGAAGAAGGCAAAAGGCATGGTGTGCCTCATAAGCGCGAAGGCAGGCCAGGCGGACTTTATGGTGAACAAGGGGAGAACGGTTCAAACATCACTTGTAGTGCCCAGGGATGACCCGGTTGAGGAACAGGAGGTCACACAACCACCACCCGTAGCGCCAGGTTTCAGTGAGGTCTGGCAGCAAGGGGGGGTGGAGTCAGAGGTGAGAGCAGAGGTGGAGCAACCCCCGCCAGAGAGGCCGGAGCCGGGACCGATGTGCCCAGCCCAGCATCGGAGGTTTGGCCCACCCGTTAATGGCGACGATAAGGGACCCCTCCAAAACCAGTTCGTATTACCCTATAGCACCCAACAGCTCAGGGCTATGGTGAGCCATATCCCAAAGCTCTCCAAAAAAGGGGACCCCTCGATCCACTTCAGGGAAGTAGAGCAGGCAGCCAGCGTCAACGACTGCGATGGTGCTGAGCAGGCCAAAATGCTGCTATTCTCCCTGGAAAGTAGGCTCCTCCAATCCCTCTCTGACGAGTGTAAGAGGGGGCAGAGCAGGTCTGAGGAGCTCAGGGATGAAGTTCTGGAGGCCATGGGGATGAATGAGGGAAGTCCTTTCTCCCGTGTGGAGAAGACGGTGCAGCTCGCAAGGGAAACCCCGCAAGCTTTCACGGACAGGTGATGGCCGGTGTACCGGAGTGCCTGTCTGGGGGCACCTAACCGGGCGTTCCTGAATGGGGATCCACTGGCCCATTGGCTCTGTTGCCTGGTGGCAAACAGCTTGCCACAGGTCCGGGCCAAGGTGGAAGTCTGGTTCGACCCCAAGAATTTACGGTGATCAGACAGCTGACCCTAGCCTATAAGAATGGTAGGGGAACTGACGCACACCCACCGAAGGGGAAGATGCATGAGGTAAAACCCGGACAGGGTAGGAAAGAGTGGCATCAGGAAGGGAATAACCCCCCAACACAAAGATGAATTGTTACGGGTGTGGGAAGGACGGACACTGGAGGAAGGAGTGCAAAAACCCTTGGAAAGACAACAAGGGAAAGAATTCCACAGACCCAGCCCAAAAGGCAGAAGCAGGAATCCCTCCCGCCACGGTCGAGTCATTTTTGGACACCATGAGGTCCTTATTGACTGGCCACGGGAGAGTAGCAGCCACTACCGGTGCTCTGACCCCATCAGCCCCATCCAACCCACAGCCCTGACTAGAGCCAGCGCAGCCTGTTTACCTGTGTTCCCTTCGGTACGATGAACGGAAAAGACCCCTCGTGGAGATGGAGGTAGAAAAGGTGAAGGAGACCTATCTGTTGGACACGGGGGCATCATGCACCGTGGTCCATTCAGCTAACCCCACCACCTCACCGCTATCTAACGGGGTCCCATACAGTCTGTCGGGATTCACAGGCAAAGAACAGGCCGGCTCGTTTTGCATCCCGCTCGCCATTTGTTTAGGACCACTCTGCTCCAAGTGGACCTGTGTCCTGATGAAATGGGAAGTGGAGGGTGGAAGAGGGGTCCTGGGAGCCGAATTTATTGTAGGCCACGAGATCCTGGTCGATTTAAGAAATCATTGCCTATGGGGGGCAAGTACAGGAAAGGACGGCGAGGTAGTAGTAATCCCAGGGAAAGAAGGGAAGGGGACCCTATGCACCATGAAGCCCAAAGAGGGTCTTAACCTCGAGCTCATGGTCAGTAATACCCCAAAGGAGTTTCAGGCATTTGTGCAAGCCCACCTAGCCACATTTGCCACACACAAACACGACTGCGGAGGGTCAATGGGTTTGAGGTCAGAGTAGACGGGGACCCCATGGTCCGACCACAGAAACAGTATAACTTCCCCAGGGAAGCGGAGCCAGACATGGAAGCAGCCATGTCCTCCTTAGCACACCAGGGAGTTCTGAGACCAATAGCCACCCACATAAACTCTCCTCTGTGGCCGGTTAGAAAGCCGGACAATTCCTGGAGGGCCACGGTGGACTATCGGGTGCTCAACAGTAACATCCCAGCCTGTGCACCCACGGTAGCAGCAGTTGCCGACCTGATAGGAAGTATCCCAGCATCCGCGACCACTTTCACGGTGCTGGATATTTCCAACGGGTTTTGGTCCATCCCTTCAAGGAGGGAGGATCAGTACAAGTTTGCCTTTACGTTTAAAGGGCAACAGTACACCTGGAACTGTTTGCCTCAGGGCTTCCACAACAGCCCCAGCATTTTCCATCAGTGCATGGCAGACAGTTTAAAGGATTGCAGCCAGCCCAGACAGTTGGTACAGTACGTGGATGACCTGCTTCTCTTCACCGATTCGAGAGAGGAGCATGGCCCACTACTGGCCGAACTGCTGGAGCTGCTCAGGCAAAGGGGTTTTAAAGTAAACCCCAAGAAAGCGCAGATCGGCCAGCAGGAGGTGAAATTCCTAGGCCTGACGGTACGCGCTGGAGAAAGGGCCATAGATAAGGCTAGGAGAGAAGCGGTACAAGAGTTACCAGTCGCCAACACAGTCACGGGTGTGAGGTCATTTCTAGGGCTAACCGGGTACTGCAGAGACTTCATTGAAGACTATGCAGCCACAGCAGCCCCTCTGCTCCGAATCCTGCACAAGGGAGTGGAGTGGGTTTGGGATGAGGGTTGCCAGGCAGCATTTGTCAGGCTCAAGAAGGACTTGCAGACCGCGCCAGCTCTGGGGGCCATAGATAGGGGGAAAGAGTTTTTCCTGGAGGTAGCAGCCAGCGGGGACAGCCTGAGTGCTGTGCTGCTCCAAGAGCGGCATGGCAGGCTGAGGCCGGTGGTCTACTCCACCAGTATACTCACAGATGTGGAGAGGAGCTACTCCAATTGTGAGCGGCACCTCTTGGCCGCACATTGGGCTGTGAAAAGATCACTGATCTTCACAGACACCTCTCCCATCACCCTCCTCACCCATCACACACCCACCCAGATGCTCCTGGATGGGAGGATCAAGGATGGAACGGTGAGCAGTCGCTGGACCCTGCTCCTCTCACAGATGGACGTAAAGGTGAAGGGTCTCTGCGAGCCAAAGCTCACAGCCAACCTGGTATCTCCTGGAACAGCCCACCGGTGTTCCATAGAAGGGGTTTGGGAAGTGGACATAGGTTTACGGGCCGGGATACACCCCACAGACCGCGAGATCTATGTGGACAGCTCCAGCACGGTATCTGCTGGCGAGCGACTCACGGGGTGTGGTGTTTATGACCCAGCGGCAAACATTGCCCTGGCAATTAAGCTCCCCAGCACCATGAGTGCCCAGCAGGCTGAACTGTCCGCGGTAGTGTACGTCGTTACACACCCCATACACGATTTGCTCGGACAGCATGTTCACGTACAATTCGTGTACGGAGTACCTGGCCATCTGGTCCCGCCGCGGATACACCTCCGCTGACGGGCGACCCCTCACAGTGAAACCCCTGCTGGAGAAGATCTTGGCAGCAGTGGGGGAGGAAGGCGAGGTATTCATCCACAAGGTGAAAGCCCGTTCCTCCACAGAACCCCGCAGTCAAGGCAACCAGCAGGCTGACATGCTCGCCAAGGAGGGTGCCCGCACAGGCACTTTCTGGGACCCATATGGGTCCAGACCCATGGCGGCAGTCAGAGGTAGGGACGGGACACAAGGGAGTGCAGGGGTAGCTTTAGCCCCGGACCTTAAGACGGTCCAAGCCCAAGACCCCGTCCTCAAAGCAGTCCTCAGTGCGGTGACTGAGGGAAAAAGGGTAGAGGGTCCTTACGGCACAGCAACCCTCTCCGTGAAAGAGGGCATGCTGTTCCAGGGGGAACAATGGGTTGTGCCGCATCAACACTGGAGGGAATTCCTTCAACTGGCCCATGAAGGTCCAGGAGTGGGGCATCCCAGGCCTGAGACCACTTGGCAGCGGGTGGAACAGGCGGGTTGGTGGCCGGGACTCAGGGAAGATGTCAGCGAGTTCTGCGCCGGCTGTCTGGTGTGCGCTGCTAACAACCCTGACCCCCACAAAAGGAAGGTACCTATGGGACACATCAGGAGGGTAGAGGGACCATGGCAGTCGATACAGGTCGACTACATTGGGCCCCTGCCCACCGCCCAGGGAGGCTATAAGTACTGCCTAGTCCTGGTAGATGTGTTCACAAAATGGGTAGAAGCCTTCCCCTGCAGAACAGCCACAGCTCTGGGTACTGCCAGGATCCTGGTCCGGGAAGTGTTCTCGCGGTGGGGGCGACCACAGTATGTGGAGTCCGACCAAGGGAGTCACTTTACCGGGCAGGTAATGCAGAATACCCTTATGCTGCTAGGCATCGAGGGGAAGTGGCACGTGGCCCACAACCCACAGTCATCAGGGATTGTGGAGAGGATGAATAGGACCTTAAGGGAAGGGTTGAGGAAAGAGACGGTGGACTCGCCCCAAAAATGGGCCGAGGTCCTACCGTTGGTTCTGATGGGGATCCGGACCAGCCAGTCAAAAAGCACGGGGTACTCCCCGTACGAGCTGATGACTGGCAGGGTTATGCGGACCCCCACCCATGTACTAGCTCCAGTGCTCACAGAAGGTCAGCTCAGGGAGGCAAACCGGGAGAGGTACGCCCGAAACTTCTTCGAGCAGCTTAAACAGGTCCACGAGCAGGCGGCTGGTAACATGGGAAAGCAGCATCGGAGTAACCGATTGCTGTTAGAAGCCCGAAAGCACCACGAGTGGGAGGTAGGGGATCAGGTCATGGTGAGGAATTTTGGTCGGATAGGGAGTCTAGAACCGTTATACATGGGACCCTACAGCATTGTAGACCAGCCCCATGGTATACGCCGTTAAGATGCCTCGGCGCACCAAATGGTTCCATATTAATCAGTGTAAACTGTTTAAACCCGAAAAGAGAAAACAGCCAGTTGAGGTAGGGTCTGAGGATAGAAATCCTCAGCCTGCAGCGGGAGCGAGTTCACAGACTGCACAGGCAGGCGCTGTGGCTTGCTTAAGGGGAGGGGCCATCCCGCCCACCGATTGGGACACTCCCCCACTCTTCTGGGATCCAGATGAGGAGGGACCTGAGGGCGAAAACCCCGCCCCTAACCCAGGTTTAGAGGAGGAGGGACCTGAGGTCGAAGGCCCCGCCCCGGACCCAGATTTGGGACCTGAGGGCGAGGACCCCCAGCCAGCGGCAGTGGTGAGCCCACAGACCGCACCGGAGGGGGCAGTGGTTCGGGTTAAAGGCCCACCAGCCAAGAAAACCCCACCAGCCAAAGGCCTCAGAAGGTCACCACGAACGCCCCAGCCATGGTCACCAGCTCCCCATTTTTAAGGGACAGCCTCCCGAGTTAGGGGGAAGTCCAAGGACAGAGGTCCCCAGCCAGCAGCCACAGGCTGCGAGGGACCGAAAATACAGGACAGTGCGGCCACACCGAAGGGAATCGGTGTGCCGCAGCCCGAACAGGGATTAGCCTGGCCTCCCGGAGACGGGCGGCGGATGTACATAGTTTACGTAAGTTATATTGTTAAGTATGGGTGTTTAGTTTAAGTTTAGATAAGATGATGGGTAGTTTTAATACAGTAGTAGTATTTTTAAGAATGTTTGTATTTGAGTCGCGAGACTCGACTATGCTTCACCCAAGCCAGAGAATCTCCTCGGGACCTGGCTATATGCTCTTGTGTCTCTTTGCAGGAGAGGATTTCAGGATGAAGGGGGCGTGCTCCTACTTGCCCTGATAGGGATGAGCGTTGGAAAGCGAGGTGACGTGGAGGACTCCCACATCTATGGGTGCTCGGGAGAGAAAGCACTAGTGGTGACTGCTGGGAGCAGCAAACAAGGCGTGGAGGAGCCCGCCATCTACGCCCATGAGGGAAGATGGCCCGGGTGGTTGGGATCCAACTCCACCCGGTACTCCAGCCAGACTGGATTCACCTACGGGGAGGCCTCCCTCCCCTGCCCCAGCGTACAGATTGTGGCCTCACGGGTCGGGGTCACTGAGGGAAAACGCGTGTGCCTGACTTGCAATGGACAGATTCCCCTGGGAAGGTGGTGGTGGCTCAGGAAGCTGAGCACAGACATGGGGGACCATACAGCTGACTGGGAACGAATGGGGAATGACACCCACTGGACGGTCACCGGGACCCAAGGAGAGACCAGCATATGTTGGGATAAGTGGTGGGAGTCGGAACAGGGAATCTATGTCTGTATGTGGGGGTCAAAAAGGGCCTGCCCCATAGGCATATCTATCATCTTCTCCACATCATGGCAGGATAAGGGGAAGGGGCTGGAATGGGATTCCCACCTACACACCTGCATAGTCCCACATTACCCAGCTCCAGTTAAAGCCACTGAGCTAGTGGCACGTGCCTGGAAGCCCTTGCCCATGACTCAGGCAGCAAGGACACACAGAGAGGGGTGCCCCACCACCACCAAGGGACCAGGGAATGGGCTGGTACTAGTGCCTACAGATCAGGTACTGTACCAAGGGGTACACTACGCGGTAGCCTCCGTGATTTTAAATCTCACCGAGGTACACTAGCTTCCGAGGCCTACCCGGTCCCAGTGGATTGTGGGCGGTCCAACCACACCATCATGGGGGTAGTAGTGGGAATGCCGGTCATGGGTAGGACAGCTCGACCCGCACCGGTATACAGGGTTGAGAACATTGGAGTCATTCAAGGGGGTGCACACATCCATTTCACAGCGGTCCCACCTTATGTCATAAAGTGGGAGCATGCTGTGACAGGTACTGACCTTTCGGGGTGCCGGAGCCAGGGAGCACACATAATACTGTGTCCCCAGCACTTGAACGCCTATTCAAAACCACAGTGCGGGTTTAAAGCTGTTGGCGCAAAACCTATAAATTGTACCATGGAGGCAATGGCACAAGGCCATGTTCCCCCACAGGTAGCATATATAGGAGGTGGGACATATTGTGTCACCACAGGCGCGCCCCACTACCAGCATGGACAGCATAGCTGGTGTCCGGTAAGTGACAGCAGTTTCTGCTTTAAACCCGAGGCAGAAGTTCAAGTGGCCCAGGAACGAATTGTCCCCATTCCTGAACCCTCCACTGTTCACCTCACTGTAAAGGAGAATTTTACTAATCTGCAGAAGTACGTAGCGCATTTCGGCTACGAAATACCCCCTCTCCCAGAACACCTTACCAAAATACTCAAAGCTATAATAGTCTCGCAGAAACATTTCTACACATTAGAGCAGAAGACGGTAGAGATGGGGGCTAAGATATTGGACATCGTGATTCCACCCTGGTGGGACATTTTCAATAATATAGAGGTCCCTTCGTGAATCAGACTGGCTTCCCACATCCTCGGGGTTTGCCAGCTGGGGATAGTATTGTACCTAGTATGCACTCAGTGCAAGGGAAAAGGTCAAATACTAGAATTCCGAAACCAAAGGACCTGGAAGGAACATTGGCCCAGTAATTCCGGGCACAATGCGTGAGTAAGGACGGGGTACTCACGCGTGTGCCCGGAGGGATTGCCGGTTTTCAGCATGCACAGCGCATGCGCTGAAAACTGGCATTTGCTGTCCTCTGACCCAAGGGGTTAAGAGGCAGAACGCGCACGACTGCACAGGCAGCGCGTGCGCAGTAAAATTCCTTTTTTTTTTCCAGAGTTGCCCGAGTGTAAAGGCCTCCGGTTTTTACGCGTGGAAAAACCAGACGTAAGTACTTAGTTTTACAGGTAAGTGGGCTTTTATTACAATGTAGAAATTTTTTTTCCACAGGTTTATTATTTTTAAAGAATTTACAGTAAGGTAAGTTTAGTTTTAGACCCTATTTTTTTTTAATTTATTTTTTTCAATAAATTGATTAATTGTTTAAAACATTTTTTAAACTTATTTATAGTTAATATAATCAGTGGGATGTTTTTTAAAATTTTATTTAAAGTTAAAGTAGTGTTTTGGCAGCCCATACTTTTCATGAGTTTGACAGCTCTTACTGTCAAACTCATGAATGAGTTTCCCCTCCCCTGATTGGCTGCACAGTGCTCACCTGATCCCAGCCGGCACATCGCACTAACTACGCCACTGGATCAGGTAAGCACAGCGCGCTGACATCTGAACCGGGCCAGTGACAGGAAATGCGAGCAGGCCCGGGCTTCAGATGTCGGCGCGCAGGGTGAGTGCACATCGGGGGCTTGCACGCGCGGCAAGCTCCCGATCCTAATTCCAGGGCCAATTTGTTAAGGTGGAGGGAGATACACCTGCTTGAATTTTTTTGTATTTCTGATTAAAGATTGTTGATTTATGGTGTTTTGTTGTTTTTAATAAAGATTTGCGACGTGTTGTTTTAATAAAGATGTATGTGTACCAAGTGGTGCAGGGGTGTTGGTCCCCCTCCATGCTTGGATGTGTGTAAACGACTGTAATTATTCTATGTATGCTTATGTACACTACATTTTTACAGAATGGGAAATGCATGTGTCATGGGTATCTTAGAGAGGTAATTACAGGGGAAGATTGACTATGGAGGGTCGGAAATTTTGCTCACCTTATCAGGATGATACTTAAAGCGAGTTAGTATCAACAGGGTGGAGTGTAGGGTTCTCAAAATTCCCACATTCCCCAAAGTTATGGATAAAGGGACCCTGTATGGACAAGTTGGTAAAACGGGTACCCAAAATGGCTTCTGTAACATTATGACCAAAAGTACAGGATTTTAAAAGCAAGGCCCTGCAGGGAAAAAGGCAGGCACTTTTTCAAACCTGAAACAAAACTTAAAATGCATGAATCTGTGAAGAGACTTTGTGGAGCCAGACAGCTAAAGCAAACACAGAATATGCATTCATTCACCTTGAAACAGATCAAGTCAGAATGGGCCTAAATTGAGGCCATTAGGTTTCTGCATATTTAATCGGTAACAGCTCACGGTAGCCATCAAGTCAGGATGGGGACAATTAAGTTTCATGAATGACAAACAACCAGGACATTGAGGCCATTAAACACGGAGACAACCACTCCAGAAACCGTTAAAGTAAATGGCTGTAATCATTTTAAATGCGCCCGCCAAAAGTTAGACAAAGGACTGACCTGATTTGGCGCGCAGATAAGGAATGAAGAACGGGTATAATTGTAGGCCCATCAGTGGTGATCGCTCTCTTATCTCTGGCTCTTGACTCTTGCTACTGCCTCTCGTTCTCGTGCCCTGGCCTCGTGGCGGGCCCTCTTCTCGCTCCCCGCGCCACTCAACACCAAGGACGCCCATTACACCAGGGCCAAACACGGGAGGAGAACGGAACCCAATTCAAAAGCACACAGGCCACAAACAGGCAGACGAGACGAGACGAAGAATATGGTACACCGATAAGAGCAGAGAAGGGCAGCGGAAAGACGCGTTGGGGGACAAACGCCTAGTTATAAGCTGTTATAAGTCAAAGGTGTTGCCATGGGTACCCGCATGGGTCCTAGCTATGCCTGCCTTTTCGTGGGCTATGTGGAACAATCTTTGTTCCAGTCCTACTCGGGTCCCCTCCCTCACCTCTTTTTCCGATACATTGATGACTGTATCGGTGCCGTTTCCTGCTCTCGCCCCGAACTTGACAATTTCATTCACTTTGCCTCCAATTTCCACCCTTCCCTCACCTTCACATGGTCCATCTCGGACTCTTCCCTTCCCTTCCTCGACTTCTCCGTCTCCATCTCTGGGGATAGGTTATCGACCAATATTTACTACAAGCCCACTGACTCCCACAGCTACCTGGACTACACTTCCTCCCACCCCGCTTCCTGTAAGGACTCTATTCCATTCTCCCAGTTTCTCCGCCTCCGCCATATCTGCTCCGACGACGCCACCTTCCACACCAGTGCTTCAGACATGTCTTCCTTTTTCCGCAACCGAGGATTCCCCTCTACTGTGGTTGACACTGCCCTCGACCGTGTCAGTTCTATCTCCCGCACTTCTGCCCTCACCCCTGCCCCTCCCTCCCGGAACCACGATAGGGTTCCCCTTGTCCTCACCTTTCACCCCACCAGCCTCCACATTCAACGGATCATCCTCCGGCATTTCCGCTACCTCCAAAGTGATCCCACCACCAAACGTATCTTCCCCTCCCCTCCCCTTTCAGCATTCCGCAGGGACCGCTCCCTCCGAGACACCCTAGTCCACTCCTCTATCACCCCAAACAGCCCTTCCTCTTCGCCTGGCACCTTCCCATGCAAGCGGAGGAGATGTAACACCTGCCCCTATACCTCCCCCCTTCCCACTGTCCAGGGCCCCAAACACCCCTTCCAGGTGAAACAGCGATTTACTTGTACTTCTCACAATCTAGTATACTGTATTCGCTGCTCACGATGCGGTCTCCTCTACATTGGAGAGACCAAACGCAGATTGGGTGACCGCTTTGCAGAACACCTCCGTTCAGTCCGTAAGGGTGACCCCGAGCTTCCGGTCGCCTGTCATTTTAATTCACCGCTCCATTCCCACTCGGACCTCACCGTCCTTGGCCTCTTGTATTGTTCCACGGAAGCTCAACGTAAACTCAAGGAACAGCACCTCATCTTCCGATTAGGCAGTCTGCAGCCTTCCGGACTCAATATCGAGTTCAACAATTTCAGATCATAAGCTCGGCCCCCATTTCATTTTCTCTTGTAATTGTTCCACTCCTTTCCCCCCCCCCTTTCCTTTTGTTTCTCTCTCACACCTGGCAGCTATCTTTTGCCCTGCCAGTACACTTTACACCTAATCCCAGCCTATTACCATCTCGTCTAGCTTCTAATCTCTTTTACTTCTTTTGTTTCTTTTATTCTTTTGTCCGATCGCAGCCCTGCCTCCGATCTAGTTTCTTTTCTTTCCAGTTTTGAAGACGGGTCCAACCCGAAACGTCAACTCAAATTTCTCTCCACGGATGTTGCCTGACCTGCTGAGTTTTTCCAGCATTTTCTGTTGTTATTTCGGATTTCCAACATCTGCAGTATTTTGCTATCGTACTAGTTATAAGCTGGTGTTTGAAGAATAAGTTGGCGTTGCATGCATGGACAGTAAAACCCCAGAATCCTAGCCCAGTTTGAGAATAAGCTGGCGTTTGAAGGATCGGTAGCAAAATCAATTGACAATAAGAGCCCAGTTTAAGAATAAACTGGTGTTCGAAGCTTGGGTAGCAAAATTATTAGACGGTAAAGACCGCCAACCAACCCCCAACCGCAGCAATACCATCGACGACCGCTCGAGGAAGAAGAAGACCCATCGCGACTCGACGATGACGTTAGCTGAGGAAAAGGAGGGTGCTTCGCACAAACAACTTCAGCGCCACACCCTGAGACCACGTGGCGATGGGATACCCCAAAGGACAGAAAGAGCGGACCTCAAAACCCCACCAGTTAAAGCAACAGGTTTCGAATTGGTGAGCATGAATTCCTGGCCCCTCATAGCTTAATCTAGTTAGGTTTAGGGGGTGGGATAAGGATAAGGGGATTTTTAATGTATTTGTTTCCCTCGATGTGCCGTGTGTTCCCCATTCCCATATAAGTGTAATTGTTTATGCCTGTATTCTATATCAGTAATTCTCATAAGATTGTGTTTAGTTCTGTTTTTAATAAAATTTTGGTTTTCTTGCACCAAACCACTTGTCTACTCGATTTTCTGTATCGCCGCCTGTACCTAAGTCCGATGTCTAAAACCCAGGGGTGTGGGAGTGATTCGAACTGCTCAAGGGACAGTCAGAGGTGAAGCTGACTGGGCACACGCCACCCCCTACAGAAAGGAGGCAGGCAGCAAATCCCCCTTGTCTGTGAACACCTCATCAGACTCCGATACGAGTGAATGAAACCCCAGATCCCTGTTGTTCACCACAACCTCATCAGACCATCCCTCTGTCACTGAACATCACAACGTCCTCCTGGGCACAAAGATCAAATGAGAGCCACCACAAAACAAACATTGCAAACAAAATTAATACATTTATAAGTATTCAATTAATATTACAATATGAACTAATCACCCTTGTGCAATCTCTTCGTGCCTGTCATTCATGTGTCTTTTATTGCTTTAGTGCTCCTACGCAGTGTTCCGCCAGTGGCTGCAGCATTGCTGGTGGAAGGCTGCTGAGTTTCCATGGGGGAGACTACAGATGGCCTTGCAGGATGGCCTCGACCAGCTGTGGACCTAGAAAGCCTGGATGTAGACCGTACCACCTCGGCATGGGTGGCAGCAGTCCGACTGGCTGGCTGACAAGCAGCGGCAAGGGCAATGGCAGAGTTTCAGTGGTGGGAGTAGAAATGCTGTCATCCTGAGAGAGGACAGCAGGTTCCTGCTCCACAGACACACTGCCACTCCTCCGGGGCAGCACCTCAGCATCCCTAGCAATCTATTGGAGGACAGATTGCTGGCATGCTGTGACATCCTGCAAGCCCCTTTCAACATTCGTAAACCCAGCCACGATGGCAGCAGACAGAGCTTGGGTGGCAGCAAGCTGAGACTGAATGAGAGCAGTCTGTGCTTCCACTGCAGCACTCAGACATTGAGTCGCTTCTGCCTGTGCTACTATGGAAGCCCCAATATTGCCCATCACAAACAGCATCATGGCTGGGTCAACAAGGTCTCTCCTGGAATTGTCCATCATTTCCAGGCTGGAAATCATGGGCTCCAAGCTCCGCGCAAAACCCCATCCAATATTGGAGCCGAACTCCTCTATGCTCCTTGACATTGACAAGAGGCTGTCTGGCAGGCTTGCCATTGCGCCCAGCATTTCTGTGTGCATGGCCATCTCCCTTCTTCTGAAGGCCGCCTTATCAAGGTCATCATCTGAGTCCTGTGCAGCAGAACTCGTGCGCGAACTCGCCCTCTGGGAAGTAGGCCCCCGAGCTACCCTTTCCCCCTGGCCTTGCTGTAGCCCACTCGTGCCCAGTGCCTCACCCTGTGTAGATCCCGCATCTATACTACCCTCTAAATTCCGCGCCGTGCCCGTTTCTGAGCTGGTGTCTGTGAGTCGTCTTCTTCTCCTCCACAGCGAGAGGGACAGGCTGGCCTGCTGGCAGTTCTTGGTTATCTGAAAGCAAAAAGGTACAAGAGTTGGGTTGTGGTGAGGGGAGGGGGAAAAAAGCAAGATATCCATGCATACACTATCAGCAGCTTGTAAGTGAGAAGAGATTGTGCGATGGAGGCAGGAAGTGGGATATGAGAAGAAGGATTAGGAATTACCATACTGTTATTGTCCCCAAGGACTTCAACTTCACCCGTTGCCACTCCCTTGGTGACTTCCCCTCCAGTGATGTCGAGCACGCTCTCCTCCAGTTGGCTCAATGTCTCTAAAGCGGCTTGGCCATCTCCCGTTTGCCGCTGCTCCCGGTGGTTGTTAGCCACCTTGGACTGCAAGAGAAAGAGAAGTGTGTCAGTGAATGTGGTGCAATGTGGTTGGGTGATGCACCTGCCATAGTTGAATAGCTGGCTGTGTGTGCAAGGCGTGAGATGTGGGTGTGAGTGTTGTAGCAGTGGTAAATGTGTGAGGGTGAAGTGAAGCTATGATTATGAGGTCTGTGTGGTGATAGGTAGAGATTGTTGTGAGGTGAGTGATGGGGGTATGGTGCATTGAGCAGTGTGTGAGGCTTGTGGTACAGATGGTGGGATATGGCCTTTGCTGAAGTCTTCACTCACCTTGACCTGCCGTGTGAGGTCATTAAACTTCTTTCGCCACGGTATCCAGGTCCTCGGTAGAACACTGTTGGCCCTGACGTAGGCAGTTTTCTCTTGCCAGAGCCTTCTGCAAGTAGGCTTTCATGGCTTCCTGCCACTCTATGGGAACAGGACACCCTGCCTTCTCTCCACTGCCATGATCATGGCCTCAAGAGTTGCATTCGAGAACCTTCTGGCTCTTTCTCTGTGTTGCTGTTATTGTTGCTGTGCCATGGCTTCAGACTGCAATGACAATGAGATGCTGCTGCATCAAAGCACCTCCCCTTTAAGTAGTGGAGAGAGACTAGGCCAAACATTACTGGCCCACTTGTTGAGCACTAAGCCACTCAGCAGCACATTTAGTGCTGAGGTCAGCACTCTAATCATGTTAATGAGCAGGCAGCACGAATTTTGCGTGCTGCATGCACCACTTTGAACAGGCGCTACCAAATAGCGCTGGCCCATGACACCACACGTTTTCGGGCCATATCCAATTTCTAAGCCAATGTTCTTAACTTTTACTTTCTGTCTCTTTGACCTCTCTCTCTTAATCCCATCTTTCTTTCCCTCTCTTTATTTCACTTTCTTTACCTGATTTGACATTAAATTTATTATTCTAACTGACAATTTTCTGGTTCCATCTCTGCGCCGCTCATTAATGCTTCTTCAGTCTTATTGGTTAAGGAGACAGACAGGTAGCCTAGAAATTTGTCACGGGTGGTGGCGCAAAATGGGCAGTACCGTCCAAGATGAATTTCTAGCCCCTAGTGGCTTACTCTGTTCACACAGGTGCTAGATGCCCTGTACAGGGCACTATGCTGAAATGGGTTTCTAATCACAGCAAGTTCCAATGCAAAACCTCATAAAAAGTCTGTGGGCGAGTGCAAGTTTAATGGACAGCTGATGGCACTCGTTCATCGCTGACCGCAAAATCTGGCCGAATATTGATTTTTACTTTTTCTTTCTAATTTGCTATTTTTTTAAATTTCTGCCTTCCTCTCCTGAAACCAATGAACCTTACTGCAGTAATGCACAAATGCCAGCTGCTATCTTTTACCTCACCCAAGTGGCCATTTTTCTTGTGTGAGGCAAGGCAGGTAGTGTCAGGTGGCTATTTGACTACGCAGGGTATCACAGCTGAGCCTGATCCTTTCCTCCCCTGACATCCACATAGATGTCCACTCCCAAACCCGCGACCTCTACCACCTAGAAGGACAAGGGCAGCAGGTGCATGGGAACACCATCACCTCCAAGTCACACACCAGAGCAGCGGCGGCAGGTAGCGAGAGCGGCGGACCTGCGGGAGACTCGGCGGCGGCGGGCGGCAGCGGGGCCAGGAGAGGCCTCAGAGCAGCAGCGGCAGGCAGCGAGAGCGGCAGACCTGCGGGAGACTCGGCGGCGGCGGGGTACTTAAAGCGGCAGCGGGGCCAGGAGAGGCCTCAGAGCAGCGGCGGCAGGTAGCGAGAGCGGCGGACCTGCGGGAGACTCGGCGGCGGCGGGGTACTTAAAGCGGCAGCGGGGCCAGGAGAGGCCTCAGAGCAGCGGCGGCAGGTAGCGAGAGCGGCGGACCTGCGGGAGACTCGGCGGCGGCGGGGTACTTAAAGCGGCAGCGGGGCCAGGAGAGGCCTCAGAGCAGCGGCGGCAGGTAGCGAGAGCGGCGGACCTGCGGGAGACTCGGTGGCGGCGGGGTACTTAAAGCGGCAGCGGGGCCAGGAGAGGCCTCAGAGCAGCGGCGGCAGGTAGCGAGAGCGGCGGACCTGCGGGAGACTCGGCGGCGGCGGGGTACTTAAAGCGGCAGCGGGGCCAGGAGAGGCATACCAAACTCCAGTCTGCGAGCTCAGAGGGTAGCAGAGAGGTAAAAAGTATTCGGGGTGTGACGTCACCAGGGAGCAGGTAAGTGATTGGTTGGTGAGTATTTCTCTCTTTTCAATACAAGCTTGAATTCTGTGGTGTTAAATTTCTAGGGTCTCTGTGTTGTAGTGGGGACAGTTGGTAAATAAAGCGCCCTAGAGTATACCTGTAACTGGGGTATTGAATAAATTTTTTAATTAATTAAAGGAGTAAGTCATGGCAGGAGAGCTCAGCCCCGTGTTCTGCTCCTCTTGCTCCATGTGGGAAGTCAGGGACGCTGCCAGTGTCCCTGGCGACCATGTGTGCGGGAAATGCATCCAGCTGCAGCTACTTGTAGACCGCATTGCGGCGCTCGAGCTGCGGGTGGATGAGTTTTGGAGCATGCGCGATGCTGAGAGGGTCGTGGATAGCACGTTTAGCGAGTTGTTCACGCCGCAGGGTAGGGCTGCACAGGAAGAAAGAACTTGGGTGACCATCAGGCGGAGCAACAGAGGCAGGCAGGAAGTGCAGGGGCCCCATGCGGACATCCCCCTTTCAAACAGGTATACCAAGTTGGATACTGTTGAGGGGGATGACTCACCAGGGGAAGGCAGCAGCAGCCAGCTTCCTGGCACCAGGGACGCTTCTGCTGCTCAGAAAGGGAGGAAAAAGAGCGGGAGAGCAATAGTGGTAGGGGATTCTATCGTAAGGGGAACAGATAGGCGTTTCTGTGGCCGCAAACATGACTCCAGGATGGTTTGTTGCCTCCCTGGGGCCAGGGTCATGGATGTCACTGAGCGGCTACAGGGCATTCTTAAGGGGGAGGGTGAGCAGGCAGAGGTCGTGGTCCACATTGGGACCAACGACATAGGTAGGAAGGGGGATGAGGTCCTGCATCAAGAATTTAGGGGGCTAGGTAGCAGATTAAAAAACAGGACCTCAAAGGTTGTAATCGCTGGATTGCTCCCAGTGCCACGTGCTAGTGAGTATAGGAATAGGAGGATAGAACAGATGAATGCGTGGCTAAAGAGTTGGTGCAGGAGGGAGGGTTTTAGTTTCCTGGATCACTGGGCCTGCTTCTGGGAAAGGTGGGACTTGTACAAGTCGGACGGGTTGCACCTGAACCAGAGCGGGACAAATATCCTTGTGGGGAGGTTTGCTAGCACTGTTGGGGGGGGGTTAAACTAACTTGGCAGGGGGATGGGATACAGAAGGGAGCTGAAATAGGGGGTGATGTGCTGCCAATTATAGAGAAAAAAACAAGTCAGCTTGGTAGACAGGGCAAATATACAAGGGCAAGGCTGGATGGCATTTATTTTAATGCAAGGAGTCTTGCAAATAAGGTGGATGAACTGAAGGTGTTGATAAACACATGGGAGTATGATATTGTTGCTATCATGGAGACATGGTTGAGGGAGGGGCAAGACTAGCAGCTCAATATTCCGGGGTACAGAATCTTCAGGCGAGACAGAGGGGGAGGTATAAGAGGAGGGAGTGTCGCAATATTAATTAAGGAGTCAATTACTGCAGTAAGGAGGGATGACATACTAGCAGGTTCCTCTAATGAGGCCATATGGGTGGAGCTTAAAAACAAAAAGGGGGCAAGCACTTTGCTGGGAGTGTACTATAGGCCTCCAAACAGTCAGGGGGAGATAGAGGAACAGATATGTAGGCAAATCTCAGAGAAATGTGCAAATAATAGGGTAATAATAATGGGGGATTTCAACTTCCCCAATATTAACTGGGATAGTCAGAGTGTGAAAGGCACAGAGGGTGTAGAATTCTTAAAGTGCATCCAGGAGAGCTTTTTGAGCCAGCATGTAGAAGGTCCTACAAGAGAGGGGGCGGTACTGGACCTAATTCTAGGGAATGTGGCTGGCCAAGTGGAAGAAGTGCTAGTAGGTGAGCACTTTGGTGACAGTGACCATAATATGGTGAGATTTAAGGTGGTCATGGAAAAGGACAGGGATGGGCCGGAAATAAAGGTTCTAAATTGGGGGAAGGCCGATTTGAATAGGATAAGGCAGGATCTGGCCAAAATGGACTGGGATCAGCTACTTGTAGGAAAATCCGCATCGGAGCAATGGGAGGCTTTCAGAAGGGAGATTGAGATCATACAATGGCAACATGTTCCCGTAAAGGTCAAGGGTGGTTCCAAAAACCACAGGGAACCTTGGATGTCAGGGGATATACGAGAATGGATTAGAAAAAAAAGGAGGGCTTTTGGCAGATACAAAAGGCTAAAGACGGAGGAAGCCCTAGAGGAGTACAAAAAGTGCAGGGGGATACTTAAAAAAGAAATTAGGAGATCAAGGAGGGGCCATGAAATAACACTGGCGAGCAAAATAAAGGAAAATCCTAAGATGTTTTATAAGTATATTAAGGTTAAGAGGATAACTAGGGAAAAAATAGGGCCCATTAGGGACAAAAGTGGCAATCTGTGTGTGGAGCCGGAAGATGTAGGAGGGGTTCTAAATGAATTTTTTGCATCTGTTTTCACTATGGAGAGGGACGATGTAGACATAGAAATAGGGCGGGGGGACTGTGATATGCTCGAACATATTAACATCGAGAGGGAGGAGGTATTGGCGGTTTTAGCAGGCCTAAAAATGGATAAATCCCCAGGCCCAGACGAAATGTATCCCAGGCTGCTGTGTGAGGCAAAGGAAGAGATTGCGGGGGCTCTAACACATATATTCAGAACCTCTCTGGCCACAGGGGATGTGCCAGAGGACTGGAGAACCGCTAATGTAGTACCATTATTCAAGAAGGGGAGTAGGGAAAAACCGGGGAACTACAGGCCAGTGAGCCTAACATCAGTGGTAGGAAAATTATTGGAAAAAATTCTGAGGGACAAAATTAGTCTCCACTTGGAGAGGCAAGGATTAATCAGGGATAGTCAACATGGCTTTGTCAAGGGAAGATCATGTCTGACTAATTTGATTGAATTTTTTGAGGGGGTGACTAGGTGTGTGAGGGTAACGCAGTGGATGTGGTATACATGGATTTCAGTAAGGCCTTCGATAAAGTCCCGCACAGGAGACTGGTCAAGAAGGTAAGAGCCCATGGAATCCAGGGTGCCTTGGCACATTGGATACAAAACTGGCTTAGTGGCAGAAGGCAGAGGGTGATGGTCGAAGGTTGTTTTTGTGACTGGAAGCCTGTGGCCAGTGGGGTACCACAGGGATCGGTGCTGGGTCCCTTGCTGTTTGTGGTCTACATTAATGACTTGGATATGAATGTAAAAGGTATGATCAGTAAGTTCGCGGATGATACAAAAATTGGTAGGGTGGTAAATAGCGAGGAGGGTAGTCTCAGTCTGCAGGACGATATAGATGGGTTGGTCAGATGGGCGGAACAGTGGCAAATGGAATTTAACCTGGAAAAGTGCGAGGTGATGCACTTTGGGGGGACTAACAAGGCAAGGGAATACACAATGAATGGTAAGACCCTAGGCAAGACGGAGGGTCAGAGGGATCTGGGTGTGCAAGTACACAGATCCCTGAAGGCGGCGGAACAGGTGGATAAGGTGGTAAAAAAGGCATATGGGATACTTGCCTTCATTAGCCGAGGCATAGAATATAAGAGCAAGGAGGTTATGATGGAGCTGTATAAAACACTGGTTAGGCCACAGCTGGAATACTGTGTGCAGTTCTGGTCGCCACACTACAGGAAGGATGTGATAGCTTTGGAGAGGGTGCAGAGGAGATTCACCAGGATGTTACCAGGGCTGGAGCGCTTCAGCTATGAAGAGAGACTGGGCAGATTGGGTTTGTTTTCCTTGGAGCAGAGGAGGCTGAGGGGGGACATGATTGAGGTGTACAAAATTATGAGGGGCATAGATAGGATGGATACTAAGGAGCTTTTTCCCTTAGTAGAAGGGTCAATAACTAGGGGGCATAGATTCAAGGTAAAGGGCAGGAGGTTTAGAGGGGATTTGAGAAAGAACTTTTTCACCCAGAGGGTGGTTGGAGTCTGGAACTCACTGCCTGAAAGGGTTGTGGAGGCTGGAACCCTCACAACATTCAAGAAGCATTTGGATGAGCACTTGAAGTGCCATAGCATACAAGGCTACGGACCAAATGCTGGAATATGGGATTAGATTAGACAGGGCTTGATGGCCGGCGCGGACACGATGGGCCGAAGGGCCTCTATCCGTGCTGTATAACTCTATGACTCTATGACCATCCTGACTTGGAAATATATCGCCGTTCCTTCATCATTGCTGGGTCAAAATCCTGGAACTCCCTCCCCAACAGCACTGTGGGAGTACCTTCACCACACAGACTGCAGTGGTTCAAGAGGGCAGCTCACCCCCACCTTCTCAAGGGCAAATAGGGATGGGCAATAAATGCTGGCCTTGCCAGCGACGCCCACATCCCAGGAACGAATTTTTTAAAATGTACTTTCTAGCAGGGTCAGTTTATTGATCAGAAGCAGGAATTCTAGCTAATTTTCCCTTCCCTAGATCAGGAGTGAAGAGGCCAACAGATAGCAAGAGTTTCTACAGTTATATAAAAAGAAAAAGGGTGGCTAAAGTGAATGTTGGTCCCTAAGAGGACGAGACCGGGAAATTAGTGGCAGGGAACATGGAGATGGCAAAAACGCTGAACAAATATTTTGTATCAGTCTTTACAGTAGAGGACACTAAAAATATCCCAACACTGGACAAACAGGGGGCTATAGGGGGGGAGGAGCTAAACACGATTAAAATCACTAAGGAGATGGTACTAGGTAAGATAATGGGACTAAAGGCGAATAAATCCCCTGGACCTGATGACTTACATCCTAGGGTCTTGAGAGAAGTAGCGGTAGGGATTGCGGATGCGTTAGTGGTAATTTTCCAAAACTCCCTGGATTCAGGAAAGGTCCCAGCAGATTGGAAAACTGCTAATGTAACAACCTTATTTAAAAAGGGAGGTAGACAAAAGGCTGGAAACTATAGACCAGTTAGCCTAACATCTGTGGTTGGTAAAATGTTGGAGTCCATTATTAAGGAAGCAGTAACAGGACATTTGGATAAGCATAATTTAATCGGACAGAGTCAGCATGGTTTTATGAAGGGGCAGTCATGTTTGACAAATTTGCTCGAATTCTTTGCGGACGTAACAAACAGGGTAGATAAAGAGGAACCAGTGGATGTGGTGTATTTGGGCTTCCAAAAGGCATTTGACAAGGTGCCACACAAAAGATTACTGCACAAGATAAAAAATCACGGGATTGGGGGTAATATACTGGCATGGGTGGAAGATTGGCTATCTAACAGAAAACAGAGAGTTGGGATAAATGGTTCATTCTCGGGTTGGCAATCAGTGACTAGTGGTGTTCCGCAGGGGTCAGTGCTGGGACCCCAACTCTTTACAATCTATATTAACGATTTGGAGGAAGGGACCGAGTGCAACATATCCAAGTTTGCCGACGATACAAAGATGGGAGGGAAAGCAGTGAGTGAGGAGGACATAAAAAACCTGCAAAAGGACATAGACAGGCTAAGTGAGTGGCCAGAAATTTGGCAGATGGAATAAAATGTTGGAAAGTGTGAGGTTATGCACTTTGGCAGAAAAAATCAAAGAGCAAGTTATTATCTAAATGGAGAGAAACTGCAAAGTGCTACAGTACAAAGGGATCTGGGGGTCCTGGTTCATGAAACACAGAAGGTTAGTATGCAGGTACAGCAGGTGATCAGGAAGGCCAATGGAATCTTGGCTTTTATTGCAAGGGGGATGGAGCATAAAAGCAGGGAAGTCTTGCTTCAGTTATACAGGGTACTGGTGAGGCCACATCTGGAATACTGCGTACAGTTTTGGTTTCCATATTTAAGAAAAGATATACTTGCTCTTGAGGCAGTTCAGAGAAGGTTCACTCGGTTGATTCTGGAGATGAGGGGGTTGACTTATGAGGAAAGGTTGAGTAGGTTGGGCCTCTACTCATTGGAATTCAGAATAATGAGAGGCGATCTTATCGAAACATATAAGATTGTGAGGGGGCTTGATCGGGTGGATGCGGTGAGGATGTTTCCACTGATGGGTGAGACTAGAACTAGGGGGCATAATCTTAGAATAAGGGGCTGCCCTTTCAAAACTGAGATGAGGAGAAACTTCTTCACTCAGAGGGTAGTAAATCTATGGAATTTGCTACCTCAGAGAGCTGTGGAAGCTGCGACATTAAATAAATTTAAAACGGAGATAGACAGTTTCCTAGCTGATAAGGGAATTAGAGGTTACGGGGAGCGGGCAGGGAAGTGGACGTGAGTCTAGGTTCGGATCTACCATGATCCTATTGAATGGCGGAGCAGGCCCGAGGGG
This sequence comes from Somniosus microcephalus, assembly GCF_052327205.1. Classification (NCBI taxonomy): domain Eukaryota; kingdom Metazoa; phylum Chordata; class Chondrichthyes; order Squaliformes; family Somniosidae; genus Somniosus; species Somniosus microcephalus. The sequence continues at coordinate 196,832,554 of NC_140993.1, forward strand.
CCGTATGGCCTACTCCTGCTCCTACTTCTTATGTTCTTATGTTACCCACCAACCTGGCTGAGATCAGCTGGCTCAGCATTCGAACAGCTATATTTATTTCATTAAAATGGCACATCTTTTTACAGCCATCATAAATCATTACTTTCCATAATATACCTCACGCCCAGTCCTTATGTACTCTCCAGATACACTTCCTGCTGTTGGCAATGAATGGGAACAAAATCTCGCTGACTCTACCGCACTTTACAACATGAATCATACCCCCCTTTTCTGTTGTGATTAAAATTTGTATTGAACAATAAGAGTTAACCAAAGTTATCCTGTAAACATCACAACATACTCAATCATTACAGGGCAATAAATTACAAATGTATCTGCAGATTATAGAGAGAAAGTACACTAAACAGCAAAAAATAGATGAACTAAGTGCAGCAACAGAACTAGACAAGACACATTATCCTAGTGACTGCATGTAGTGCTATTCAAGTTTCATTAACAGAGTTCAAATATTTATTATATCATACTGAAAATAATCAACTGATAATTTACTGTACATACCAGTGTCGTGACCTTGTTCCATCTTATGGTCCATCTTCAACAAATAAACATTACAAATTAACTTTTATCTTCTAATTCAGTCTTCCTCAATCATTCCTGCACTGGAAATGTTGCATTGTGCACTAAAAGATAATAATTAAACTTGTTGGGATTATTAAATAATAAAATATTTCAAGAACAAGGGAGGTATCTGTAATGTATGCACCTTTAAGGGAGAACTACTTTTTACAGCTCCTGTATACTGTAGTATCGGCAGTGACCACACCGGTATATAAACCCTGAGTAGTGATCTGTAGAGTTAGTTCTAGAGTAACCCTCATTCAGTAAACACCTGCTGAATCGTTCCCTGCAGTCGTTGTCTGATTATTGAAGGACACAACATTAAGATACACGGATCTAACAGTGGCGACGAGCAAGTTCAAACCTACCTGCAACTCTGCATCACCTCCCAGGGATTCGCTCCTGGAGAACAGTGGAAGAAGGTTGAGTCCAGAAGCACGGGCGTCGACCACGGGCAACCGCCCAGTCATCCAGCGGAGATTTGAGCATCGCAGGGGGTGCTGTCGAGAGCCAGGCTTGGCTTTCCAGTCACGGTGGTCCAGCAAAACGGGCTGGCAACAGGTACTGCGCAGACCCTTCCCGGGCAGCGACGGGCTAGAGCCCGACCGAGCGGCACAGAAAAAGGCCGAGCAGCGTCGACGGGGGAGAGAGAGAGGGCAGAGCGCAGCCGATGTTCAGGACCGAGCGGCGTCAACGGGGGAGAGAGACGAGAGAGAGCCGAGCGCAGCCGGTGTTCAAGGGCCGAGCAGCGTCAACGGGGGAGAGAGGCACGCAGGAAAACGCGCAGAGCGCAGCCGGTGTTCAAGGGCCGAGCAGCGTCAACAGGGGAGAGGTGCGCGCAGGAAAACTCGAGGTGCTGCCATTGCCACGAGGACCGCAGAGAGTGGCGTTGGCAGCAGCGCAGGAGCAGCGCACGAAACCCACAGGGCGTCGCCATTTGCCACGAGGACCGCAGAGAGCGGCGTTGGCAGCAGCGCGGGAGACGCCATTTTAAGCCACAGCGGGGAAGAAAGGAAAGCGCAGGAGACGCCATTTTAAGCCAGTCTAACCACACCCAAAAATGCCGAAGAGTGGCAGTATCACAGCGTTCGACAATGAAGTCGAAGATTGGACAACATATGTCGAACACATAGAAGTATACTGCAAGGCGAATGAAGTGCCAGATGACAAGAAAGCGCTGGTATTGTTGAATTCAATGGGTGCAAAAACGTATGGCTTACTACGAAACCTAGTAACTCCAGAGAAGCCAGTAGAAAAGGATTTTGAAAACATAGTGTCAATCCTACAGGACCACTTAAACCCCACACCGCTGCTGATAGCAGAAAGATTTAAGCTTCACAAAAGGAACCAGCATAAAGATGAAAGTAATGCTGAGTATTTAACGGAACTGCGCAAGCTATCAAAACACTGCCAGTTTGGAACGGGACTAGCAGATACTTTAAGGGACAAGTTTGTGTGTGGGCTTCAAAGTGAAGGAACCCAGAAACGGCTTCTATCAGAAAAGGATCTTATGCTGGACAAGGCTTTCAGCATTGCAGTATCACACGAAGCAGCAGCACGGGGCGCTGCAGAGATACAACGGAGACCGCAAGAATATGGCACAAATGAAATGTCATATGGAACAGTGAAGTGCTATCGCTGCGGCAAAACAATACACGACCATAATGATTGCTGGTTCAAGGACAAAGTGTGCAGACAGTGTGGAAAAGTAGGACACATAGCAAGAGTCTACAGGTCGGGAAAGAAAACCAGCAGCAAGAAATCTCCACAGGAGAAGTACAAGAAGGTACATAAGGTGACGGAGAGTAGTTCAGATGAACAGAAGACTGATACAGACTCCGGAAGCAAGGAGCTGGGTTGTCTGAAACTACATAATGTGATCAAAACGGAGGATCACCAAACTATCTGGGTCACGCTCAAGATAGCAGGAGTCCAAGTGAAAATGGAATTGGACACAGGATCAGCCCTAACAGTCATAAACCGAAGGGACTACAAGCGGCTATTGTCACATATACCCTTGAGAGATACAAAGATTGTCTTGAAGACGTACACGGGGCAAAAAGTCTACCCCAAAGGAAAAATAGGGGTGAACATTATATATAACGGCAAGGAAACACCAAAAATGGACCTATATGTATTGCCAGATGGAGGACCACCACTACTAGGACGTGAATGGATCCGGAAGATACAGCTAGATTGGCATTCCATACAGGCACTGACTGTGGCTGACAAAAAGGATGACGACATCACACCTGGGCGACTGTCAAAGATCCTAACTGACGCGAAAGAAGTGTTCCAGCAAGGACTCGGAACACTAAAAGGCATGACAGCGATGATTAAAATTGAAGAAAACACAAGCCCAAAATTTTTTAAGGCCAGACTGGTACCTTATGCGATCCGCCCAGCCGTCGAAGCAGAGCTGGAGAGTCTGGAACGTTCAGGTGTACTGTCCAAGGTAGACTGGAGTGAGTGGGCTACACCCATCGTCCCTGTGATGAAAAAGTCGTTGAGCAGCACGCCTGGGAAACCAAGGAAGGTTCGCATCTGTGGGGACTTTAAGGTAACAGTGAACCCGGTCCTTCACACTGTACAATATCCACTTCCGCGGATTGAAGATATTTTCGCCTCGCTATCTGGAGGGAAACGCTTCACTAAGATTGATCTGGCCCAGGCGTATCTGCAAATGGAGGTAGAAGAAGCATCAAAAAAATACCTCACAATCAACACCCATAAAGGTCTCTACCAATACAACCGGCTGGTATTCGGGGTAGCATCAGCTCCGGCTATTTGGCAGAGGGCAATGGAACAAGTCCTGCAAGGGATCCCAGGGACCCACTGTTATTTGGACGACATCCTGGTCACGGGCGAAAATGACAGTGATCACCTTGCCAACCTGGAGCAGGTACTCACTAGATTGCAGGAATATGGGCTCCGAGCTAACCGCCCCAAATGCGAGTTTTTTAGAAAACAGATCTAGTATTGTGGCCACGTTATCGATAAAGAGGGGTTACATAAGTCCCCAGAGAAGATTGAGGCAGTAGTCAAGGCTCCAGCACCGGAAAATGTGTCACAACTGAGGTCGTTCCTCGGGCTGGTAAACTACTACCATAAGTTCTTGCCAAATTTGTCTACAATACTACACCCACTGAACACCCTACTGCAAACTGGGGTGCCATGGAAGTGGAGTGACGAATGTAGACGAGCTTTCCAGAAGAGCAAAACACTAATCACATCGAAAGAGGTATTGGCCCATTACAACCCGACATTACCAATTCGGTTGGCATGTGATGCGTCACCCTACGGCATTGGAGCGGTGCTGTCGCACAAATTCTCGGACGGCTCAGAGAGGCCAATAGCCTTTGTGTCACGATCACTAACCTCAGCCGAGCGTAACTACGCCCAGATTGACAGGGAGGCCCTCAGCCTAGTGTGGGGAGTGAAAAAGTTCAATCACTATCTGCACGGGCAGAGGTTCACCTTGCTGACTGACCACCAACCACTTGTCTCCATCTTTAATCCAAAGAAGGGCGTTCCGGTGATGACTGCGCAACGGCTACAAAGATGGTCCCTTTTTCTAGGGGCGCACCAATATGAAATCGAGTATAAGGGCATGAAACAGCATGGAAACGCTGATGGGCTATCACGCCTACCACTGCCTACTGCGGAGGAAGCACCAGCAGTGGATCCTGTCGAAATATTTCATTCGACTATAATTGAATGCTTGCCAGTAACTAACGCTGGTATAGAGAAGGAGACCCGAAATGACCCGACACTGTCTCGGGTATATGATTTGAAGGTGAAGGGATGGCCAGCACATGGCGACTCACTGTTGCCAGCATTCTCATCCAGAAGAGAACAGCTGTCAGTATGCCAGGGGACCTTGATGTGTGGATCCCGAGTGGTAATTCCACCCAAGTTAAGGGTGCAAATAGAGGTAGAAGAAGCATCAAAAAAATACCTCACAATCAACACCCATAAAGGTCTCTACCAATACAACCGGCTGGTATTCGGGGTAGCATCAGCTCCGGCTATTTGGCAGAGGGCAATGGAACAAGTCCTGCAAGGGATCCCAGGGACACACTGTTAAGGGGGAGCACGGTGGCATAGTGGTTAGCACTGTTGCCTCACAGCGCCAGGGACCCGGGTTCGAATCCGGCCTCGGGTGACTGTCTGTGTGGAGTTTGCACATTCTCCCCGTGTTTGCGTGGGTTTTCTCCGGGTGCTCCGGTTTCCTCCCACAGTCCAAAGATGTGCAGGTTAGGTTGATTGGCTATGATAAATTGACCCTTAGTGTTAGAGGGATTAAATATGTGGGGTTACGGGGATAGGGTGGGATATGGGTTGGTGCAGGCTCGATGGGCCGAAATGGCCTCTATCTGCACTGTGGGGTTTCTGTGATTCTGTGAAGGGAGAGAGTGCTCAATGAGCTTCACGAAGGTCATCTGGGAGGGGTGCAAATGAAAAGCCTTGCTAGGGCTTATGTGTGGTGCCCGGGGATCGATCAGCAAATCGAGGACCTGACAAAGAGCTGCTCAGGATGACAGAAGGTCCAAAATGCACCACCACTACACCCATGGGAGTGGCCCTCATCTCCATGGCAACGGGTGCATATTGATTTTGCTGGTCCATTCAGGGACTCAATGTTTTTAATAGCCGTGGATGCACACTCGAAATGGCCTGAGGTGATCAAAATGTCCTCCACCACCACGGAGAAAACTATTGCAGTCCTACGGACCATTTTTGCCAGGAATGGCTTGCCAGAGCAGATTTGCTCTGATAACGGACCACAGTTTGTGTCCAAAGAGTTTCGAAGATTTATGAAAAGGAACGGGGTATGGCATTACACATCCGCCCCGTATCATCCAGCCACAAATGGATTGGCTGAGAGGTTGTACAAACCTTTAAGAAGGCAATAAAGGCTATGTACAATGACAACATTCCGCTGCAGCACAAGGTGGACAATTTCCTGTTCACCTACCGGAATGCGACACATGCAGTCACCAACCAGGCCCCAGCCATGATGTTCTTTAACCGAAGGTTAAGATCTCGCCTGGATTTGCTCAGACCAAACGTACGAAGAGATGTTGAGAGTAAGCAATTCCAGCACATCCATGAGAAGCCAACAAGGAGCTTCAATGTAGGGCAACCAGTCTTGGCCCGCGACTACCGAACAGAAAAATGGCAGCCAGGAACGATATGCACACGGCAGGGCCCACTAATGTACACAGTGGACGTTGGGGAGAGCATCGTGAGACGCCATGCTGACCAGATCCTAGAGTCACAGGAACAAGTCAACCCCATGCCTCGCCCATACGTACCTGGTGATGAACCCGACGTACAGGTCGCATCTACCCCAGAAACAGTAGCATTGGAAGCTGATGAACCAACCGACGACAGGGTGCCAGAATCGCCTCCGCACCAAGAGCAAGACACTCGGGAAAAGCGCTATCCAGAAAGGATCAGGAAGCCTCCCCAAAGACTGAATTTATAACTACAGGAAACTTTGTGCTATCCGGCACCGACGGGACCGAGCTGCTGCCGTTGCCTAAAAAGTGCCGTACGCTCCAGAGTTAATGTTGAAAGATACGGAGATTCTTATCTCCGTATCTGACAACAATCACTATTGCTTAGCAACAGCTTCTAAACACTCATGTGTGGCTGCAAGGGTCTGTAGCTAAAGCTGTTGCTATAGCTACAGACCTTGCACTGCTTGACTGTGGAAAAAAAAGCAAAGAAAACAAACAAGAAGAATAAAAAACGGCACCTGATTTCTGCCGGTGGCTCCAGTTTGCTGGATAGCTCACCTTCGGATAGCACAATGTTTCCTGTAGACTATTTTCAGCTAATGTTGCATGTTAAAAGTGTTAATTGTAATTAGTTTGATATTTAATTGTTAAATGAGTGTTATGGTACTGTTAATCTAAAAGGGGAGGAATTGTAATGTATGTACCTTCAAGGGGAGAACTACTTTTTACAGCTCCTGTATACTGTAGTACCGGCAGTGACCACACCTGTATATAAACCCTGAGTAGTGATCTGTATAGATAGTTCTAGAGTAACCCTCATTCAGTAAACACCTGTTGAATCGTTCCCTGCAGTCGTTGTCTGATTATTGAAGGACACAACATTAAGATACACGGATCTAACAGTATCCCTTGTGTCCTGGCCAATATTTATCCCTCAATCAACATTACTAAACAGATTATCTGGTCATTATCACATTGCTATTTGTGGGAGCTTGCTGTGTGCAAATTGGTTGCCGCATTTCCTACATTACAACTGTGACTACACTTCAACAGGTACTTCATTAAAGCACTGTGCGACGCCCGGATGTGGTGAAAGGCGTTATATAAAGGCTAGTCTTTCCTTCTTTCTTTTTTTATCAAGGATTAATCCATTACTTTCTAATTATCGAAGTTTATGTTATCACCCTTCTGTGTGCCTCTTTAAATACATCCAATGTTAAATCCCAAATTCTCCCTCCTCGAATTCTTTGTAAGCTTTTCCTGTTTGGTTTATTAGGACAATTCCTATTTATCTGTATACTTGCACAGTCTTTATAGAGAAAACATTCTGTGCCACATAATAGTTATCAAATTAATATTTCATGCTCAGCTCCACAGATGCTATCCAAACATTCCACAATATGTGATCATATTGTTCCTAAATCTATTTTTCTAACTCCCTAAAATCCAGTATTCCAACCTTAAGCAAATGCTAATCCTTAGGGTTGTTTATCTAAACTGATCGATGCCAGTGTAAATGTCATAAATCTGCTACCCTAAACTATCCTTTTTCTAGATTAATTCATTTACAAAGGGGAGTGGAATTCTGGAACTCTCTCTTCCAAAAAACTATTAAGGCTAGATAAATTGAAAATTTAAAAACTGAGATTGATAGATTTTTGTTCGGTAAGGGCATTCAGGGTTATGGAACCAAAGCGGGTAGATGGAGTTAAGATACAGATCAGCCATGAGCTAATTGAATAGCGGAAAAGACTCAATGGGCTGAATGGCCTACTCCTGTTCCTATGTTGCTGTGTTCATTATTGTATTGTTGTCTGGTATATGGTTAAATTTGCTCCAAGCTATAAATCTGGGTTAGGCATATGAGCCATTATTGGAAATTAGTAATACACTTCAAGAAGTGTGTGATGTTCAAAGACGAGGTGAAAAATGAAATTAACACATTGTTAATTGCCCTGATCTTATCTTGGAGGTGGGGATGGGGTGCAGTTTTGCGGTCGGGAAACCCAGAAGAATGCGTTTCCCTCAGGTACTGACAAATTTAATGGCAGAACCTAATTACCATTTTATTGTCTCCATTCCTGGCCGCAGCCAGCCAGATTAAGAGGCTGGCTGGTTGTCGGGCGGGTAGGCCTTCGGCACTAGGCCATAGCAGGGGAGCGGAGCACAGAAGAGGAAGGGAGGGATCAGAAACACCGGGAGGGAGAAGATCGGAGGCCAGAGGGAAGATCGGAGGCTGGAGCAGGGGAGAGATCAGAGGCCAATGGGCAGACCGGAATGGTCGGGAGAGAAATTGGAAGGGTCAGGGTGGGCGGTCCGATCGCGGGGTGGAGTGGGTGAAGCAGGTAAGCTGGATCCAGCAGGTAAGCGGAAAGGCACTTACCTCCTGGATCTAGCAGTCATCGCCTCCCTTTAGCTGCTGGGTTTCCCGAGTCCTGGGAAACCTGGCTGGCCAGGGTTAAATTTAAAATGGTGGTTAAATATAATATTATAATATTTAAATGGACAACCCGCCTCCTGGGAGTAGGTTGGTTTGCCGCCTCCCATCCCACTTCCGTTAAAACCGGAAGTGGCAGTTTGAAGGCAGGTTGGGGTCGTGATTCAGATTTTTTACATTTTTATGCCCCTATTGTATACCTCAAACATGCATCAGTTTTAGTAGACACTTCACTGCAGATCAGGTTGGTAAATTCACCTAGTGTGTAAATTTCAGGTAATTATTTTGGACTTTAATAAATACAGAATAATATACTGAAGATGGCATTTGATGAATGGTAGAGCATTACTGTGGGGAAAACATGCTGGTATGCTGAGAAGATCAGCTTCTGCTGATCCTTGAAGCTGGCATACTTTAGATTTTGGTTTGAATAATTAAATAGATCAGTTAATTGTGAAGGGAATTCAGTGAGACAGAGACGTGCTGATAGACTAAAGAAATTATGCTTGACTGCTCCTTGAAGAAAGTGCATTTCAAGTTTAGGAGCGATAAATTAATTACACAGGATAGTCCAGATTTTATTGAGGTAGTAATGACTGGTGAAGAACCAGATGTTTATGTTTCAAGGTGGTCTCCAGATGTCTGTGTAGATATCACAGAATCACAGAAACCCCACAGTGCAGATAGAGGCCATTTCGGCCCATCGAGCCTGCACCGACACATATCCCAACAGGCAGCAAAGAGAATATTGAGCTGGATGAGGTTATAAAGGTACCAGGAAATGATGCAGCTCAACTAACCTAACTTAGTACAAAAAAAACTAACCTAACTTAGTGCTTGATCGATAGTCTCAACCTGCTGCCTGGAGGGTGTCTTGAATTTAAAGGGTTGAAAATCGCAGAAAGCGTTGGTTTGTGGTTGACGTTGTTACCGGTTCATCTCATAGTCACGGTTCATAATTGTCCTCTAATAGTTGCCAGAAGATGAACTGTGAACATGCACTAATGTAAACTGGTTATGCTTCAGAAAGATAATTATGTTTGTTCAGCAAGGACAAAGTCTAGACTGATGAGCAGGTAATTTGCAGAATCTGGGGAAATGAAAAATTACATAAGATAGGTATGACAAATAGAGACAGAAGTTATACTTTATAAACACTGTGCTAAAGAGAAGCATGATTATGGTAAAGTTTCTCATAATAAAAGTATACAAATCCTTTCAAACTATGTAGGAATGATATTACTCTAAACATCGCTTTTTTACACTTTACTTACTTGACACAATGAAGCATAAAAATGGCATCGTCATACTCGGTGGTCTCAGAATTTCAATATGTGGGCAGAACCATAGTGTAAAATGGGAATTCATCCACAGATGTTCAGACTGCAACAAAATAATAGTACAAAATTCACCCTTTTTATCTTATTACAGAAGTCAATGGTTAAAATAGAACTTATATTTATATAGAAGAATAAAGAACAGGTTCAACAATGAGGTTGGTCAAAAATGTATGTTTTCCATAATAATTAGGATTTAAATTTTTATGAAAAATTAACTTACAACCACACTCACTTTTATATAGCTCTTAAGTTCTGTAAAGTATGTCTTCTTTACAGTTAAAGTTCTACTAAATAATTGTTTTTGATCCTTTATTGTCTTCATAGAAATGTTACTGCATTTAAAAATAATATATGAATGAAACATAAAGATGGCTAAAGACATATTGGGACATAATGGGATCAGTGTGGAATTGTTTTGTGAATGTATTAAAGGAGTTGTGTTCCTTAGACAAAAATCACTAAAATGTTAGTTACTTGATCAGCAGACCTTGGCTGGCAATCTGTATTAAAGCTTTTTCTTATGGAGGGAGGAGATTTTCTTAGTGTGCTAGAAACATAGAAGATAGGAGCAGGAGTAGGCCATTCAGCCCCTCGAGCCTGCTCCGCCATTCAATGCGATCATGGCTGATCATCCAAGTTCAGTACCCGGTACCTGCTTTCTCCCCATACCCCTTGATCCCGTTAGCCTTAAGAAATATATCCAACTCCTTCTTGAATATATTTAATGAATTGGCCTCTACTGCCTTCTGTGGTAGAGGATTCCACAGATTCACCAATCTCTGGGTGAAGAAATTCCTCCTCATTTCTGTCCTAAAAGGCCTACCCCTTATTCTTAGACTGTGACCCCTGGTTCTGGATTCCCCGACCATCAGGAACATCCTCCCTGCATCTAGTCTGTCCAGTCCTGCCAGAATTTTATAAGTTTCAATGAGATCCCCTCTCATTCTTCTAAACTCCAGCGAGTACAAGCCCAATCGACCCAATCTCTCCTCATACGTCATTCCTGCCATCCCAGGTATCAGCCTGGTGAATCTTCGCTGAACTCCTTCCATGGCAAGAATATCCTTCCTCAGATAAGGCGACCAAAACTGCACACAATACTCAAGATGTGGTCTCACCAAGGCCCTGTACAACTGTAGCAAGACATCCTTGTTCCTGTACTCAAACCCTCTCGCTATGAAGGCCAAAATACCATTTGCCTTCTTAACCGCCTGCTGCACCTGCATGCTTACCTTCAGCGACTGGTGCACAAGGACACCCAGGTCTCATTGCACTTCCCCTTCTCCCAATCTATTGCCATTCAGATAATAATCTGCCTTCCTGTTTTTGACACCAAAGTGGATAACCTCACATTTATCCACATTATATTGCATCTGCCATGCTTCTGCCCAATCACCCAACCTGTCCAAATCATCCTGTAATTTTTTGGCATCCTCCTCACAGCACACACGTCCACCCAGCTTTGTGTCATCTGCAAATTTGGAGATATTACATCTAGTTCCCTTGTCTAGATCATTAATATATATTGTGAATAGCTTGGGTCCAAGGACCGATCCCTGCGGTACCCCACTAGTCACTGCCTGCCACTCAGAAAAAGACCCGTTTATTCCAACTCTTTGCTTTCTATCTGCCAACCAGTTCTCTATCCAAGTCAATACCTTGCCCCCAATCCCATGTGCCTTAACTTTACCTGCTAATCTCTTATGTGGGACCTTATCGAAAGCCTTCTGAAAGTCCAAATACACCACATCCACTGGTTCTCCCTTATCTATTTTACTAGTTACATCCTCAAAAAATTCCAGTAGATTAGTTAAGCACGATTTACCTTTTGCAAATCCATGTTGACTTTGTCCGATCCTGTCACTGTTTTCCAAGTGATCTGCTATTACATCTTTTATAATGGACTCTACCGTTTTCCCCACTACCGATGTCAGGCTTACCGGTCTATAATTCCCCGTTTTCTCTCTACCACCTTTTTTGAATAGTGGGGTAACATTAGCTACCCTCCAATCCATGGGTACTGTTCCAGATTCCATCGAATGTTGTAAGATGATCAGCAATGCATCTACTATTTCTAGGGCCACTTCCTTAAGTACCCTAGAATGTAGATTATCAGGCCCTGGGGATTTATCAGCCTTCAATCCCATCAATTTCCCTAACACCATTTCCCTACAAATACTGATTTCTTTCAGTTCTTCCCTTTCATCAGACCCTATGTTCCCTGACATTTCTGGGAGGTTATTTGTGTCCTCCTTTGTGAAGACAGAACTAAAATATGTATTTAATTGGTCTGCCATTTCTTTGTTCCCCATTATAAATTCCCCTGATCCTGACTGCAAGGGACCTACGCTTGACTTCACCAATCTTTTTCTCTTCACATATCTATAAAAGCTTTTACAGTCAGTTTTTATGTTTCCTGCAAGCTTACTCTCATATTCTATTTTCCCTTTCTTAATTAATCCCTTTGTCTTCCTTTGTTGAATCCTAAACTGCTCCCAATCCTCTAGATTACTGCTTTTTCTGGCCAATTTATATGTCCTCTCCTTGGATCTTATGCTATCCCTAATTTCCCTCGTTAGCCACGGTTGAGTCACCTTTTTTGTTTTATTTTTATGCCAAACTGGGATGAACAAATTCTGTAGTTCATCCATGCGGTCTTTGAATGTTTGCCATTGCCTATCCACCGTTAACCCTTTGAGTGACATTCCCCAATCAATCCTACCTAATTTGCGCCTCAGACCATCGTAGTTTCCTTTATTTAAATTCAGGACCCTAGTCTCTGAGTCAACTACTTCATTCTCCATCTTAATGAAGAATTCGATCATATTATGATCGCTCCAACCCAAGGGGCCTCGTACAACAAGATTGCTAATTAATCCTTTCTCGTTACATAATACCCAGTCTAAGATGGCCTGATCTCTGGTTGGTTCCTCGACATATTGGTCCAGGAAACCATCCCGTAAACACTCCAGGAATTCCTCCTCCACAGTATTGTTACTAATTTGGTTAGCCCAATCTATATGTAGATTAAAGTCACCCATGATGACTGCTGTGCCCTTTTTGCATGCTTCTCTAATTTCCCTTTTAATGCCATCCCCAACCTCTGCATTACTGTTTGGAGGTCGATATACCACTCCCACTAACGTTTTCTGCCCCTTGGTATTTCTCAGTTCTACCCATACAGATTCCACATCATCAGAGGTAATATCCTTCCTTACAATTGTGTTAATCCCTTCTTTAACCAGTAATGCTACCCCACCTCCCTTTCCTTTTTGCCTATCTTTCCTGAATATTGAATACCCCTGGATGTTGAGTTCCCAGTCTTTGCCACCCTGGAGCCATGTTTCCGTAATCCCAAACAAATCATATTCGTTTGCCTCTATTTGCGCAGCTAATTCATCCACCTTATTACGCATGCTCCTCGCATTAAGACACAAAGCCTTCAGGCTTGTTTTTTTTAACGATCTTAGACCTATTAGAATTATTATTTACTGTGGCCATGTTTGATTTAAACCGTTGATTTCTCTGACTGCCACTTTTGTTTTTCTCCTTCCTATCTTTTGCTTTTATCCTCGTTTCCCTTTCCTCTGTCCCCCTACTCAGGTTCCCAACCCCCTGCCATTTTAGTTTAAACCCTCCCCCAGAGCACTAGCAAACACTTCCCCTAGGACATCGGTCCCTGCCCTGCCCAGGTGCAAACCATCCGGTTTGAACTGGTCCCACCTCCCCCAGAACCAGTTCCAATGTCCCAGGGATTTGAATCCCTCCCCCTGGCACCATTCCTCTAGCCACGTATTCATCTGAAATATTCTTCTATTTCTACTCTGACTAGCACGTGGCACTGGTAGCAATCCTGAGATTACCACCTTTGAGGTCCTATTTTTTAATTTACCTCCTAACTCCCTGTACTCAGCTTTTAGGACCTCATCCCATTTTTTACCTATATCGTTGGTACCTATATGCACCACGACAACTGGCTGTTCACCCTCCCCTTCCGAGATGTTCTGCAGCCGCTCTGAGACATCCTTGACCCTTGCACCAGGGAGGCAACACACCATCCTGGAGTCTCGTTTGCGGCCGCAGAAACACCTATCTATTCCCCTTACAATAGAATCCCCTATTACTATAGCTCTACCCCTCTTTTTCCTCCCGTCCTGTGCAGCAGAGCCACCCCTGGTGCCAGGAAGTTGGCTGCTGCTGCCTTCCCCTGGTAAGCCATCCCCCCCCATCAGTATCCAAAGCAGTATATCGGTTTGAGAGTGGGATGGCCACAGGGGACCCCTGCACTACCTGCCTGCGCCGACTACTCTGCCTGTTGGTCACCTGTTTCCTTTCTGCCTGTGCCACCTTTACTTGCGGTGTGACCAACTGATTAAATGTGCTTTTCACGACGTCCTCAGCATCGCGAATGATCCAGTATGTATCCACTCGCTGCTCCAGCACCGCAATGCGGTCTGCCAGTAGCTGCAACTGGACACACTTCCTGCACACATAGTTGTCAGGGACACAGGAAGTGTCCCTGAGTTCCCACATAGTGCAGGAGGAGCATACCACGGCACCGGGCTGTCCTGCCATGACTTCCTTTAATTAATTTAAATTAAATCAAATCAATCCCACCAATTACACTACAGTTAAATGATATACTTAAGGGCCCTGGTTTACAAACAGTCCCCGCTACACCACAGAGACTTTAGTAACTATAAACCACAGAGTTAAGGTTTAAAAAGAGAGAAATACTCACAAACCAATCACTTACCTGCTTTCTGGTGACGTCACACTTCAATTACTTTTTATTTCTCTCCTTCCCTCTGAGTTCCGAGATTGGAGATTAGTAGGCCTACCTGGTCTCTGGGAGCCTTTTGTACTGCCGCCGCTCCGAGATTCCCGCTGACTCGCGCTCCGCACTGAGGCCTACCTGGTCTCTGGGAGCCTTTTGTACTGCCGCCGCTCCGAGATTCCCGCCAACTTGCGCGCCGCACTGAGGCCTACCTGGTCTCTGGGAGCCTTTTGTACTGCCGCCGGTCCGAGTTTCCCGCCGACTCGCGCTCAGCACGGAGGCCTACCTGGTCTCTGGGAGCGTTTTGTACTGCCGCCGCTCCGAGATTCCCGCCAACTCGCGCTCCGCACTCACTGCTGGGTTTAGCAAAATCGTAAACATGTTTAGAAAGAATGCATTTATAATTTCTCTACACCTAGTGAACAGAGGAAATCATCCCTTTTAAATACAGTTTTATTGACATGCATTCTCCCAAACATTGTGAGGGCAACCATTTTGGAATCAAGGCTCCAAGGCAACCAGCCATGTTAACTGATGTAGCATTAAAGTAATCTAAATTTTTGTAAAGAAACACAATCAGGATTTATAAAGTTACTGAATATATTGGTCTCCTTATTTAAGGAAGGATATACTTGCATTGTGGAGGCAGTTCAGAGAAGGTTCACTAGGCTGATTCCTGATTTGAAGCGGTTGTCTTATGAGGAAAGGTTGAGCAGGTTGGGCCTATACTCATTGGAGTTTAGAAGAATGAGAGATGATCTTATTGAAACATATAAGATTCTGAGGGGGCTTGACAGGGTAGATGCAGGGAGGATGTTTCCCCTCATGGGGGAATCTAGAGCTAGGGGGCGTAGTTTCAGAATAAGGGGTCGCCCATTTAAAACGAAGATGAGGAGGAATTTCTTCTCTCAAAGGGTCATGAATCTTTGGAATTCTCTACCCCAGAAAGCTGTGAAGGCTGAGTCATTGAATATATTCAAGGCGGCGATAGACAGATTTTTGAAAAACTGGGAAATCAAGGGTTATGGGGAGCTGGCAGGAAAGTGGAGTTGAGGCCAAGATCATAGAAAAAAAATTGGAGCAGGAGTAGGCCATTCGGCCCTTCGAGCCTGCTCCGCCATTCAATATGATCTTATTGAATGGTGGGGCAGGTTCAAGGGGCCGAATGGCCTACTCCTGCTCCTATATCTTATGTTCTTAAAGAATTAATACATAATTTACAACAAATATACATTCCATTAAGGCACAAAATCCCCACGGGAAAAGTGGTCCAACCGTGGCTAACAAGAAAAGTTAAAGATAGTATTAGATCAAAGGAAGAGGCTTATAGTGTTGCCAAAAAAGTAGTAAGCCTCAGGATTGGGAGAATTTTAGAATTCAGCAAAGAAATTGATAAGGAAAGAGAAAAAAGAATATGAGAGTAAATTAGCAAGAGACATAAAAACAAATTGTAAATGTTTCTATAGGTATGTAAATAGAAAGACATTAGTGAAAGTAAATGTGGGTCCATTAGAGGCACAGACAAGAGAAATTATAATGGGCAATAAGGAAATGGCAGAGACATTAAACAAATACTTTGTATCCGTCTTCACGATAGAAGACACAAAAAACATTCCGGAAATAATGGGGAACCAAGGGTCTAGAGAGAATGAGGAATTTAAAGAAATTAGTATAAGTAAAGACATAGTACTAGAGAAATTAATGGGACTAAGTGGTGACAAATCCCCTGGACCTGACGACTTGCATCCTAGGGTTTTAAAAGAGGTAGCTGCAGAGATAGTGGATATACTGGTATTAAAGTTATCATGCAGGTACAGCAAGCAATTAGAAAAGCAAATGGTATGTTGGCCTTTATTACAAGAGGATTTAGTATAAGAGTAAAGACGTCTTACTGCAATTATATAGGGCCCTGGTGAGAGCACACCTGGAGTATTGTGTACAGTTTTGGTCTCCTTACCTAAAGAAGGATATACTTGCCAAAGGCCTATATTCCCTAGAGTTTAGAAGAATGAGAGGTGATCTCATTGAAACATACAAAATTCTTACAGGGCTTGACAGGGTAGATGCAGGGAGGATGTTTCCCCTGGCTGAGGAGTCTAGAACCAGGGGTCACAGTCTCAGAATAAAGGGTCAGCCATTTAGGACTGAGATGAGGAGAAATTTCTTCACTCAGAGGGTGGGGAATCTTTGGAATTCTCTACCCCAGAGGGCTGTGGAGGCTCAGTCATTGAGTATATTCAAGATAGATTTTTGGATATTATGGGAATCAAGGGATATGGGGGTAATACAAGAAAGTGGAGTTGAGGTAGAAGATCAGCCATGATCTTATTGAATGGTGGAGCAGGCTCGATGGGCTGAATGGCCTACTCCTGCTCCTATTTCTTATGTTCTTATGTAATCGTCCAGAATTCCCTAGATTCTAGAGCAGTCCCCAAGGATTGGAAGGTAGCAAACATAACCCCGCTATTTAAGAAGGAAGGAAGAGAAAAAACGAGGCGCTATAGGCCAGTTAGCCTGACATCAGTAGTCGGCAAAATGCTAGAATCTATTGTTAGGGATGTGGTAACAGGGCACTTAGAAAATCATAATATGATTAGGCAGCGGCAACGTGGTTTTATGAAAGGGAAATGGTGTTTGAAAAATCTGTTTGAGTTTGTTGAAGATGTATCTGGTAGGATGGATAAAGGGGAACCAGTGAATGTAGCATATTTGGAATTTCAAAAAGCATTCGATAAGATGCCACACAAGAGGTTATTACACAAAATTAGGACTCATGGGATTGGGGGTAATATTTTAGCATGATTTGAGGATTGGTTAATGGACAGAAAAGAGATAGTAGGAATAAACAGGGCTTTTTTGGGTTGGCTGGCTGTAACTAGTGGGGTACCGCAAGGATCAGTGCTTGGGCCTCAGCTATTTACAATCTATATTAATGACTTAGATGAAGGGACTGAGTGTAACATATCCAAGTTTGCTAATGATACAAAGTTAGGTGGGAAAGTAAGCTGGGAGGAGGATGCAAAGAGGCTGCAGAGAGATATAGACAGGTTGACTGAATGGGCAAGAACATGGCAAATGGCATACAATGTGGGGAAGTGTGAAGTTATCCACTCTGGTAAGAAAAACAAAAAAGCAGAATATGTTTTGAATGGTGAGAGACTGGAAAATGTTTGCATTCAGAGGGACATGGGTGTCCTTGTACATGAATCACAGAAAGTTAACATGCAGGTACAGTGGGCAATTGGGAAAGCAAATGGCATGTTAGCTTTTGTTACAAAGGGATTAGAGTATAAGAGTAAAGAAGACTTACTACAATTATACAGGGCATTGGTGAGGCCACACCTGGAGTACTGTGTACAGTTCTAGTCTCCTTACCCAAGGAAAGATATACTTGCCTTAGAGGGAGTGCAACGAAGGTTCACTAGATTGGTTTCTGGGATGAGGTGATTGCCCGATGAGGAGAGATTGAGTAGACTAGACCTATATTCCCTAGAGTTTAGAAGAATGAGAGGTGATCTCATTGAAACATATAAAATTCTTAAGGGGCTTGACAGGCTTAATGCTGGGAAAATGCTTCCCCTGGCTGGGGAATCTAGAACATGGGGTCACAGTCACAGAATAAGGGATCGGCCATTGAGGACTAAGATGAGGAGAAATTTCTTCACTCAAAAGATTGTGAATCTTTGGAATTCTCTACCCTAGAGAGCTGCGGATGCTCAGTCGTTGGGTATATTCAAGACAGCGGTTGATAAATTTTTGGGAACTAAGGGATATGGGAGCCTGTAGCGGGTTCCAGCACGCAGGAGCCAAAATGGGTCCAACGCGCAGGCACCGAAGCCCGCTCCTGTGGGCCTAAAGAACGAGCCTGTGGGACACGATTAAAATGAGCGCCTGTGTACTGGAGCCCGCTCTAGCGGGACTGCGTAGCCTGCAACACCTGGTGTGCAGCAGCCTCAAGAGAACCAACCGGCCGTGCAGCTCTAGGGGGAGCAATGATATGGGGATAGTGCGGGAAGTTGAGGTAGAAGATCAGCCATGATCTTGTTGAATGGCAGAGCAGGCTTGAAGGGCCAAATGGCCTACTCCAGCTCTTATTTCTTATGTTATGTTCTTTTGTTCTTATTGAATAGCAGGCTCGAGGGGCTGTATGGCATACTTGTGCTCCTAATTCTTAAGTTTTTATGTTCTTATTGATCCTGCTGTTTGTAAGTGCTAAAAGCATGCATTCCATGGAAATCTTAGGCTAAAATTGAACCAGACAGCTCCTTTAAGAAAGTTGCATAGCAGAATATTTTCAATTCTGCATCAGACCTATTTGAGGAAGCCTAAATGATAACAAAGATCATTATGAAAGGAATCACTTTCAAAGGTTAAAGTAACATGCACAGAGTAAAGGGAAAAGGTGCTCATTAATTGACAAAAAGACATTATTAGAAACATCGTGGGGAGGGGATCAGGGAAGAGTTGGGGGATCGGTGATCATGGGGTGATTGGTGATCACGGGGTGTTTGGTGATCGCGGGGGGAGATTGCAGCAGGGGTGTTGGGGGAGATTGTGGTTGGGGGGGGCGGCGGGTTACATGCACTTACCTTATGGATCCAGCCCTTCCCGCTTTCTTTTACATGACGAATTTCCTGAGGCCAGGGAAACCCAGCCAGCAGCAGTTAACAACAGGAACCTTGTTAAAATGGAGGCACGCAGGCTCCTTAAAAGGTTTCAGTGACCAACCTGCCTCCGAGAGCGGATTGGTTGCCCGCCCCTTGTCCCGCCTCTGTTAAAACCGGAAGTGGGTGGGTTGGGTTCGGATTTGAAATTTTTAACATTTTAACTTCCCACCCAAAATAAACCCACCCATTTTTGGGGGGTTAAAATGACCCCCACAAGGTCCCATGAGAATATTTAAAGAAGAGAAAAATCTTCCTCTCCTAATTGGTATAGAGTGGCCACTACTGAAAAGAATGTTTTTGTGGACAGAATTGTACACCAAACTGAGTCATCAACTTCAGGAGTGGAAGAAGTAATAAACAAAAAGAACATGTTTCTCTAATACTCACCTTGGTGTTTAGGGATGTCAATTTGTTTACTTGCATATATTTTTTAAATGTTCGTCATAACTATATCAGATCTTTGCCCTTATTTTAAACGGCGTTCAGTGTTGTCAATTGTTTTGTTTTGCATTTGCAACTACATCTCGCTGGTAGCATAGTTCCATCAAGTTATGAATGCACAAAGTTGCAATAATTGATGGCACAGGAATAGTTGTTACTTCAGCAGATGGGTACTCAGTGGTGGTAGTGGGGATAAGTTAAAGATTTATGTTATTTATATCATCTGACATGAAAGAGCAGAATATAAAGGAAAGGGAGTAAAATGAAAAAGAAAGAAAGTACGAAGGACAAGAGGGAAATAAATATAAATACAAATTGCAGGGAAGGTACAAGCATTTTAAGGTGTCAGCCGTGGCTCAGTAACAGCACTGTCGCTTCTGGGTCAGAAGGATGTGGGTTCACATCCCACTCCAGTGCAGTATTGAGGGAGTGCTACACTGTCAAAGGTGCCATCTATTGCAGTGGTTCTCAAACTTTTTTGGTTGAAGGAACCTTTTCAAATCGATTAGTAATCACGAACCCCCATCTAAATTATAATACTCATAATATGAAAGTGCTGCATATAAGGAGTGCTTTAATAATGCTTTTATGAAAACAGGTATTTACTTACAGATATCAGTGAGATGGGTGTGCCTGCTTCTCACTGCAGAGTCTGTTTATTATTGGTGTGATGTATGACAATGACAGTCCTAAATCATTCTCCACTTCCAGATGGGACCTGTACTTTGTCTTCATTGCTGCCATAGCAGAAAATTATGTTTTGCAAATGTATGTTGTTGGGAAAGGTAGCAACACTTTCATTGCATCTTTTACCAAATCTGAGTGCTCTGCAGCAACAGATGGCCAAAACTGGGAAGGTGCTTGTTCCTGAAACTTAATTTTCAGTGAGCGGTCAGAGGACAGTTCCAGCAGCTGCTCTTCTGTTTTTCCACTTCGCCTTAAACTCACAGCATACGGTATAACTTCAGACTAGTCCAAAGACCCTGGCCGGCTTCTTTAGATGGTCTATATTTTGAAGCAGATATTTTCCTACTGTCTCAGCTGCCGCAGCCAAATTTTTTTGTTTATTTTCTTTTGCCGCCGCTCATTCCCACAGGAAAGGTTTTATAGAAAAAAACCTTTCAAGAAATAAGTCCCTAACTTTCCATTGGTTCATTGACGAGACATCATGCGGCGATTGGATGAGGATCACGTCAGTCATTAGTAGCACGTTCGCCAGCATTTGAAATATTCTCGTGCGAGTGTGGTGACAGTTGGAAGTGAGGAGATGCTTATGGGAGTGATGGACAGTCATTGGTTTGCTCATGATTATCAGCAATAACTCACAGGCTTGCAAACATGCTGCTAATAACTGCCGTGATCTTCATCCAATTGCTGCACGACGTCTCTGGCCGCCGCTCATTCGCTTATTTCACAGATCCCCTGGAAAGTCTTTACGGACTCCAGTTTGAGAATCACTGGTCTATTGGATAAGACATTAAACCGAGGCCCCGTCTGCCTTTTCAGGTGGACGTAAAAGATCCCACGGCACCATTTTGAAGAAGAGCAGGTGAGTTCTCCCAACTTTTCTGGCCAACATTTATCACTCAAGCAACACTTAAAAAACAGATAATCTGGTCATTGTCACATTACTGTTTGTGGGATCTTGCTGTGCATAAATTGGCTGTCATGTTTCCAACATTACAACAGCGACCACACTTCAGAAAGGTACTTAATTGTCTGTAAAGCACTTTGGGACGTCCTGTGATTGTGAAAGGGCTATATAAATGCAAGTCTTTCTTTCCTTCTTTAGATATATTTTTCGGTGCTGATTTATTTATATTTCACTAGCTGGGGGGCCCGGCGTTGCCAAGGCTTTTTTGTAAAACGGCAGTTTACAGGGCCGCGCGGTTTACGGCCGGCCGCTGCCGCTCCCCCGCTCTGTGTCTTGGGCCAAGCGGCTGTCAGGCCCGGCCTGAGTGACCCCAACTCACCTCCCGCTCCGGCGGGCCACCGCAGCTGCCCCGCTCGCTGTTGAGTAAAAGCAGTGAAAAAAATGGCGGCTACATTTCGGGAGGCTGCAGGATTAGGTCCCGCCCACACAGGGAATGAAACGCACCCCATGACGCACCGATTGGTCAACCATCAGGTCACTGAACTGTAGGATTAGTCAACCATCACGTCACTCAACGCTAATGAGCGGTAGGATTGGTCAACCGCTAATGAGCGGATTTTTGAACGTTTTTTGTATACTGTCCGAACAATTTTTGTCTGACCAAAAAGTAAATACGCCTATGAGACTCCCCTAATCATAAGTTTTCTTTTGATATAACATATGTGTAGGTACGCTCTATAACTTTTGAGTATATAGCGGACAGACAGACAAACAGACAGTCTTAAAGACAGCCAGTCTTAAAGACAGACAGACATACAGACAGACATACAGACGGACGGATCCTTTTATATATATAATAGAAGATACCGCACAGAAAATTAAATGAGTTGAGGGACTCTCTCAGATTAGTAAATCAAGTCTTTAGATTATTTCAGAGAACAAAAAAATGAAAAACCTGCTATGCACACATTAAAAATTGTTATAAAAAATTGTATTTTAAGTATATAGGACTTTAATTTATTATTAATTAAATAAAGTTTACTCATAAGAGTGGAGTGGCAGACTGAGGACTATGTCGCCAACCCCTCAGAAGTTACCAGTGATGGCACATCTCTGACATTTACTTTAATACCATCTGAAAGGGGAACCTAGAGCAAGGGTGAAATCATGAAAAGAATGTGTGTGGGATGAAGGAAAAAAATAAACAAAAATGCCTTCATGTGTGTCTATTTCTCTTCCACAGAACTCTGCCATCTAAAAATATTCTACCAAATGTGGTTCTGTACAATGTGTTGGTAGAATAAAGTAAATTGAAGACAGTTTGGCCTCGATTTTCATTGGGCCGTGAGGCGGGCTTTTAGGCGTGCAGGGGGTTAAAATCGCAAAACCTAGGGGTCGCGACCCCCCCACCCCGCCTGGTTCCCGCCTCCACGCCATTTTAACCTAGGTGTGTCTGATTGACCCGAATCAGTCCCACCTGCAACAGGCGGGACTGGTCTTTAGGGCCCTTAAGCAGCATTGACTGGCCTTTATAATCCCATTTTAACAGGCCCTTGCCTGTTTAACCCTTTTCCCACACAAAACGCGCCTGGTGGGGATGACGCCTGTGAAACCTGGCGTGTACACTATTGGCTTGCTGACTATCAGCTGCAGGTCCAACATTAAAGAGGATATTTGATCAGTCATCATTTGCAGGTGGCAGGACTTTGTTGTCTCAGGCCTAGGGGAACTTTTAGATGGCATAACCACAGCTGTGGAAGTTTGGAGCCTCACCCACTTCTCCAGTGTGACCTCCTGTGAGACCCCTCTCACCACGCTCACTCAGCGCTTCCTCAACTGAGGCACCTACCAGAGCATGGGAGGCCTTTTTTTCCTTCCCCTCTTGTCATTAGAGGACCGCCAGCCCCATTTGCGAAATGACACACGCCACAACTGCAGAAGTTGCCATCAGAAATGTTATTTACAATAACCAACTGATGGCATTTTTAAAATAAACACAACATTTCACCCAAGTGACTACCCTTGTGACTATTAGTACTTTATTTTCCTCTTACGCGTGCTCCTACGTAGTGGTTTCCCTGTGGCTTCAGCAGATGTGGAGGCCCCTTGCTCACTTTCCTGCTGCTCCTGTCTCAACACCTTTGGCGGGCGTCCTCTGGGATGGCGAGCCTGTGAGGGCTCGCCAGCAGTCTGCTGCTCCTGCGGCTGTGCAGGGGTTGAGACCTCCATCTCTGTTGGGTGTGGACTCTGGCGGGGCTCTGACCGAGGGCTCTGCAGTGGCATGGAAGTGTGAGCACTTGGAGAGGAGCCCCCACTTCCTTGAGGTCTGCCACCAACCTCCCTCTCATGGGTCCGGTCCCCCTCAGTGCCTGCAAGTGGCTTGAGAGCAGCTTGCTGCACATCAGTGGGGCCATGGGGACCTGTTTCTACAATGGCAGTCCTACTCAGAGGGCCTCACATGAAGGTCTGGTTTCTCTGTTCAATAGCTGACCATCGCTCCTCCAGAGATGTCAGTCTATTCTGAACACTCACCATGTTTTCAACACTCTAGCGACTTAGCTTCTCCATGGCCGTAGCCATCCTCTCCTTTACTGCAGCCATCCTTTCCACGGAGGTAGCCATCCTTTCCGTGGTGATGCATTCATGCGCCAATGACTCCACAAAGGCTCTGTTGTGTCTCCTTGTGTTCTTATACTTTATATATTAGACACTTTTAGTTCATTTTAGTTAGTGCTTTTACTTAGCTGTATTTCTTGCTTTGTTACAGTGCTGCCGCATGGTGCGGAGTGATACAAGATGTCCGATGCTGCACTGTGCACTGCCCGTGCACAGTGTGCCACATAGCGATATAACTACACCATACCAAAGTAGTTCCATACCAAAGTAGTTCCATTTAACGATGTGATACTATAACAATGTAACATCCCTCTTTCTCAAAAAACTAAAACATGAAATTTAACAATTTAAATTAACAAATATTATATCTAAACTATTATCAACTACAAAGAATCGTGAGGTTTTTTTTATTCGCGATATCGCTCAGGTGGTTGGATGTTGTCCCTCCATCTTGTGGATTTGGTGGTGACCATTCCTCTCTGCAGTGTTTTGGTGTGTTCCGCTCTCGTTGTTGTTGTTGCTGTCGCCTTTGGAGTTGGAGTGTGCATGCTCGTGGTTGTTTGATTTGTAGCGCTTGTTTCTGGTGTTGTACTGCTTGTGGTAGCTGGTGTTGTCAATGTTGCTGATGTTGTCCGCTGCTTATCCAGTTCAAATGTAAGAAATCACACAACACCAGGTTATAGTCCAAAAGCTTTATTTGAAATCACAAGCTTTCAGAGCGCTGCTCCTTCATCAGGTGAAGTGGAGAGATGCATAAAAACACAGCTTATATAGTCAGAGAATAATGTCAGATGTTTACAGGTAATCTTTCTAACTGCCATTTATCACACCTCGGCAGAGAGATAATCACAGCAATCAAAGGTGTAAATGGTGACCAAACAGGTCAGTCAGGAAAACATTACATCAAAGAACAATGAGGTGGGGTCACAAGGGGTCAAATGTTGCAGATGCTGGGGTCTGTATGAAAAACAAAAAACAGACAAAAAACATTTTTTTTGCTGGAAATCACAGCAGGTTCGGCCGCATCTGTGTGGAGAGAACAAGCCAATGATGACTCGAGTCTGGATGACCCTACGTCAGGTGGGGTTACATGTAACGTGACATGAACCCAAGATCCCAGTTGAGGCCGTCCTCATGGGTGCGGAACTTGGCTATCAGTTTCTGCTCGACGATTTTGCGGAGAAACTACGCCATGTTCTTCGCAGCCTTCAACATGTCATCGATGATGACGAACACCTCACTAAGGCCATCCCCACGCCTCCACTACTCGCCTTCAAACAGCCGCCTAACCTCAAACAGACCATCGTTCGCAGCAAATTACCCAGCTTTCAGGAGAACAGCGACCACGACACCACACAACCCTGCCATAGCAACCTCTGTAAGACATGCCAGATCATCAACACAGATACCATCATCACACGTGAGGACACCACCCACCAGGTACATGGTACATACTCATGTGACTTGGCCAACGTTGTCTACCTCATACGTTGCAGGAAAGGATGCCCCGGAGCATGGTACATCGGCGAGACCATGCAGACACTGCAACAACAGATGAACGGACACTGCGCAACAATCGCCAGGCAGGAGTGTTCCCTCCCAGTCGGGGAACACTTCAGCAGTCAAGGACATTCAGCCTCCGATCTTTGGGTAAGCATTCTCCAAGGCGGCCTTCGAGACACACGACAATGCAAAATCGTCGAGCAGAAACTGATAGCCAAGTTCCGCACCCATGAGGACGGCCTCAACCGGGATCTTGGGTTCAGGTCACGCTACATGTAACCCCACCTGACGTAGGGTCATCCAGACTCGAGTCGTCGTTGGCTTGTTCTCGCCACACAGATGCGGCCGGACCTGCTGTGATTTCCAGCAAAAAAAATGTTTTTTGTCTGTTTTTTTGTTTTTCATACAGACCCCAGCATCTGCAACATTTGACCCCTTGTGCCCTCACCTCATTGTTCTTTGATGTAATGTTTTCCTGACTGACCTGTTTGGACATCATTTACACCTTTGATTGCTGTGATTATCTCTCTGCCGAGGTGTGATAAATGGCAGTTAGAAAGATTACCTGTAAACATCTGACATTATTCACTGACTATATAAGCTGTGTTTTTATGCATCTCTCCACTTCACCTGACGAAGGAGCAGCGCTCCGAAAGCTTGTGATTTCAAATAAAGCTGTTGGACTATAACCTGGTGTTATGTGATTTCTTACATTTGTCCACCCCAGTCCAACACCGGCATCTCCACACCATGGCTACTATCCAGTTCAGGTGAAGGTCTGATGTGGAGTCTGTTCCATCTGTATTGGTTACCAGGTTCAGTCTCTACGAAGTAGGATCTTGGAGTATCAGCTTTTCCAATGACCTTGGCTGGATTCCAGGTTTTCAACACCGGGTCTTGCACATGCACTGATTGTCCATTCAGCAATTCTGGTAGTGTCTTTGCATGTTTATCGTAATGTTTGCTTCCTACGATTTGTGCTTCTGCCAGCTTTTGTCTGAAGTCCTCCTGGTCCTGGGGAGGATGTATTTTTGCTGGTAGTGTAGTCTTAAACTTCCTCCCATTCAGCAATTCCACAGGTGATTTCATGTCTGCTTTCAGTGGTGTTGATCTGAGTGATAGGAGGGCAAGGTCTTAGTCTTCCCCCATCTCACTACTTTTGATGAGGTTTCTCTTGACAGTCTGGATCTGTCTTTCAATGAACCTGTGTCCCCTTGGGAAATGTGGGGATGAGGTTACTATTTTGAACCCATACTTTTCTGCCAGAGCTCTGAATTCACTCGATGTGAATTGGGTTCCATTGTCACAGATTACCTTTTCCGGGATTCCTTGTTCAGCAAACAAGCTCTTTGCAATCCTGGTGGTAGTTGTGGCTCTCAAGTCTTTCATCCTTCTCACAAAAGGAAACTTGGAATAGTAATCTGCCACTATGAGATACCATTCTTGATTGCACATGAAGAGATCTGCCCCAACGGTGTGCCATGGTCTTGACAGTATTTCACTAGGTATCATCTCCTCTTTCTGTTGTGCATTTCTGTATTTCTGGCATATACCACATGCAGAGACCATCTGTTCGATATTTTTGTACATGCCTATCCAGTATACAGCTGATCTGGCTCTCAGCTTGCATTTCTTCATTCCCATGTGGCCTTCATGTATGAGATGGAGAAGTTGTGTCTGCATCGTCTTTGGCATGATGATCCTCAATCCAGCAAGGAGAATACCGTCTTCTACTGCAATATCGTCTTTAATCGTCCAGTATTGACGAATTGTCGCCTGTACCTGCTGGATTCTCTCCGGCCACCCCTGTATTACTTGTTGTGTGAGTAGTTGCAACTCCTCATCTTTGCAAGTCTCATCTCTGATTTGACTGAGCTTTGTAGGTGTAACATTTACTAGGTGGTGGATTTTTACTGTTAGGCCCTCCACCTCATGTTTCTCATATGGTGACAATCGAGACAATGCATCTGCTAGCACCATTTCCTTTCCTGGCTTATATTTAAGCGTGAAGTCATAGCTTTGGATCCTTAGAAGTAGTCTTTGCAGTCTTGCAGGCGCTTTGCACAGATTCTTCTTATAGATCTGTTCTAGTGGACGATGGTCACTCTCTATTGTAAATCGCCTGCCATATAGGTATGTATGGAATTTCTTGCATCCGTACACTACTGCTAATAGTTCTCTTTCTATGTTGGCGTATCTCATCTTGGCTGACGTCAAGGCCTTTGATGCGAAAGCTATCGGCTTTCCTTCCTGCACCAGAGCTGCCCCTAGTCCTCTGGTAGAAGCATCTACTTACAGAGTGACTGGTTTTCTTCTGTCATAATATGACAGACTTGTTTCTTTGCACAACAGTTCTTTAAGTTGTTTGAAATTCCTTTCTTGCGATTCAGACTACTGGTATTCGGCGTCTTCTTTCAATAGCTCTCTGAGATTTGTTGTATGTTCCGACATGTGTGGGATGAAAGAACTCATGTATTGGACCAAGCCGAGGTAACTCCTCAGCTCTTTCTTGTCTTTGGGTGGTTTCATTTCAGCAATCGCCGCAATCTTCTCTGGATTTGGCTTGACTCCCTCTGGTGTATAAATCATACCGAAGAATTGGCATTCCTTGACTTTAACCATGTACTTATCTGCATTTA
The DNA here is from genome assembly GCF_052327205.1 of Somniosus microcephalus. Taxonomy (NCBI): domain Eukaryota; kingdom Metazoa; phylum Chordata; class Chondrichthyes; order Squaliformes; family Somniosidae; genus Somniosus; species Somniosus microcephalus. Next base: position 196,860,432 of record NC_140993.1, read on the forward strand.
ACTTGATGCCAGCCTTCCTGGTACTCTCCATGGCCTCATGTAGGTGCATGTCATGGTCTCTTTCATCTGCTCCATAGATCTTAATATCATCAGCTATTCCTATAGCTCCTTCACAGCCTCTGTATGTCTCGTCTATTTTCTGTTGAAAGATATCTTGACTGACCTTTAGCCCGAATGGTAGCCGCAGGAATTTGTAACGCCCAAATGGTGTGTTGAATGTTGTCAGTGTTGTTGATTCCTCATCCCACTTCACGTTCCAATATCCATTTCTGGCATCTAGTTTTGAGAAAACCTTGGCTCCTGCCAGTGATGGCGTAATCTCCTCTAGTGTTGGGGTGGGATAGTGGTCCCTCTTTATCGCCTGGTTTAGATCTTTGGGGTCCAAACATATTCTGAGACGCCCGTTTGGCTTTTCTCGTACCACAATTGAGTTTACCCAGTCTGTGGGTTCAGTGACCTTTACGATCACTCCCTTTTCTTCCATCTCCTTTAGCTCTCTTTCAAGCTTTGTCTTCAGCTCGATGGGTACTTTTCGTGGAGCATGGATAACGGGCTTTACCTCTGGATCGATGGTGATGTAGTATTGGAAATCTCCGAAACATCCCACTGTATCATCGAAACATTCCGGATACATGTCTATCAAGTCTTTTTTACTCTTGATTTGTGGGCGGTTCTCCAGTGGGGTATTGCTGTCTATCTTCAGTGGCATTTCTGTCAGCTCGTGATACACTGAGATCAGTCTCAACTTCTTCCAGCTGTTTAATCCCAGGATAACTGGCCCCTCAGTGTCGGAGACATAGAACATGCAGTTGATGTTCTTTCTTTTATGTGTCCCTTTGATAAAGGTTATTCCAAGTTGTTTAATCTCACTCCCCCCCGTATGCTGTCAGCGTGACATTACTTGCCTTTAAACAACCATTTTTCGGGTAGCCATGTTCTCTCAGGTTTTTGGGAAAGATCTGCTGGTACAGCCTCAATGGGAGAATGTTGCTCTGAGCCCGTGTCCTGCTTCAACTTTAAGTTGATGGTTGTGGGCCGACCTTTGACCTTTTTTTTGATTTGGATGATGGTGTGCAATTCTCTCCTCGGAGTATTTTCCACTTTGGACATCTCGTGAAGCTGTATCTTTATGGTTTCCATGTTTAGTGCATTGTCGTGATCATCATCATCATCCTGCTCATCCATGGCATGGATATTGTGTTTCTTTCTCTGGTTCTGCTGTCTGCCTTTGTTTTTGATGTATGTTCCTTCTTTCTTCGTTCTGCAACTCTTTTCCCAGTGGTTTAGTTTGCCACATGCATTGCAGCTTGTTCCATATGCTGGACATTTCCTCTTGTCTGTGTAATCGTGCGGTCTTCCACAATTTCTGCACATGTTTCCCCCGTTGTCATGTGCATGTCTTTGTGTGTTGTACTTTTCTCACTGCATCCACTCTGTTGTCCGTCTCAGAAGCCGTCCGCATGTCAGCTGTTTGAGAAATCAGCGTTTTCATTTGCTGCTTCATGGCTTCATGGGCTCTCGCAGTATCTATAGCCTCTGTTATTCCGAGCTTTTCTTTTCCTATCAGGGCTTTTTGTACCTCTACATGCACTGACCCCCATATTAGCTGGTCCACAAGCCTTTCCTCCATTTCCTTAAATTTACACTTGCTGGCTTCATTTTTCAGCCTTGTCAGGAAATTGTCAGCTGTTTCACCGGGTTCCTGTCTTAGACTCTGAAATTTGTATCTGTGTAAACGGTGATTGGATTTAGGCTCTAGATGGTTGCTGAATTTGTCAAAAATTGTCGCAGGGTTTTCCTTTTCCTCTTCAGTCAAAATCCAGCTATTATACAAATCTAGACCTTTTTCTCCTGTCCACAACAGAATGTAACTAACCTTTTCCTCGTTGGTAGCACCCTTCAGGAAGCTTTTGAATGTAAGCTCACATTTCTGTTTGAACTTGCGGAATGCTTCTACTATATCGTCGGCTTCCCAGTTCATGAGGGGTTGCATTTGCACAGTCAGTGCAGCGGCAGCCGTCATTTTAGTTTCCCATACGATTCACTTTTCAATCACCGCAGACACCGGCACTCACAATCAGCTCATAAAATCACTTTTCGTCTTATTCGTAGTTCGTATAGCACAATTTTGTACTCACTTATACCACTGCCACCATGTTGTATCTCCTTGTGTTCTTATACTTTATATATTACAGACACTTTTAGTTCATTTTTGTTAGTGCTTTTACTTAGCTCTATTTCTTGCATTGTTACAGTGCTGCTGCATGGTGCGGAGTGATACAAGATGTTCGATGCTGCACTGTGCACTGCCCGTGCACAGTGTGCCACATAGCGATATAACTACACCATACCAAAGTAGTTCCATACCAAAGTAGTTCCATTTAACGATGTGGTACTATAACAATGTAACGGGCTCTGTTCATGTTCGCTATGGACTCCTCCATTCACTCCACATTCGCAGTGACCCTAGAGACAAAACCTGCCAGAGACTCCTGCATCTGTTCTTGGAGTTCCAGCACCACTGATCTTATGCATGGACCCAGAGGCAGAGGGTCGACATGCAGCTGAGCCGAGCCCTCCGACGAGGACTCTCCACTGCTGTCCCTGTCTCCACAATCTGCTGATGCTCACTTGTGAGCTGTGATACACCAGGTGACAACTCTACTCTATGTCCTGAAGGTCCCACTGAGGTGTGAGTGTCTGCGCTGGTGCAGGGTGCGCTTATTGCTGATGACGCTGCGCCCCAGAGGTTGCAGATTTCTCTGAGGAGTCTGGCTGCTTAGGCTCTTCCTCCTCCGCAGTGGAGATGGGGGCGCTCAATGGTCCTGTGGGGGAGTCAAGGAAACAGTTAGAGATGTGATGCCAAGGTTACATGCACATTGCATTCTGCAGATGATCATAAGTCCATATGATGTAGCTTCAGAATCATTATCAGCGACTCATGCAATGCCAATGAGAGAGATGGAAAACTATTCTGTCACCAGCTTGCGGGGATGCACCTGTCTCTCCTTCCCCAACTCCAGGACACCTTCCTCCCAGGGGGTGAGCTGGGCTAATGAGGGCGGCCCTCCTCCTGTCCTGGCTCGCTCTCTCCTGTTGTGAGCTCTCTTTTCCTGCAATGAGGAAGACAAGTGGAGGTTGAGTGAGAATGAAGGAGTGAGTGCAGAGATTGCATAGCATAGATACTTACAGGGAGACAAAGATGGAGTGAGGTTGCAAGACCAAGGGCCCTCCCTGTGTGTAGTCAGTTGTGTTCAAAGCATCAGAGTGAGAGGGGGTGTGAGGGCTGCATGGTGGCATAGTTCTGTGAATGTGAGCATAGAGAGAGAGGGAATGGGTAAGGGTGCATGGATGTGAGTGTCTAGTGGGATGTGCAGGAAGAAATGCTAAAGCTGAGTGCTGGTGAGGAAAGGCAATGGGGATCAGATTGAGGGTGATGGAAACATCATACGGTACTTACTTTTCCAGTGTGAAGGAGGTCATGGAATCTTTTCCTGCACTGCAACCACATTCTTCGTGTTAGCCCCAAGGAGTTGACTTGACCTGCCACCTCTAGCCACACAGCCTTGGTCTGGCTGGGAGGCCTCTTCCTCCATGAAGAAGGGAAGAGGACCTCCCTGTGGGCCCTAGCACCATCCAGTAATGCCTGTAGTGAAGCCTCATCAAATTTGGGCGCAGATCTGGTCCACCCGCTGGCCGTTCCTCCTGCAGGCTCCTGTGCCATCTTAATGTTGAAGGTTGGAAGCCTGCAGAGGAAGCAAGGCTTGCTGTGGACCTTAAAAGCAGCAGCAATGATGACGTCATACTCTGTGACTTTCTGACTAGAAATACTCAATTGTCAAGGCTTCCCACACGCTGGAAATCAATTGGCCAATTGTGTTAAATTTGCATCAATCTCACAGACCCATTTACAATCGTGTCGGAATCACTAAATTCGGGGAAACCACCAATTCCCCGCACCTGAACTAAAATCGACCCCTTTGTCTCTTCAGAGCAATCCACAAGTGTATTCTTCTACAGACATTTAGTGGGGAATTTTAACCCCCAAAAAACGGGTGGGTTGGGGTCACGTGGGAGGTTAATGTTAAAAATCTGAATCCCGACCTCAACCCGTCTCCAATCCGCCCACTTCTAGTTTTAACGGGCTGGGGGGTGGGGGGGCATTGGTAGGCAGCCAATCTGCTCCCAGGAGGCGGGTCAACCATTTAAATATTATAATGAGGCTGGCGTGCCTCAGCTTTAACCAGCATTTCAAATTTAACTGTGGCAGTCGGATTTCTCAGGCCTCGGAGAACCCGCCAGCTAAAGTAAGGCGAGGACTGCTGGATCCAGGAGGCACGTGCATTTACACATACCTCCTGGATCCAGCGTCCCTGCCTAACCCACACCCCGTATAGTAATCTGGGATGTTATTATTAAGGTTATCCACCAGGTGGTGCTGTAGCCAATGCTGCTACTAAGGTCAGAGGTTTGCTTCCTGTTAAGGTCAGAGGTTTGCTTCCTGTATAGGTCAGCACAAGGTCGAATGCCAGGATGCAGGCCTGATGTATGTGTTTCCTAGTTGTTAATAAAGTACTCGTGTTAATTCTAAGATATCGCCTCTTGATAATAATCTACGCTGCATTCTGTTGTCCATAATTCCGCAAATTAGCCTATCTCGCAGCATTTCCTTCAGGTTGTTCCCATAATTGCAATCTTGTGCTAATTTACGCGACACCGCTACATAGTCCATTATGCTGGATTTATCACATTTGGCGACGGGGCAACTAAAGGACCCTGCATAAAGAAGAAAAGTCTGCCGGGACGTTTAAACAACAAAATCACGAGCTAAAGTTAGCTACAAGCTGGAAGAGAGCATGGCTGCCACGGAAGGAACGGTTTCCACTTTTGATATTCAAGCACAAACTTGGGAAGAATACTGTGAAGTGTTGGGTTATTTTTTCGAAGCAAATGAAATAAATGATGCCGGAAAAAGGAAAGCCATTCTGCTTAGTTCAGTGGGAAGCCAAACCTACAGTTTGATGAAAAATCTGCTCAGTCCTGAAAAGCCTGGAGACAAATCATTTGTTGAATTAGTGGCTTTGCTAAAAGAACATTTCAACCCTAAGCCTGGTGAGATTGTACAGCGGTTCAAGTTTAATTCAAGGAACAGGAAAGAGGAAGAGAGCGTAATGGACTATGTAGCGGTGTTGCGTAAATTAGCACAAGATTGCAATTATGGGAACAACCTGAAGGAAATGCTGCGAGATAGGCTAGTTTGCGGAATTATGGACAACAGAATGCAGCGTAGATTATTATCCGAGACTGGGCTTACTTATGAAAAAGCATTGGAACTTGCTCAAGCCATAGAGACAGCGAACCGAGATGTAAAATAAATACAGGGTTCAGACAGGGCTAATGCTACGCAAGTTGCAGGTCAGGTTGTTGTGCACAAGTTGAACATGCGTCAGAAACCACAACATGAGCATGTGAAGGTATGTTCTAGATGCAAGGGAGATCACCTAGCGAGTGAATGCTGGTTTCTGGAGGAAAAGTGCTACAAGTGTGGGAAACAAGGACACATAAAACGAGCTTGCAGGGCGAAATCACCTGTGGAGGAATCCAAACCAAAAGGAGGAGGACAGCAAAACCAAGGGAGAGAAGTGAAAAAACATGGAGCACACCACATCAGCGGGGAAGCTGAGGAAGAAGAGGACATGTTCATAATGTATAGCATGTTAGAGAACATTCCAAAAGTGGCTCCTATCACCTTGCAACTGACAGTAAATGACTCTAAAGTGAACTTTGAAGTGGATACAGGGTGCGGCATGACCATAATGAACAAGGCAGAGTACTCAAAATTGTGGAACCGTGCAAAAGTTCCAGAGTTAAAGCCTTGCTCCCTGCATCTTAAAACATATACAGGTGAACGAGTAGTGACATTAGGTACAGCTAAGGTAACTGTGCAGCACAGGGACACCGTGGAACAGCTACCTGTAGTTATAGTATCGGGTACCGGACCAAACCTGTTAGGTCGGGGCTGGATAAAAGAACTTAAATTAGACTGGGGAGCAGTACATCAAATAGATGCGGGCAAACAGTTGACTTTGCAAGAAGTGTTGAGTGAACATGAGAATGTGTTCAAGGAGGAACTTGGCACATTTAATGGCCCCCCAGCTAAGATTTATGTGGACAAGGAGGCACCGCCAAGGTTTTTTAAACAACGACCTGTGCCTTATGCATGAAGCCAAAGGTAGAGGCTGAGCTTGACCGTCTATTGAGAGAGCACATACTGGAGCCAGTGAAATGTTCGAAATGGGCAGCTCCCATAGTACCTGTTTTAAAACCAGACAATTCGGTAAGACTCTGTGGAGACTATAAATTGACTGTCAATCAGGTGTCCAAACTAGAGCAGTATCCTATTCCCAAAACAGAGGATCTCTTTGCAAACTTGGCTGGAGGAAAGAAATTCACAAAGTTGGATATGAGTCATGCCTACTTGCAGATTACACTGGATGACGAATCAAAGAAGTATGTCACCATAAATACACACAAGGGCTTGTTTACATATAACCGCTTACCGTTTGGTGTCTCATCTAGTCCAGCTATCTTCCAGGGGACAATTGAAGGTGTACTGCAAGGGATTCCACATGTTTCCATCTATCTGGATGACATTCTGGTGACGAGAAGAACCGACCAGGAGCATCTGAGCACTCTGAGAGAGGTACTACAGAGATTGGAGAGGGCAGGGTTCCGGCTCAAGAGGAGTAAGTGCACTTCCCTGGGGAATGAGGCAGTGTTCCTGGGACACAGACTGGACACCACCGGGCTCCATCCACTCAAGGAGAAGGTACAAGCATTACAGGACGCCCCTGTTCCTAAAAATGTGGCTGAGTTAAAAGCTTACCTGGGACTGCTGAACTATTATAACAGGTTTTTACCAAACTTGTCAACTGTGTTAGCACCTCTTCACAAACTACTGCACAAGGAGGCACAGTGGCAGTGGGGAGAGGAGCAGGGGGTTTCATTTGAACAGTCCAAGAAACTGGTGCTGTCGTTAGATGTGCTGGTTCACTACAATGCAGAGAAAGACATCATTCTCTCTTGTGACGCTTCACCTTACGGGGTGGGGGCAGTTCTTTCACACTGCATGGAAGATGGAACAGAAAGACCAATAGGGTTTATGTCCCGAACTCTAACACCAGCGGAAAAAAACTATTCCCAGTTAGACAAAGAGGGGTTAGCAGTAATGTTTGGGTTACAGAGGTTCCACAAGTACATATATGGCAGGAAGTTCACCATATGCACCGATCATAAACCTCTTCTCTCTCTTTTCAATGGAATGAAAGCAGTTCCACAGATGGTGTCACCCCGGATCCAGAGGTGGGCCATGACGTTGAGGGCATATGAGTATGTCATCGTCTACAAGGCGGGCAAATACCATGGGAACGCAGATGCCTTGAGCCGTCTTCCACTGCCAGGCACACCTATCCGTGCAGCTCCAGAGGACAGAGTGTTGATGTTGGAGGACACTGACACGGCACCTGTGACTGCAGAGCAAGTAAGAACATGGACAGGTAAAGATCCGGTACTGTCTAGAGTTCGAGAATATGTGGTGAGGGGATGGCCACAGCATCCGGAAGGGGCTGACTTCACACCCTACAGTGTCAGGAAAACAGAGCTGAGTGTGCAGGATGGTTGCGTGTTGTGGGGAGCACGAGTGATTATTCCACAGCCAGCACGACAGTCTATCCTAGAGCAACTGCATCAGTGTCATCCTGGGGTCTCGCCTATGGAAGCCTTGGCTAGGAGTTACTTGTGGTGGCCAAAGCTAGATGAGGAGATAGAAAATCTGGTCAAGACATGCAGCACTTGTCAGGAACACCGGAAGGCACCAGCAGCGGCTCCTCTCCACCTCTGGGAGTGGCCGGATAAACCATGGAGAAGATTGCACTTAGATTATGCGGTTCCATTCATGGGGAAGATGTTCCTCATAATCATTGATGCACATTCCAAATGGATGGATGTTTATCCTGTAAATTCTGCTTCCGCCACTACTACTATAGACTGCCTGCGTCGGAGCTTCAGTAATCAAGGGCTACCGGAGATCGTGGTGAGTGACAATGCCACTTGTTTTGTGAGCACAGAGACAAAAGAGTTCTTGAGAAAAAATGGCATAGTGCAGGTGATCTCGGCTCCATATCATCCGTCCTCAAATGGACTTGCGGAGAGAGCCGTACAAACATTTAAGGAGATGATGAAAAAAAGTGCAGAAGGGAGTTTAGCAGCCAAAGTGTCATGGGTTCTGTTCAGCTACAGAATAACACCTCAATCCGCCACAGGACTCTCTCCTGCTGAGATGTTATTAGGTTGTAGACTACGCTTCACTCTTGACCTTGTCCACCCAGACCTAAAAAGGAAAATGGAAAACAGACAAAACAAACAAAAAGAGAACCATACAAAAGAACAAAGAGCTGAAGTTTTGGAGAAGGAGATGCGATCCTTACCAGGAATTTCAGTTATGGACCAAAGTGGATTCCTGGCTTCATAGACTCAATGACAGGTCCAGTATCATACAAGGTCATGTTGGGAGATGGTAGGGTAGTACGCAGACATGTAGATCAGATACTTCCCAGACAAGGGGAAATTGAAATGAAGGTTTCAGATGCAATGACTGAAGACAGGGTTGCCCCCAGTTATCCAAGTGCATCTGTGGTGCCACCACCAGGGACAGAGATAATTCCACAGGAACCTATCCGTCAAGAGGAAACCATCTTTGCAGAGTCAGATACTCTGAGCACTGCTCAGGAGCAGCTGGTGGCTTCACCACAAACAAGCAGGGACTTTACTGTTAGACGTTCACAAAGGCCTCGCAAGCCACCAGAGAGATTGATACTGAACTGTTAGATTCGTCAAGTGTGGAACATGATGAATGGAGACTCCTTATGTGACTCTCAGGAATGGTTGTTTGTAAAGAAATTCATACTGAAATCTTAAGGGAGGAGGGATATAGTAATCTGCGATGTTATGATTAAGATTATCCACCAGGTGGTGCTGTGGCCAATGCTGCTACTAAGGTCAGAGGTTTGTTTCCTGTTAAGGTCAGAGGTTTGCTTCCTGTATAGGTCAGCACAAGGTCGAATGCCAGGATGCAGGCCTGATGTATGTGTTTCCCAGTTGTTAATAAAGTACTCGTGTTAATTCTAAGATATCGCCTCTTGAATCCTTGTTCCACAAAATGGATTTATCACACCCCGCAATTGGAGAACACCCCACAAGGCCTCCAATTCTGGCCCCAGGCCTCTGATTCACCCCGCCAGGCCTCTGATTCCCCCGCCAGGCCTCTGATTCCCCCGCCAGGCCTCTGATTCCCCCCGCCAGGCCTCTGATTCCCCCCGCCAGGCCGCCGATTCCCCCCGCCAGGCCGCCGATTCCCCCGCCAGGCCTCCGATTCCCCCGCCAGGCCTCCGATTCCCCCGCCAGGCCTCCGATTCCCCCGCCAGGCCTCCGATTCCCCCCGCCAGGCCGCCGATTCCCCCGCCAGGCCTCCGATTCCCCCGCCAGGCCTCCGATTCCCCCGCCAGGCCTCCGATTCCCCCGCCAGGCCTCCGATTCCCCCCGCCAGGCCGCCGATTCCCCCGCCAGGCCTCCGATTCCCCCGCCAGGCCTCCGATTCCCCCGCCAGGCCTCCGATTCCCCCCGCCAGGCCGCCGATTCCCCCGCCAGGCCTCCGATTCCCCCGCCAGGCCTCCGATTCCCCCGCCAGGCCTTCGATTCCCCCGCCAAGCCTCCGATTCCCCCCGCCAGGCCTCCGATTCCCCCGCCAGGCCTCTGATTCCCCCGCCAGGCCTCTGATTCAGCCCACCAGGCCTCCGATTCAGCCCACCAGGCCTCCGATTCAGCCAACCAGGCCTCTGATTCAGCCCACCAGGCCTCTGATTCAGCCCACCAGGCCTCTGATTCAGCCCACCAGGCCTCTGATTCAGCCCACCAGGCCTCCAATTCTGGCCCCAAGCCTCTGGTTCCCCCGCCAGGCCTCTGATTCCCACTGCCTGGCTGCCGATTCCCACTGCCAGGCCGCCGATTGCCCCTCGGTGCTGCTCCGGGACTTCTGACTAGCTGCTCCCGGGACCCCGATCAGCCACTCCAGGCCTTCATGCTGATCCTAGCACCCCCAAGTGCTGCTCCCTGCTCCCCACCCCCACACCCCAACCCACCCCATGATGCTCCCAGCCCCCCGATCTGCTGCTCCTGGCCCCCAATGCTGCCCCCGGCCCCCAATCCTGTGCTACATAGCAGATAGGAGCAGGAGTAGGCCTTTCGGCCCCTGGAGCCTGCTCCGTCATTCAATGAGATCATGGCTGATCATCCAAATTCAATAACCTGTCCCTGCTTTCTCCCCATGTCCCTTGATCCCTTTAGCCTTAAGAAATATATCTAACTCCTTCTTGAATATATTTAATGAATTGGCCTCTACTGCCTTCTGTGGTAGAGAATTCCACAGGTTTACCACTCTCTGGGTGAAGAAATTCCTCCTCATCTCTGTCCTTATCCTTAGACTGTGACCCCTGGTTCTGGACTCCCCTGCCATTGGGAACATCCTTGCTGCATCTAGTCTGTCTAGTCCTGATGGAATTTTATAAGTTTCAATGAGATCCCCTCTCATTCTTCTAAACTCCAGCGAGCACAAGCCCAATCGACCCAAATCTCTCCTCATACGTCATTCCTGACATCCCAGGTATCAGCCTGGTGAATCTTCGCTGCACTCCCTCCATGTCAAGAACATCCTTCCTCAGATAAGGCGACCAAAACTGCACACAATACTCAAGGTGTGGTCTCACCAAGGCCCTGTACAACTGCAGCAAGACATCCTTGTTCCTGTACTCGAACCCTCTCGCTACGAAGGCCAACATACCATTTGCCTTCTTAACCGCCTGCTGCACCTGCATGCTTACCTTCAGCGACTGGTGCACAAGGACACCCAGGTCTCGTTGCACTTCCCCTTCTCCCAATCTATTGCCATTCAGATAATAATCTGCCTTCCTGTTTTTGCCACCAAAGTGGATAACCTCGCATTTATCCACATTATACTGCATCTGCCATGCTTCTGCCCAATCACCCAACCTGTCCAAATCATACAGGAGTTTCTCTGCATCCTCCTCACAGCACACACGCCCACCCAGCTTTGTGTCGTCTGCAAACTTGGAGATATTACATCTAGTTCCCTCGTCTAGATCATTAATATATATTGTGAATTGCTGGGGTCCTAGCACCGATCCCTGCGGTACCCCACTAGTCACTGCCTGCCACTCGGAAAAAGACCCATTTATTCCAACTCTTTGATTTCTGTCTGCCAACCAGTTCTCTATCCAAGTCAATACCTTGCCCCCAATCCCATGTGCCTTAACTTTACAGGCTAATCTCTTATGCGGGACCTTATCGAAAGCCTTCTGAAAGTCCAAATACACCACATCCACTGGTTCTCCCTTATCTATTCTACCAGTTAAATGCTCAAAAATTTCCAGTAGATTAGTCAAGCACGATTTACCTTTTGTAAATCCATGTTGACTTTGTCCGATCCTGTCACTGTTTTCCAAGTGCTCTGCTATTACATCTTTTATAATGGCCTCTAGCATTTTCCCCACTACCGATGTCAGGCTTACCGGTCTATAATTCCCCGTTTTCTCTCTACCGCCTTTTTTGAATATTGGGGTAACATTAGCTACCCTCCAATCTATGGGAACTGTTCCAGAATCTGTAGAATTTTGGAAGATGACCAGCAATGCATGAACTATTTCTAGGGCCACTTCCTTAAGTACCCTAGGATGTAGATTGTCAGACCCTGGGGATTTATCGGCCTTCAATCCCGTGAATTTCCCTAACACCATTTCCCTACAAATACTGATTTCATTCAGTTCCTCCCTCTCATTGGACCCTATGTTCCCCGACATCTCTGGGAGGTTATTTGTGTCCTCCTTTGTGAAGGCAGAACCAAAGTATGTATTTAATTGGTATGCCATTTCTTTGTTCCCCATTATAAATTCCCCTGATTCTGACTCCAAGGGACCTACGCTTGACTTCACCAATCTTTTTCTCTTCACATATCTATAGAAGCTTTTACAGTCAGTTTTTATGTTCCCTGCAAGCTTACTCTCATACCCTATTTTCCCCCTCTTAATTAATCCCTTTGTCCTCCTTTGCTGAATCGTAAACTGCTCCCATTCCTCAGGTTTACTGCATTTTCTGGCCAATTTATATGTCCTCTCCTTGGATCTTATGCTATCCCTAATTTCCCTTGTTAGCCACGGTTGAGTCACCTTTTTTGGTTTATTTTTATGCCAAACAGGGATGAACAAATTCTGTAGTTCATCCATGCAATCTTTAAATGTTTGCCATTGCCTATCCACCGTCAACCCTTTGAGTAACATTCCCCAATCAATCCTACCCAACTCGCGCCTCATATCATCGTAGTTTCCTTTATTTACATTGAGGACCCTAGTCTCTGAGTCAACTACTTCACTCTCCATCTTAATGAAGAATTCTATCATATTATGATCGCTTCGACACAAGGGGCCTCGCACAACAAGATTGCTAATTATTCCTTTCTCATTACATAATACCCAGTCTAAGATGGCCTGATCGCTAGTTGGTTCCTCGACATATTGGTACAGGAAACCATCCCGTACACACTCCAGGAATTCCTCCTCCACAGTATTGCTACTAATTTGGTTAGCCCAATCTATATGTAGAGTAGTCACCCATGATAACTGCTGTGCCCTTATTGCACGCATCTCTAATTTCCCATTTAATGCCATCCCCAACTTCCGCATTACTGTTTGGGGGTCTGTATACAACTCCCACTAACGTTTTCTGCCCCTTCGTATTTCTCAGCTCTACCCATACAGATACCACATCATCAGTGCTAATATGCTTCCTTACAATGATGTTAATCTCCTCTTTAACCAGCAATGCTACCCCACCTCCTTTTCCTTTTTGCCTGTCTTTCCTGAATATTGAATACCCCTGGATGTTGAGTTCCCAGGCTTGGTCACCCTGGAGCCATGTTTCCATAATCCCAATCATATCATATTCGTTTACATCTATTTGCGCAGCTAATTCATCCACCTTATTACGAATGCTCCTTGCATTAAGACACAAAGCCTTCAGGCTTGTTTTTTTAACACTCTTAGACCTATTAGAATTATTATTTACTGTGGCCATGTTTGATTTAAACCCTTGATTTCTCTGACTGCCACATTTGCTTTTCTCCTTCCTGTCTTTTGCTTCTATCGTTGTTTCCCTTTCCTCTGTCTCCCTGCACAGGTTGGCAACCCCCTGCCATTTTAGTTTATACTCTCCCCCACAGCACTAGCAAACACTTCCCCTAGGACAATGGTTCCGGTCCTACCCAAGTGCAAACTATCCAGTTTGTACTGGTCCCGCCTCCCCCAGAACCGGTTCCAATGTCCCAGGGATTTGAATCCCTCCCCCTGGCACCATTCCTCTAGCCACGTATTCATGTGAAATATCCTTCTATTCCTACTCTGACTAGCACGTGGCACTGGTAGCAATCCTGAGATTACTACATTTGAGGTCCTATTTTTAAATTTACCTGCTAATTCCCTATATTCAGCTTTTAGGACCTCATCACGGTTTTTACCTTTATCATTGGTGCCTATATGCACCACGACAACTGGCTGTTCACCCTCACCTTCCAAAATGCTCTGCAGCCGCTCTGATAGAACCTTGACCCTTGCACCAGGGAGGCAACATATCATCCTGGAGTCTTGTTTGCGGCCGCAGAAACGCCTATCTATTCCCCTTACAATAGAATCCCCTATTACTATAGCTCTCCCACTCTTTTTCCTCCCGTCCTGTGCAGCAGAACCATCCACGGTGCCAGGAAGTTAGCTATTGCTGTTTTCCCCTGATAAGCCAACTCCCTCAACAATCTCCAAAGTGGTATATCTGTTTTAAAGGGGGATGGCCACAGGGGACCCCTGTACTACCTGCCTGCGCCTACTACTCTGCCTGGCGGTCACCCATTCCCTTCCTGCCTGTGCAGCCTTTACCTGCGGTGTGACCAACTCATTAAATGTGCTATCCATGACGTCCTCAGCATCGTGAATGCTCCAGTATGTATCCATTCGCAGCTCCAGCGCCGCAATGCGGTCTGCCAGTAGCTGCAACTGGATACACTTCCTGCACAAATGGTTGTCAGGGACACAGGAAGTGTCCCTGATTTCCCACATAGTGCAGGAGGAGCATACCACAGCTGTACTGCCATGACTTACCCTTTAATTAATTCAAATTAAATTAAATCAAACCAATCCCACCAATTACACTACAATTAAATGATATACTCAAGGGCCCTTGTTTACCAGCAGTCCCCGCTACACAACATAGATCCTAGAAACTATAAACTACAAAATTTAAGTTTGAAAAAAAGCGAGAAAGAGAAAAATACTCACCAACCAGTCACTTAACTGCTTTCTGGTGATGGCACACTTCGATTACTTTTTACTTCTCTCTCTCCTCTCGCTGACTCTGTGCCTCTTGTAGGTCCGCCGCTCAGCTCTGGTCCCAGGCCTCCTCTCCGCGCTCTTTTTATCCTCCTCTCGCTGACTCTGTGCCTCTCGCAGGTCCGCCGCTCAGCTCCGGTCCCAGGCCTCCTCTCCACGCTCTCTTTATCCTCCTCTCGCTGACTCTGTGCCTCTCGCAGGTCCGCCGCTCAGCTCCGGTCCCAGGCCTCCTCTCCGCACTCTCTTTATCCTCCTCTTGCTGACTCTGTGCCTCTCGTAGGTCCGCTGCTCAGCTCTGGTCCCAGGTCTCCTCTGCACGCTCTTTTTATCCTCCTCTCACTGACTCTGTGCCTCTTGCAGGTCCGCCGCTCAGCTCCAGTCCCAGGCCTCCTTTCCACGCTCACTTTATCCTCCTCTCGCTGACTCTGTGCCTCTCGCAGGTCCACCGCTCAGCTCCGGTCCCAGGCCTCCTCTCCGCGCTCTCTTTATCCTCCTCTCGCTGACTCTGTCTCTCTCGCAGGTCCGCTGCTCAGCTCCGGTCCCAGGTCTCCTCTCCACGCTCTTTTTATCCTCCTCTCACTGACTCTGTGCCTCTTGCAGGTCCGCCGCTCAGCTCCAGTCCCAGGCCTCCTTTCCACACTCGCTTTATCCTCCTCTCGCTGACTCTGTGTGTCTCGCAGGTCTGCCGCTCAGCTCCTGGCCCCTTCCCCCTCCTCCCCCCAATAATCACCCAGCTCCCCCACCCCTCCCACTCCTCCCACTCCTCCAGCCCACCGATGATAACCCCCCCTTTTCCTCCGGCCCTCTGATGATCACCCGCCCCCACCCTCTCCCATTCCTCCGTGCTCCCTCTATCCTCTCTGTGGCCTAGTGCTGCAGGCCTGCCCGCCCACAGCCAGCCGACCTCTCAATCTGTGGCTGCGGGGGGGAAACAGATGTTTCCAATGCAAATCAGACCCTGCCATTAAATTCAGCAGGACCTGTGGGAAACCCGTTCTCCCGGGTTTTCCGATCATTTCCGAGTCACCCCACTCCCAACCTGCCTCCCGATTAAAATTCAGGCCTTGTTTTCAGATTGCTTTGAAGATATGTATAACTGAAACCTCTGCTGAAAACTTGGGTGACATGATATAGCTGTTGGCTGATTGCACTAATTTTATCAAAATATGCCAACATTTTTTGCAATTACTTCATTCTTAACAACCTAACCAAAAACTATTAAAGCACAATGATAATTGCCTGACTGCGAAACCTCATTAAACCTCATCTTCAAACAGCCAGGGAAGGGAAAAATCAAGCATGCTGGTCACTATCCAGTGACTTGTGGAGGGGTGTGTCAGCCTTGATAACCTCCCACAGCGCAATAGCCTACAGACATACCTCTGTGCTTGCCAGCCTGTGATTTTCTACCCATTCACTTCAGTGATCAAAAACCTGTGGGCCGCTGAGAACTGAAGTGGAAAATCCTGGCCTTTCTGTCTAGGCTTGTACATGACAAATGGACCTGTGGGTGAGGTAACAGAGGACGGCCAACATCTGTGACTTTGGGCCTAGGCCAGAGTCAGCACCTGCAGGAAAGGATGGACAAATATGAAGGAGGGAAGATGGATGGTTGGGGGGGGGGGGGGGGGGAAAGAAGTGAAAAAGAAAACTTTAAAAATAGATGTCTTTAGTGCCTTTTCAAAGCTACAATTTACTATATAGTGGTGAAGCAACGTCTAAAATTAAATACTACATTCCATCATTACCTTTTTTTGTACTGATTTTACTGCAGAAAGACATACTTGCACTTACATAGTAGCTTATCATATCTTTAAAATGCACTTAACACTTATTTTTTAGTCAATGATTATTATTATGTAGGCAAACACAGCAGCCATTCTGCACCAGTTAACAGCGATGAGATGAATAACAGATTAATTTTTCTTTTGGGCTTGGTTGAGGAACTATTGCCCTGGACACCAGGAGGACTGTTTGCTTATCTTAGAATAGTGCGATGCACAGTATGGTCCCACAAACAGCAATGTGATCAATGGCCAGATCATTTCCTTTTGGTGACATTTGTTACTATATCTACCACATAGTAGACTCATGCCTAAGGTCAGAACATGTGGAGTCAGGGGACAGGGAGCAGAATGGATAGCAAACTGGCTGCAAAACAGAAAACAGAGTAGCAGCAGCTAAATGTAATTACTTAGACTGGTGGAAGGTGGGAAGTGGTGTTCCACAGGGGTCGGTGCTGGCACCACTGTTGTTCACATTTACATAAATAATATTAACTTGGGAATCGGAAGTACAATATCAAAATTTGCAGTTGACACCAAATTGGGGGTACAGTTAATACTGAGGAAGGCTGCAACAAAATACAAAAAGATGATAATACGCTTGCAGAATGTGTGTGTAAATGGCAAATTAATTTCAATCTAGCCAAGTGTGAGGTGGTGCACTTTGGTAGGAGGAATAAGGAGGCCATCTATTCCTTGGAAAATAAGAGTCTAAATGGGGTAGAGGCGCAAAGAGATCTAGGGGTACAGATTCACAAATCATTAAAAGTAGCGATGTAGGTCAACAAAGCCATAAAAAATGCAAACAAAGCACAGGGGTTCATTTCTAGAGGAATAGAATTCAAAAGCAGATAAATTATGTTGAACTTGTACAGGACCTTGGTTAGACCACACAGAGCACTCTGCATAGTTCTGGTCTCCATATCTAAAAAGAATATAGAGGCACTGGAAAAAGTGCAAAAAAGTTTTACAAAGATGATACCAGAATTGAGAGGGTAAAACTATCAGGAAAGACTGAACAGACTGGGGCTCTTTTCTCTAGAAAAGAGCTGATAGAGGTCATTAAAATTATGAACGGTTTCGATAGAGTAGAAGTAGAGAAGATGTTTCCGCTTGTGGTGGAGTCCAAAACTAGAGGTAATTAGCATACATGCATTTAAGGGGAAGTTGCACCCCCTCTATGGACAATATATCCTTCCAAAAGTGTGGTGTCTAAAACTGAATGCAGTATGTGAGATAGGATCTGAGCAAAGCTGTATAAAACTGAAGGATAACTGCAGTGTATGTACCTTTAAGAGGAACTATGTTTTTGAAGCCCCTGTATACTGTAGTACCAGTAGTGACCACTCGGGTATATAAGCCTGTAGAGCGTCTTGTGTAGTTAGGTCACCTCCAGACTTTGTTCAGTAAACACTTGTTAAATCACCTCCTGCATTCCGTGTCTCCATTAACACACGGATCTAACAGTGGCGACGAGTTAGAAAGGAACTTACCTGCAATTCGGCAGCACCACAAGGGGATCGATTCCTCAGACGAAGGTCGAAGCCAGAAGCAAGAAAAAAAAACTGTGGTTTCACCAGCTAAACGGGCTGGTGGCAGGTAGTGCACTGATCCTTCCTGGGCTGCGGCGGGCTAGAGCTCGATCGGGTGGCTCTGCAACGGGGCCGGGCAGCGAGTCGGGAAGCAGAAGCAAAGAGAGAGAGAGGGTGGAACACTCAGGGCGCGGCCGGTGCTGCAAAGCAGGTCGGCGTTTGGACCGAGCAGAGGGAGGGGAAAGTCCCAGAGGGTCCGCTCCACGACGGGAACGGTTCTCCAAGTAATGGAGAAACTATTGAAGAGATATATATATTTTTTTTTAAATAGAAATACCGCGAAAAGCTGCAGGTCGCAACGGGAACCGCGGAGAACAGCATTGGCAACAGCTGCAGCGGCGGGAAAGCGCGGGAGGTGCCATCTTAACTCGGCGGGGAAGAAAGAAAAGCGCGGGAGGCGCCATTTTGATCCATCGGGGACGGAGGAAAAGCGTGGGAAGCGCCATTTTAGATTTTCAAGATGCCGAAGACTGGCAATATTACTGCTTTCGATAGTGATATAGAAGATTGCACCACATATGTGGAAAGAGTGGAGGTATATTGCAAGGCGAATGAAGTAGCGGATGTTAAAAAGGCATCGGTACTTCTAAATCTGATGGGCGCAAGGACATACGGGCTGTTACGAAACTTGATCACTCCAGCCAAACCGATGGACAAGAATTTTAAGGAGATTGTTGATACCTTACAGGAGCACTTAAACCCAACACCGCTGCTGATAGCGGAACGATTCAAATTCTTCAGGAGGAATCAGCACAAGAATGAAAGTAACGCTGATTACCTCACCGAATTACAAAAGCTGTCAAAGCACTGCCAATTCGGGGCAGGACTGGCAGATTCTCTACGAGACAAATTTGTCTGCGGTCTCCTAAGCGAAGGAACACAGAAAAGACTACTTTCTGAGAAAGATTTGACACTGGACAAGGCTTTCAGTGTGGCTGTATCATACGAAGCAGCAGCAAGAGGAGCTGCAGAATTACAGCAAAAGCCACAGGACTTCGGCACCCATGAAATGACACGGGGTTTCAAGAGATGTTATCGCTGCGGCAGATCCACCCATGACCAGAAGGACTGCTGGTTCAAGGACAAAGCATGCAGGCAATGCGGAAAGATGGGACACATTGCACGGGTATGCAGATCTGGAAAGAAATCCACTGACAGTAAAAAGGTCAATAAGGAAAAGTACAGAAAGGTATAAATGATGACGGACAGTAGCTCCGAAGACCAGAAGAGCGATAGTGACTCCGGAAACAAGAGACTAAGCTGTCTCAAATTACATAATGTAATTGCCAAAGAAGATTACCAGACCATTTGGGTTACCCTCACGATAGCGGGGTCCCCAGTCAAAATGGAGCTAGATACATGATCAGCTCTGACCGTCATGAGTCAAGGGGATTACGAGCGGCTATTTCCGCATATACCTTTGAAAGACACATCCATTATCTTGAAGACATATACGGGGCAGAAAGTATACCCCAGAGGGAAAATAAGGGTGCCTGTTGTATACAACGGCAAGGAAATACAGAAGTTGTATTTATACGTTCTGCAAGATGGTGGTCCACCGTTGTTGGGACATGAATGGATCAGAAAGATATGTTTAGACTGGCACTCCATTCAGGCACTGACGGTGACCAGTAAGAAAAAAAACGATGATGACGTCATACCTGGACGATTAAAAGAAATCTTGGCTAACGCCAAAGAAGTGTTTCAACAGGAACTAGGAACCCTGAAAGGCGCCACCGCCTCAATAAAACTGGAAGATGTGGCAATTCCCAAGTTTTTTAAGGCAAGGCTGGTGCCATACGTAATTCGTCCAGCCGTCGAGGCAGAGCTGGAGAATTTGGAAAAAGCAGGCATGTTATCCAAGGTAGATTGGAGCGAGTGGGCAACACCCATCATCCTGGTCATGAAGAAAACGTTGAATAATGATAAATCTGAAGAACAGAGAAAAATTCGCATCTGTGGGGACTTCAAGGTGACTGTAAACCCGATTCTTCACACGGTACAGTATCCTCTTCCGAGGCTAGAAGATATTTTCGCCTCACTATCCGGAGGGAAACGCTTCACCAAAATTGACTTAGCACAGGCATATCTACAGATGGAGGTTGAGGAGGCCTCTAAAAAGTATCTCACGATAAACACACACAAAGGCCTGTACCAGTACAATCGACTGGTTTTCGGAGTGGCATCAGCTCCAGCTATCTGGCAAAGAGCTATGGAGCAAGTCCTGCAAGGGATTCCGGGGACTCAATGCTACCTAGACGACATCCTTGTAACAGGAGAAAACGACAACGAGCACCTTGCCAACTTGGAGCAGGTGCTCACGAGGCTGAGAGAACGGGGCCTACGAGCAAATCGCCCCAAGTGCGAATTTTTCCAGAAACAAATATCATATTGTGGCCATGTCATTAACGAAGAAGGGTTGTATAAGTCATTGAAAAAATTGAAGCGGTCGTAAAGGCCCCAGCGCCTGAAAGTGTCTCAAAATTAAGGTCATTCCTGGGATTAGTAAATTACTATCATAAATTTTTACCAAACTTGTCGACGGTTCTGCACCCTCTTAACGCACTGCTACAAACGGGAGTAGTTTGGAAATGGAGCGAAGACTGTAAACGTGCCTTCCATAAATGCAAAGGCTTGATCACGTCCAGGGAAGTGTTGGCTCATTACAACCCATCACTGCCAATCAGACTGGCGTGCGATGCATCCCCTTACGGCGTGGGAGCGGTATTATCGCATAGATTCCCTGATGGCTCGGAGCGGCCGATAGCTTTTGCGTCACGCTCATTGAACTCAGCTGAGCGTAACTATGCCCAGATCGACAGGGAGGCACTCAGCCTGGTGTGGGGGGTGAAGAAATTCAACCATTACCTACACGGACAAAAATTTACCTTGTTGACTGACCATCAACCCCTCGTCTCCATATTCAACCCTAAAAAGGGCGTTCCCATTATGACAGCGCAAAGGCTACAGAGGTGGTCCCTTTTCCTAGGGGCACACCAATATGACATAGAATACAAAGGAACAAAGCAGCATGGGAATGCTGATGGGTTATCGCGCCTACCATTGCCAACGGTGGAAGAGGCGCCTACTGTGGACCCAGTGGAGATGTTCCACTCGACCATAGTGGAATGTCTACCGGTGACAAATTCTACCATTGAAAAGGAAACGCGAAATGACCCGACTCTCTCACGAGTCTATGATTTAACGGTGAAGGGATGGCCAGCACATGGCGAACCACTGTTGCCAGCATTCTCGCAAAGAAGAGAACAGCTGTCAGTGTGCCGAGGAACCTTGATGTGTGGATCCAGAGTGGTGATTCCACCCAAACTCAAGGATAAAGTGCTAAAGGAGCTTCACGAGGGGCATCTGGGTGGAGTGAAAATGAAGAACTTAGCCAGAGCGTTTGTGTGGTGGCCAGGTATCGATGGAGACATCGAAGAAATGACCAAGAGCTGTCTAGGATGCCAGAAGGTCCAAAACGCCCCACCATAAGCCCCTCTACATCCATGGGAGTGGCCCTCATCTCCATGGCAAAGGGTACATATCGACTTTGCTGGTCCATTTATGGACTCAATGTTCTTAATCGCGGTGGATGCACACTCCAAGTGGCCGGAGGTAATAAAGATGTCCTCCACCACCACGGAAAAAACCATCACAGTATTAAGGACCATATTCGCCAGGAATGGGCTGCCTGAACAGATCTGTTCTGATAATGGACCGCAATTTGTATCCGAAGAATTCAGGAAGTTCTTAAAAAACAATGGGGTTAAGCACTACACGTCCGCCCCATACCGTCCCACCACCAATGGATTAGCTGAAAGGTTTGTCCAGACCTTCAAGAAGGCCATAAAGGCCATGGGTAATGAAGACATAAATCTACAACATAAGGTAGATAACTTCTTGTTTGCATACAGGAATGCAACACATGTGGTTACAAACCAAACCCCCGCCATGATGTTTTTCAATAGAAGACTAAGATGCTGGTTGGATTTGGTCAAGCCAAACGTCAGAAGGGACATAGAGAACTGGCAATTTCAAAGCATGAATGAAAGGCCAACTAGAACCTTCCAGATAGGTCAACCAGTTTTGGCCCGGGACTACCGTACCGAGAAATGGCAGCCTGGAACTATTTGCACACGACTAGGACGCTGATGTATACCGTGGACATTGGAGAAAGCATAATAAGGCGCCATGCTGACCAGATCATAGAGTCATCCGAAAAAGGACAACCTACACCACAACTCTATACGCCTAGTGATGAAGCAGAGATACCCATAGTATCTACCTCCGATCCGGTGATACTGGAACCAGATGAACCCGACACTGGCATTGAAGCCAAATCAACCTTGCCAAAAGAACCTACTACACCACCGAAACCTACTACACCACCGAGGCGTTATCCGGACCGAGTCAGGAAGCCTCCAGAGAGACTGAATTTGTAATTGATTAACTTCAGCAAATGTGTATATTATTGTTCTTGTAAAAATGTTATTTAATGATTACTTAAAATGTTATGTACTATTTATCTAAAAGGGGAGGAATTGTAGTGTATGTACCTTTAAGAGGAACTATGTTTTTGAAGCCCCTGTATACTGTAGTACCAGTAGTGACCACTCGGGTATATAAGCCTGTAGAGCATCTTGTGTAGTTAGTTCACCTCCAGACTTTGTTCAGTAAACACTTGTTAAATCAACTCCTGCATTCCGTGTCTCCATTAACACACGGATCTAACAATAACTTCCTCCCCCTTGTATTCCAGCCCCCTTGAGATAAAGGCCAACATTGTGATTGCCTTTTGTGCCTAGCTAATGTCTTTTATTGATTTCTGTACTTGGACTCTCAAATCTCTTTGCTCTTCTACAGTTCCTAGTTTCTAACCATTTAGAAAATATTCCGATTTTATCTTTAGTTTTATTCATTCACGGGATGTGAGTGTCGCCTCTAAGGCCAGCATTTATTACCTATTCCTAATTGCCCTTGAGAAGGTGCTGGTGAGCCACCTTCTTGAACCACTGCAGTCCGTTAGGTGAAGTTAGGCTTGGGCTGATAAGTGACAAGTAATATTCACGCCACACAAGTGCTAGGCAATGACCATTTCCAACAAGAGAGAGTCTAACCAACTTCCATTGACAGTGCTGTTAGAGAGGGAGTTCCAAGATTTTGACCAAGTGAAAATCTGAAGGAACAGCAATATATTTCCAAGTCAGGATGGTGTGTGACTTGGAGGGGAACTTGGAGGTGGTGGTGTTCACATGCGCCTGCTGACCTTGTCCTTCTAGGTGGTAGAGGTCGCAGGTTTGGGAGGTGCTGTCAAAGAAGCCCTGGTGAGTTGCTGCAGTGCTTCTTGTAGATGGTACACACTGCAGACACAGTGCGCTGGTGGTGGAGGGATGAATGTTTAAGGTGGTGTATGGGGTGCCAATCAAGCAGGCTGCTTTCTCCTGGATGGTGTTGAGCTTCTTGATTGTTGTTGGAGCTACACTCATCCAGGCAAGTGGAGAGTATTTCATCACACTCCTGACTTGTGCCTTGTAGATGGTGGAAAGGCTTTGGAGAGTCAGGAGGTGAGTCATGCACCGCAGAATACCTAGCCTCTGACCTGCTCTTGTAGCCACAGTATTTATGTGGCTGGTGCAGTTAAGTTTCTGGTCAATGGTGAACCCCAGAATGTTGATGTTGGGGGATTCAAGAATGGTAATGCCATTGAATATCAAGGGAAGGTGGTTAGACTCTCTCTTGTTGGAGATGTTCATTGCCTAGCACTTCTGTGGCGTGAATGTTACTTGTCATTTATCAGCCCAAGCCTGAATATTGTCCAGGTCTTTCTGAATGCAGGAACAGACTGCTTCATTATCTGAGAAGTTGCGAATGGAACTGAACACTGTGCAATCATCAGTGAACATCCTCACTTCTGACCCTATGATGGAGGGAAAGTCATTGATGAAGCAGTTGAAGGTGGTTGGGCCTAAGACACTGCCCCAACTCCTGCAGTGATGTCCTGGGACTAAGATGATTGGCCTCCAACAACCACAACAATATTCCTCTGTGCTCGGTATGGCTCCTGCCAATGGAGAGTTTTCCCCTGATTCCCATTGACTTCAATTTTACTAGGGCTCCTTGATGCCACACTTGGTCAAATGCTGCCTTGATGTCAAGAGCAGTCACTCTCACCTCACCTCTGGAATTCAGCTCTTTTGTCCATGTTTGGACCAAGGCTGTAATGAGGTCTGGAGCTGAGTGGTCCTGGCGGAACCCAAACTGAGCATTTGTGAGCAGGGTATTGGTGAGTAAGTGCTGTTTGATGGCAATATCGACGACTCCTTCCACCACTTTGCTGATGATTGAGAGTAGACTGATGGGGCGGTAATTGGCCGTATTGGATTTGTCCTGCTTTTTGTGGACTGGACATACCTGGGCAATTGTCACTAGACGTGTGGCTGAACGTGAAGCACAAGTCTTCAGTACTACAGCCGGGATGTTGTCGGGGCCCACAGCCTTTGCTGTATCTGGTGTGCTCAGCCCTTTTTTGATAACACGTGGAGTGAATCAAATTGGCTGAAGACTGGCTTCTATGATGTTGGGGACCTCAGGAGGAGACTCGGCACTTCTGGCTGCAAACGCTTCAGCCTTGTCTTTTGCACTCAAGCGCTGGGCTCCGCCATCGAGGATGGAGATGTTCATGGAGCCTCCTCCTCCCATTAGCTGTTTAATGGTCTACCACCATTCAGGACTGGATATGGCAGGACTGCAGAGCTTTGATCTGATCCATTGATTGTGGGATCACTTAGCCCTGTCTATAGCATGCTGCTTCCGCTGTTTAGCATGCATGTAGTCCTGTGTTGTAGCTTCCCCAGGTTGGCACCTAATTTTTAGGTATGCCTGGTGCTGCTCCTGGCATGCTCTTCTACACTCCTCATTGAACTAGGGTTGGTCCCCTGGCTTGATGGTAATAGTAGAGTGAGGGATATGCCGGGCCATTCTTGGATCCAAAGTGGATGACCTCACATTTTCCACATTGAACTCCATTTGCCATAGTTGTGCCCGTGCATTTACTCCATCAATGTTCCTTTGCAACTTCTTGCTCGCATCTGCTTACTGTCCCTCCTAACGTACTGTCATCAGCAGACTTGGGAATATAACTCTCTATTCCTTCATCCAAGTCATTAATAAATATGGTGAAAAGTTGAGGCCCTAGAACAGATCCCTGGGGAACACCGCTTGTCACATCCTGCCAATTAGTGTATCTAGCCTTTATCCCAACTCTCTGTCTCGTACCTCCCCACCAATTTCCAACCCAAATCAAAAGGCTACCTCTAATTCTGTGTGCTCGCATTTTTGCTAATAATCTCTTATGTGAAACCTTATCGAATTCCTTCTGGAAGTCCATATAGATAACATCCATAGACACTCCCTTAACTACTTTATTAGCGACCTTCTCAAACAATTCAACTAGATTAGTCAGACATGGCTTATCCTTAACAAAGCCATGTTGGCTCTCTCTGATTAGATCATATTTGTTCAAGTGCTCAGTCACTCAATCCCTAATGACAGATTTAGTAGCTTCCTCACAACTGACGTTAAACTGACAGGCCAGTAGGTACCTGGCTTCACTCTCCTACCCTTCTTAAATAATGGAGTGTCATTCGCAAATTTCCAATCTAACGTCACAATTCCCAAATCAAGAGAGCTTTGAAAGATTATGACTAACACGTCTGCAAATACCTCACCCTGGGGTAGAAACCTTCAGGTCCTGGAAATTTATCTATTTTAAGTCCCATTATTTTCTCCATTTCCATTTTGTTACTTGTATTGAATCCAATAAGTTCCTCACCTTGATTTATTTTTAGTTTTACTTCTATCACTGGATTTTATCCTCTTCCTCTATTGTGAAAATGGATACAAAGTACTTGTTTGATAAATCTGCCATTACCTTGTTGTCTACTACAGTACCACCTACGTCTGTCTTTAATCAGCCCACATCTCCCTTAGCCACGCTATTACGCTTAATATATTTATACAACAACAACTTGCGTTTATACAGTGCCTTTAACTTAGTAAAACAACCCAAGGAGTGTAATAGAACAAAGACTGACACCCAGCCAAAGAAGGAAATATTAAGACAGCTGACTAAAAGCTTGATGATAGAGGTAGGTTTTAAGGAGCGGCTGAAAGGACGAGAGATAGGTGGAGAGGAGGTGCAGAACTTAAGGGCGAGATAGTTGAAGGCACAACCCCCAATTGTGGGGTGAAGGAAGTGGGGAAAGCTCAGAGGCCAGTGACCCTAAATTGTTGTTTATGAAGTTACATTGCCCCAATAAGGAAATAGTTGAGGCTTGTAATAAGGGAACATCTATAATTATGGGGGATTTTAACTATCATATTAATTGGACAAATCAAATTGGGTAGGGCTGCCTTGAGGATGAGTTCATTAAGTGTATTAGGGATGGGTTTCTTGAGCAGTATGTAACTGAACCGGCCAGGGGGCAAGCAACCTTACATCTGGTCCTGTGTAACGAGACAGGATTAATTAAAAATGTCCTAGTAAAGGATCCCCTTGGAATGAGTGACCATAACATGGTTGAATTCCATATTCAATTAGAGGGTGAGAAGGTTGGATCTCAAACAAGCGTGCTAAGCTTGAATAAAGGAGACTATGAAGGTATGAGAGCGGAATTGAGTAGAGTGGATTGGGAAAATAGATTAAAGGGTAAGACGATACATGATCAGTGGTGTACATTTAAGGAGTTATTTTACAACTTCCAAAAAATATATATTCCACTGAAAAGAAAAGGGTGTAAAAGAAAAGACAGCCATCCGTGGCTAAGTAAAGAAATTAAGGATAGTATTCGACTACAAACAAGGGCATATAAGGTAGCCAAATCTAGTGGGAGGATAGAGGATTGGGAAAACTTTAAAAGACAGCAAAAAATAACAAAAAGATTGATTAAGAAAGGGAAGATAGATTATGAAAGTAAATTAGCAAAAAATATATAAACAGATAGTAAGAGTTTTTATAGTTATATAAAAAGAAAAAGGGTGGCTAAAGTAAATGTTGGTCCCTTAGAGGATGAGGCCGGGAAATTAATGGTGGGAAATATGGAGATGGCAAAACCACTGAATGAATATTTTGTATCAGTCTTTAAAGTAGAGGACACTAAGAATATCCCAACACTGGACAAACAGGGGGCTATAGGGGGGGAGGAGCTAAACACGATCAAAATCACTAAGTGGTACTCGGTAAAATAATGGGACTCAAGGCAGATAAATCACCTGGACCTGATGGCTTATATCCTAGGATCTTGAGGGAAGTGGCGGTAGGGATTGTGGATGCATTGGTAATAATTTTCCAAAATTCCCTGGACTCAGCAAAGGTCCCAGCAGACTGGAAAACTGCTAATGTAACACCCTTATTTAAAAAGGGCAGTAGACAGAAGGCTGGAAACTATAGACCGGTTAGCCTAACATCTGTGGTAGGTAAAATTTTGGAGTCCATTATTAAGGAGACAGTAACAGGACATTTGGATAATCATCATTTAATAGGACAAAGTCAGCATGGTTTTATGAAGGGGAAGTCATGTTTGACAAATTTGCTGGAGTTCTTTGAGGAAGTAACATATAGGGTGGATAAAGGGGAACCAGTGGACGTAGTGTATTTAGACTTCCAAAAGGCATTTGACAAGGTGCCACACAAAAGATTATTGCTTAAGATAAAAAATCACGGGATCGGAGGTAATATTCTGGCATGGATAGAGGATTGGCTATCTAACAGAAGGCAGAGAGTTGGGATAAATGGTTCATTCTCAGACTGGCAATCAATAACTAGTGGTGTTCCGCAGGGGTCAGTGCTGGGTTCCCCAACGCTTTACAATCTATATTAACGATTTGGAGGAGGGGACCGAGTGTAACATATCAAAGTTTACAGATGATACTAAGATGGGAGGGAAAGTAGTGAGTGAGGAGGACATAAAAAACCTGCAAGGGGACATAGACAGGCTAAGTAAGTGGGCAGAGATTTGGCAGATGGAATACAATACTGGAAAGTGTGAGGTTATGCACTTTGGCAGGAAAAATCGTAGAGCAAGTTATGGGCCCAGAAATTCCAGAACGGGGCTTGCAGCGCGTGCAAGCCCCGTATTTACACTTACCCCGTGCTACTGCCGATCAGCTCCAGGGACGCCTGGAATTGGTGTTTCCAGAAGAAGAATCCCGGGCAGCGTATGACGTCACGCTGCCCAGGAGTGCAGCCAGCGCGAAGTCAGGAGCGTGCAGTGCAAGTGAGACACGCCCCTTGAGGTCTCAGTTTCACTGGACACGCCCCCAATGTTTCTGTCAAGCTGCTAACCATTTTTACATGCAAAGCAGCAGTTTAAATAGGTTTTTGGAAGTTTTTTGAAGATTTTGGTAACTTTCATAAACTTTTTAAAATGTTTACATTATTTTGAGTAATCTGAAGTAGTTTTAAACAGAATTAAAGCAATTTAAAGACTTTTAAAAGCCCTAAAAGAATTTTTTTAATTCCATTTATTTATTTAGCAATGTCGTCGTCATACGTGTCTTCACACTGTTCCCTTTGGGGAACTGTATGAAGTGGTGGAAGGATTTATGGCCATGATTAACGCTCATTCCGTGACCGTAACCATCTTTGAACCAGGCATTAGGGCGGTTAGTCCTATGGCGGGAGGGTTTTACGGGCTCCCACAAGCTATACAAGGAGGGGGGGCCACCCACACCCACGGACGTAAATATCCCACTGGATGTCAACCCAGAATTTAGAGCCGGAGCTCCGACTCCACTTGCCGGGACTGTCTGGAGCGGGTTTCGAAACCCTACCCTGATCTGGCCCAGCGGCGGGGATCCTACCGCTATGACAAAGGCCCAATCCGATTAGCAACGTGAAATGGCAGCATAGGGCTCCAGTCACGGGGAGGGAAAAGGCGCAGGAAACGTATGGGTGTCACCTTTTGTGCGGAGTGGGCCTTTTGCGTAGCAGTAAGCATCCCCGCCGCTGGGCCAGAAGGAGTAGGGTTTTGAACCCCACTCCAGACAGTCCCGGCAAGTGGAGTCGGAGTTCCAACTTTAAATTCTGGGTGGACATCCAGCGGGATACTTGCGTCCATGGGTGTTGGTGGCCCCCCCCCTCAGATGGGTTGTGGGAGCCCGTAAAACCCGCCCGCCATAGGACTAACCACCCTAATGGCTGGTTCAAAGATGGTTACGGTCACGGAATGAGCGTTAATCACGGCCATAAATCCTTCCACCACTTCATACAGTTCCCCAAAGGGAACAGTGTGAGGATACGTACGATGATGACCTCTTGCGCAATGCACCTCCTTGGACCCTCAGTCGCAGATGCGAGGGGGCAAGTCGTGCAATTGTTAAATTTTTCATTTTATTGACATGTAAAATGTTGGCCCAGTAATTCCCTTCCAAATGCGCGAGTATGGTCGGGGTACTTACGCATCTGGCTGGATGAAATGCCGGTTTTCAGCATGCACAGTGCATGTGGGGAAAACCGGCATTTCCTGTCCTCTGAACGAAGGGGTTCAGAGGCAAAACGCGTGCGACTGCACAGGCAGCACGTGCGCAGTATAATTCGCCGCTTTCATTAATGCTTTCAGTGAGGTCAAGTCATTACAAGTTACACATGAAAAAAGCATGGGTACAGTTGCTCCAGAGGCTGCGGAGGAAGATATTTATTATCGTGGAGCTTCTGAAAGTATGTATGTCTGTATATATTCCTTTGCGTGTTATGTATATATTCCTTTACTTATGTGCATGAATGTATTATTTAATTATGACTTTCAGAGAAAGTAACTTATTGGAAAATCATAATTAAAAACATACATTCATACACATTAGTAAAGGAATATAAAACATACATACATATACGTAAAGGAATATATGTGGACATACATACATAACTCATTCTCACATTCCATTCACACAGCCACAATTGCTCCTTCTACCT
Organism: Somniosus microcephalus; assembly: GCF_052327205.1. Lineage (NCBI taxonomy): Eukaryota > Metazoa > Chordata > Chondrichthyes > Squaliformes > Somniosidae > Somniosus > Somniosus microcephalus. The sequence continues at coordinate 196,890,277 of NC_140993.1, forward strand.
ACCGTTCTGAAAACCCGTTTAAAAAAAAAAATTAAAGTTTAAAACTTACTTAAAATTTCTTGAAATAACTTCCCTCCCTTTCCCAAACCTAAATATTGCATTTCATAAGCTCCTCCATAAAATATATCTCCTTCCCCAGCCAATGAACAACTTTACACTTGCTTTTTTCACGTGTAAGTTCTAGGGACTTACCCTCACTGAATCCATCAGTGAAATCTACAAAGTTCACTGCGCAAGCGCTGCCTGTGCAGTCGCACGCGCTGTGAATAGACCTCGGGTCTGGAAATGCCGGCGTTCCCCGCATGCGCTGTTCCTGCTGAACGCCGGCATTTCCAACGGCCAGATGCGTGAGTAACCCGACCGTACTCACGCTTCTGGCCTGGAATTTCTGGCCCATTATCTTAATGGCAAGAAACTAGAAAGTACTGAAGTACAAAGGGATCTGGGGGTCCTGGTGCACGAAACTCAAAAGGTTAGTATGCAGGTGCAGCAAGTGATTAAGAAGGCCAATGGAATGTTGGCTTTCATTGCTAGGGGGATAGAATATAAAAATAGGGAGGTATTGCTTCAGTTGTACAAGGTATTGGTGAGACTGCACCTGGAATACTGCATACAGTTTTGGTGTCCATACTTAAGAAAATACATACTTGCTCTCGAGTCAGTACAAAGAAGGTTCACTCGGTTAATCCCGGGGATGAGGGGATGGACATATGAGGAGAGGTTGAGTAGATTGGGACTCTACTCATTGGAGTTCAGAAGAATGAGAGGCGATCTTATTGAAACATATAAGATTGTGAAGGGGTTGGATCGGGTGGATGCGGGGGAGGATGTTCCCGATGATGGGTGAAACTAGAACTGGGGGCATAGTCTTAGAATAAGGGGCTGCTCTTTCAAAACTGAGATGAGGAGGAACTACTTCACTCAGAGGGTGGTAGGTCCATGGAATATGCTGCCCCAAAAAGCTGTAGAAGCTACATCATTACATAAATTTAAAACAGAAATAGACAGTTTCCTAGAAGTAAAGGGAATTAAGGGTTACGGGGAGCGGGCAGGAATTTGGACATGAGTCTAGGTTCGGATCGGTCATGGCCCTGTGGGTAGTGGAGCGGGCCCAGGGGCTGTGTAGCCTGATCCTGCTCCTATTTCGTGTGTCTAATTCTGTTAGATTCAGGAGATGGTTCTGTGATAGTAGATTGGCGGTTAGGATCAGATCAGCCATGATCCTATTGAATGGCGGAGCAGGCTCGAGGGGCCGATTGGCCTACTCCTGCTCCTATTTCTTATGTTCTTATGTTCTTAATAATACTACCAAAGTGCTATAGATCCCAAGAGGGTGAAATTACTCCTGTTGACAGTTTGGAGAAAATATTGGCACAAGTACAAAAACAGGAAATGCCATTTTGTTCTCACGTTGACTTTTTACTAAATATTATTGATAGGAGAAATTTCCCCCCACCCACCTACCTTATTACTTAGAGTTCAGTTTATTGGTTCCTGTTAATGGAATGGCTCCACTGTAATTTAGGTGAGGATGGATAGCTGGCACATGAACTAGGCTGCTTATTTCAGTTTTTAAAATAAATATTATTTGGTTTAACATCTATTATGTTTAATCACAGAATGTGTGCTTTATTTTAATAGTAAGTCTTTGAATATTCAATCATGTTTTAATGTTCATGACTTTGAAGTATAGATATTTTTTTTGGTGCCATGCTACATTAAGCCTAGTTCATTGTAAGAATGTTATAGACTGTTCAAAGATTTGGCACAAATATCCAACTTCAAAAGGACTATAGTTTCTGATCTAAGCAATTGAAAAGTTTAATAGCTTGTGTGATATAAGGATTGGTAATATGAGGATAACTCATCGCTGAATGCTCAATACAGGTGCTCTTTTATGAGTATGTAAAGAAACCCATAACTCAAGGTTAGAACAAGCATGAAGGAGCATGATGGTCTTTTAGATAATTAAAAATACAATAGCCGGTGATTAATAGTGAGTTTATTTTAATTTTTTTAAGTTAGAAAGAGATGGTAATCTTGTATGTAATTTTTCTTGTAAGTAGGTGACGAAATAATATGCACCAGGAGTCAAGGATAGATGACTGACAAATTTTATTCTGGTAATTGCTGGGAGCCCTGCGAACTTTCAAACAAACCAGGAACTTTGTTCAGAACAAAAAGCCAGTGGCTCAGTGCCTCTGAGTCAGAAGGTTGTGGGTTCAAGTCCCACTCCAGAGACCTGAGCATGAAAATCTAGGCTGACACTCCAATGCAGTACTGAGGGAGTGCTGCACTGTCAGAGGTGCCGTGTTTTGGATGAGACGTTAAACCGAGGCCCCGTCTGCTCTCTCAGGTGGGTGTAAAAGATCCCATGGCACTATTTCGAAGAAGAGCAGGGGCATTATCCCCAGTGTCCTGGACAATATTTATCCCTCAATCAACATAACTAAAACAGATTATCTGGACATTATCACATTGCTGTTTGTGGGAGCTTGCTGTGTGCAAATTGGCTGCCGTGTTTCTCACATTACAACAGTGACTACCCTTCAAAAAGTACTTCATTGGCTGTAAAGCGCTTTGGGGCGTCTGGTGGTTGTGAAAGGCACTATATAAATGCAAGTCTTTCTTTTCTTTAGAACTGTTATAAAAAGTGCCGATAGAAGTGTGATAAGTGGCACCCGTGTTATTTGCTGTTTTTCTCTGTGTGAATTCTCACCCTATTCTGAAAAGCTGAGAAACTCAAGGGGTTCTGCTAGCATCTGGAGATCATAAATGCTTATGCACATGTATTATTCCACTGAACACACCCCTAGCCATTTTTTATTTTCATATCATAATGTATACAGTTTTTCTTTATCCTTCATTTCTGACACTTCCCATAGGAGTTTTTGCCTTCTGCTATTACCATTAACTTTTCCTTATTGCCATTGCTGCAGCTGCTGCGCTCTATTGTGCTTCACTACATAACAGAATTTGTTTTTAACCATTCCAGTTGTTAAATTCAGAGATTGAACAGTAAGACATACGAGTGAAACAAGAGAATGAGGAAAAGGAAATAAAAATAGGTTACAGATTTGTTTTCATTTATACTGACATTTAGAGTAGAGGGTGTATAGTGAATTATGCATTCCTCGTAGTCAGATATCATGGAGCAGATGGGACATCAGTCAGGGACTAGCATCACATTATTATTTTCTTAAAAGATAAAGGCGAAGAAGGGTTCATGATTCCTCCAATAGGTTCCTTTCAGTATAACACTGTGTAGATGCTGCACTTGTCAATCAACAGTGACCAAGTGTCATTCAGTGTCTCAAGCTCAACCTTTGGATTGGACCAGTCTAATTTTTCCCTTTAGGCGGATGGGATATTTAATAACAGGTGACCTCCCTCTTCTCTCCCAAGCCAAAGGGGTCATTTACAAAGCCACTGATATGCAGTCTGCACAAAAAGGTGGATGGAATTACTTTAATCCCCAAAGCACCAGTGGAAAATCCCCAAATCCCCAAATCCTATGTAATACAAGTGAAATTTGAATGATTCAGTTACACAAATCAATCGCCCTAATTGTAAATGAATAGAATTCTGGAATTTAATCCCCAAACCATCAGTAAAAATGTTGAAACCCCATAGAATAAAAACAGTGTTTGACTTATTCCATCACGATAAAGCAGTGTCCCTGATCATTTGCAAAAGTAAATTTTATCATATTCACTAGTATTTGTATTATTTACGGAGGATGTGAGAGACGGTGCCTGCCATTTCTTCAGCAGTTACTATAGTAGTGCTGTTATTTTAGGGTTCTCAAGATTCAATTAAAAAGAAAGAACTTTCTTAAAGTTTTAACACATTACATACAGCAACAGCAGTGCAGCCTCTGCTAACAAACTCTATCTTCAGTCTTCTCACTAGAGCAGTCTGCCTCAAACTGGTTGCCTGTTTGGTACACTGTCACATACTGCTTATTAAGGGAATGTCTCTAAATTACATACTCAAATGGATATGACACTGACAACTACTGAAGCAAAGTAACATTTATGAATGCTTATACTGCATGACATCTAGTATTAATGAATAAAGTTTCAAAATATAATTTTTATATTACAAATTAAAGCTTCATGGCCCTATAAATGCTATATCTAAAAAAAACATGTATTTGTAGACTACTCTTCCAGTTCAAATTGTTATTAGTATCTATGTAATTAAAGAATTTGCATTTACTTATCGCCAATGAAGTACTTTTTGAAGTGTAGTCACTGTTGTAATGTGGGAAATACAGCAGCCAATTTGCACACAGTGTAAGCTGCAGGGTTCTCAAAATTCCCGCACTCCCCAAATTATGGATCAAGGGACCCTGTTTTGGACAAGTTATTAAAAACAGGGTACCCAAAATGGCTTCTGTAACCTCGTGATCAAAACCGACAGGATTTTTAAACAGGGCTCTGAAAACAGGCAGGCCCGGAGACGAAACTTAGAATGCAGGAATCTGTGAGAAGGAACTCTCTGGAGCCAGCCAGACAAAGTAAACACAGAATATGCATTCATTCGACTTGAATCCAATCAAGCTAGAATGGGCCTATAATCGTGGCCATTAGGTTTCTGCATGTTTAATGGGTAACAGCTCACAGTAGCCATCAAGTCAGGATGGGGACAATTAGGTCTTATCCATGACAAACAACCAGGACATCGGGGCCATTAGACCCAGAGACAACCACTCCAAAAGTCATTAAAATAAATGGTTGTAATCATTTAAACAAGCCCGCCAAAAGTTAAACAATGGACTGACCTGATTTGGCGCGCAGATAAGGAGTTGAAGAAACGGGTATAATAGTAGGCCCATCAGTAGCAATCGCTCTCTTGACTCTCTTGCTCCTGCTCTCATCATTTGGCCTTTGGCCTGCTGCCGCTCGTACTCGCGCCCTGGCCTCATGGCGGGCTCTCTTCTCGCTCCCCGCACCGCTCAACAACCAAGGACGCCCGTTACACCGGGGCCAAACGCGGGAGGAGAACGAGACCCGAGTTCAATACCACACAGGACACACAGGCCACAAACGGGCAGACGAGACGAGACGAGACGAAGAAGGTGGTAACCAATAAAAGCAGAGAAAGGCAGCGAAAGACGCATTGGTAAAAACCAAACACCTAGTTATAAGCTGGCGTTTGATGAAGAAAGTGGTAACGCATGTATGGACAATGAGAATAAGTTGGCGTTTGAAAATTGCGAATAAGCTGGCGTTAAACGCGGGTGACGGCGCCCGCGATGAATAAACCGGCACTCGAAGCTTGGATAGTGAAATCATTCAGACGGTAAAACCGCCGACGACCGCCCGAGGGAGAAGAAGAAGAAAACCCATCGCGACGAGACGACGATGGCAGCTGAGGAAAAGGAGGATGCTTTGCATCAACAACTTCAGCGCCGCGCCCTGAGACCACATGGCGACAGGGTACCCCAAAGTACAGGGAAAACAGACCTCAAAACTCACAACCGTTAAAGCAACAGGTTTTGGATTGGTGAGCATGAATTCCTGGCCCCTCATAGCTTAATCTAGTTAGATATAGGGGGTGGGATATGGATAAGGGGATTGTTATTGTAGTTGTTTTTCCCTCGATGTGCTGTGTGTTCCCCATTCCCATATAAGTATAATTGTTTCATGCCTGTATTTTCATACCAGTAATTTTTCATAAGATTGTTGTATTCTGCTTTTAATAAAATCTTGGTTTTCTTACACCAAACCACTTGTCTACTCGATTTTCTGTATCGCCGCCTGTACCTAAGTCCGGTGTCTAGAACCCAGGGGTGTGGGAGCGATTCGAACCGCTCAAGGGATAGTCAGAGGCGAAGCTGACTGGGTGCACACACCAAAAAACCCCTTCAACAGCAAGGTCCCATAAACAGGGATAAGGTAATGACCAGATAATCTGTTGTATATTGTATTCGCTGCTCACGATGCGGTCTCCTCTACATTGGGGAGACCAAACGGAGATTGGGTGACCGCTTTGCGGAACACCTCCATTCAGTCTGTAAGGTTGACCCCGAGCTTCCGGTCGCCTGTCACTTTAATTCTCCGCTCCACTCCCACTCAGACCTCACCGTCCTCGGCCTCCTACACTGTCCCAATGAAGCTCAACGTAAGCTCGAGGAACAGCACCTCATCTTTCAATTAGGCACTTTACAGCCTTCTGGACTCAACATCGAGTTCAACAATTTCAGACTATAACCTCTGCCCCTATCTTTTTTCCATTTTTTTTTTCTCTCTCACATGGCGGCTGTCGGTCATTCTGCCATTGCCATTTACACTTCATCTAGAGCCATCTTTTGTTTCTTAACTTGTCCCAGTACCATCACCTTTTGCCTTGCACCATCATCCCTTTTGTCTCTTAATCTCTCCTGCCTTCCACCCTATCACAGACCTCCCCTTTTGTTCTTTCCTCCCCTCCCCCCTTTCCCTGCCCCTACACTTGCTTAAAAACCTGTTCCAGCTCCAACTTTTTCCAGTTCTGACGAAGGGTCATTGACCTGAAACTTAACTCTGTTTCTCTCTCCACAGATGCTGCCTGACCTGCTGAGTATTTCCAGCATTTTCTGTTTTAATTTCAGATTTCCAGCATCTGCAGTATTTTGCTTTTGTATCTGTTTTAATGATGTTGGTTGAGGAATAACTATGTAAGAAAGGTATGAGACAGGAGAGTAAAGATGCCAGCGATGCACAAACTGCAGTGGTACAACAGGGATTCCCATCCAGCAGAGAATGTGGAATCTCACAGTGGCACCCAATTGCTCTGAGGGGTGAGGGGGGACATGCTGATCAGGCCAAAGATGTAAGTGAAGAATTTTTTTTTTTTAACTATTCTCTCCCTCAATATAAAGCCCAAAACCAAATGGTTATCAATCCCTCTGGGATCGATTACCATTCAATATGTCCTTAGTGGGGCCCACTTGCAGCTCATAAGGGCACTTATGCTCGCTATCAGCAGACATGTGTGCTGCTGAGTCTGTCGGAGGTGTATCTAGTGGGATTCCCAAGGCAGCCTAATAGCGTCCCTAGACACACCCCAAAACTTCCTTCAGGACGTAGGGTAGGCAGAAGAAGCACCCACCCCAAGCATCAGAATTTGCTGGTAACCCAAAGAAGCAGAAACTGGCAGATTCGGGTTATACATAGGTACAGGAGTAGGCCACTCAGTCCCTCATGGTCTGCCATTCAATGAGATCATGGCTGATCGGTATCTCAAATCCATTTACCCGCCTTTGCTCCATGTCCTTTGACACCCTTACCAAACAAAACTCTATCTATCTCAGTCTTGAAAATTTCAATTGATCCAGCATCCACTGCATTTTAGGGGAGTTCCTGATTTTCACTATCCTTTGTGTAAAAAAGTGCTTCCTGTATCACTCCTATATTGTTTAGCTCTAATTTTAAGATTATGCCCCCTTTTTGTGAATTCCCCCACCAGAGCAAATAGTTTCTCTGTATCTTCCCTATCAAATCCCTTTATCATTTTAAACACATCAATTACATCACCCCTCTGCCTTCTTAGCTCAAGGAAATGCAAGCCAATTTTAGGTAGCCTGAAATAACAACAGAAAATGCTGGAAATACTCAACAGGCCAGGCAGCATCCATGGAGAGAGAAACAGCCTGCCCTCATAATTTAACCCTTTAAGCCCCAGCATCATTCTGGTGAATCTGTGCTATACCCCCTCCAAGGCCAATATAGCCTTCCTGAGGTGAAGTGCAACCGAAGCACAACTTCCTCCCCTTTGTATTCCAGCCCCCTTGAGATAAGGGCCAACATTCCATTAGCCTTTTTGATTGCTTTTTGTACCTGTACACAGCTTTTAGTGATTTGTGTAACTAGACACCCAAGTCCCTTTGCTCCTCCACATTTCCTACTCTCTCGCCACAAAGAAGTTCCACTTTGTCTTTCTTGGATCCAAAGTGGATAACCTCACACTTCTCCACATTGAACTCCATCCATTAAGAATTTGATATCCAATAGAGCGAATTTCAGTTCATGCTCTTTGCTAAACCTCATACTTTTGTATCATCAGCAAATTTCCAATATCCTACTCTCTATGCCCAAGTTCAAATCATCTATATCAAGAATAAAAGATGGCCTACCACTGACCCTGGGGTACATCACTTCCAATCCTTCACTAATCCGTGGAAACCCTGTTAACCTTAAATCTGTGCTTTTTTCTTTCTACCTAAGCTGTTACATTTCCTCTGCCATATGTCTGGATATTTGCAACAAGCCTTCTGTGAGACACCTTATTAAGCACATCTAATATGTTCCCTTTATCCAATCTATCACTTCTTCCAAAAACCCTATTAAACTTATAAAACATGACTTGCCTTTAACAAATCTATACTTACTGTCTGATTATCTCGCACGTTTCTAAATGCTCACTAGTTTGAATTTTGAATTATGGATTCTTTCCCACAACTGCTTTCAGACTAACTGGTCTACCAGGTTCATACAATATATTGAGGTGCAGCTGCTGTAACTCTTCCTGCTGTATAAAATGTAGGGCTCTGACTTAATCTGTAATGATTTTTGTGGTCATGATCTTAAAGAGAATTGGCAGCCTAGCCACAACTCTGCAATGTTGTAGAACATGGGCTCTGGCAAGAAGTAATTCATCTTCATCCAGTCTACTGGCCTTAATAGCTTTGGAGCATACTGAGTCTAGAAGGGTTTGCTCTGCAGATTGCAGAATGAACATTTTCTAGTTTTCAATTTCTATTTCCAATTTAACCAGTATCTATCTCTTGATCTTACCTAAAATGTTGATTGTTCCGTTTTACAAAAAAAGCTTTGTAGGTCTCTTGCAGGTTAGAGGCATCAGCGATTTAGTCAACATTGGAATAGATAAATTTTCCAGAACTTCAGGTCTCCACGGGTGAGTACGCACAGGGTACTCACCCGTAGGCCCAACGGAAGTGCCGGTTTCCTGCATGCACTGCGCATGTGCGGGAAACCGGCACTTCCGTTCCCCTGAAAGAAGGGGTTCAGAGTTCAAACGCGTGCGCAGAAGAGGCTGCGCGTGCGCATCAAACTTATGTTTTTTTTGCAGGTTTTCCCGGGAGGGTAAGTCTCCAGAAGTTAGACATATAAAAAGCAGTCGCAAGGCCTGCTTTTTACAAGATAAGTGGTGAATTAATTAAAATTAAAACATTTTTTCCACAGGTTTATTATTTTTAAATACTTTAAAGCAAGGTAAGTTTACTTTTAGCCCCGTTAGAAAATAAAATTATTGTTTTCAAAAATTTTAATTATTGTTTAAAATAGTTATTTCATGTAATTTATAGTTTATTTTAAAAATGTGATTTTTAAAAAAATTTATTTGAAGATTTAGTGATGTTTTGGGGCTGTAGTATTTATAAGTTTTGACAGTTCTTCCTGTCAAACTTATGAAAGAAACATTCCCTGCTCCGATTGGCTCTCCATGGCCCACGTGATCCCAGGGGACGCATCGAACTAACTGCGCCCCTGGGATACGCAAGCACTGCGCGCCGACAGTTGGAGCAGGCCCAGGATCGGAATTCCACGGGGGCCCACAGCTCAACGGCCAGCGCGCAAGGTAAGTGCAGGTCGGGGGCTTACACCTGCGGGAAGCCCCTGACCCGAATTTCTGGGCCATTAGTTCTATTTTCCAGAAAGTTATGAAACTTTGTCCCTGTACTTTGCGTTCCCTCTGGGAGTAACATGGGTGAAGTGATAGGCCTTAAGGTTATGTACAACCATAGAGTTTCTGAGTTGCAATACAACATAGGCTAAAGTTTCCCTCTCAATTTAAGGTTATTCTGGCGGTACTTGGACAAGTGGCTGCAGAAAATAAGTCAAGCGCCCATTACTCTGTATCCCCACACCATTTTTCTGTGTTCCTGTTTCCACAGTCATTTCTTCCAGTTGCTAGAAGCACCTGCCCAAATATAACCAGGGGGATTTAAATGAGGCGATAATGATGAGTGACATCATATGTTACATTTTCCATCATTATCACTTCAGCAATGGTGGTCACTACTTATGCCACCATTCAACATGCATCCAACATTGCTAGAAGAAATGCAATGCCATTTAAATGGCCAAGGTAGGGGCATAAATTTCAGCTCAGTGAAGTGGCAATTCTACACTTGTAGACTTTGTCACTTCATCAGAGGCTGCCTGTCACTTTAAGGTGGTGGAGGCCTCAATCTTCTCCAATAACAGTTATTTCCCTCCTCCTGCCACATCCAAGTGCAAGCAAGGATACCGTTGGCAGCCCGCCAAACTTAGATAAATGAATCTGACACCAGGAAATTTACAGGTCCCTTTAAGGACAGCTGTTTTGACTGCTGTGTTACTGAGAAAACTGATTGCAGCATGCACAGCGCGTGCTGCCCTCAGTCACAATCCAATTTGGGAAAAGGATCTGAAACAGGTGTTAGGCTCCTTATCTGCATAGATAATTGGCCTAATGGCTGTTCAAGGTGGACGCCCTGGATGTCTACAGGGAGCCCTAACCAATATGGCAAGTGGCACAGTTCTGGCGCAGACCGAGTACGTGTACCCAGTGTGGCATCGGCAGCGGGTGGAGGCGGAGCAGCGCGGCAGAGCGACTACAAGAGGCCCCAGAGGCTCAGGTAGGCCTCAGTGCGGCATCGGCAGCGGGTGGAGGCGGAGCAGCGCGACTACAAGAGGCCCCAGAGGCTCAGGTAGGCCTCAGTGCAGCATCGGCAGCGGGTGAAGGCGGAGCAGCGTGGCAGAGCGACTACAAAAGGCCCCAGAGGCTCAGGTAGGCCTCAGTGCGGCATCGGCAGCGGGTGGAGGCGGAGCAGCGCGGCAGAGTGACTACAAAAGGCCCCAGAGGCTCAGGTAGGCCTCAGTGCGGCATCGGCAGTGGGTGGAGGCGGAGCAGCGCGGCAGAGCGACTACAAAAGGCCCCAGAGGCTCAGGTAGGTGTACCAATCTCCAATCTCAGGCAAGGAGAGAGGTAAAAAGTATTCAAGGTGTGACGTCACCACAAAACAGGTAGGGGATTGGTTGGAGTATTTCTCTCGTTTTAAAACGTTAAGTCTGTGGTTTATAGTTTTTAAGGTTGCTGTGGTGTACCAAGGCCTTTCTGGTGCAGAGTGACTGTTGGTAAACCATTTAACTGGTGTAACTAGAGGGATTGATTTAATTTAAATCCAATTAATTAAAGGGGATACTAGCATCTAAAATCGGGCAGAGGGTGTCGATAACTAACAATAAAAAATTTAATTAATTAAATAGAATGGAGCAGGTGATGTGTTACTGTTGCGATATGTGGGAGCCGGTGAACCCCATTGAGGCTCACGGTGATTACGTCTGTGACAAGTGTCTGCTGCTACAGGAACTCCAGCTCCGTGTTGATGAGCTGGAGTCTGAGCTTCAGACACTGCGACGCATCAGGGAGGGGGAGAAGTACCTGGACTCTGTGTATCAGGAGGTGGTCACACCTATGAAGTTAAGTAATTCAGATGTAGCCCATGGTCAGGGACAGGACGGTGTGACTACGAGTGAGGCAGGTACGGGGATCCAGGAGGTAGAGCTGGAGGAGCCGCAGCCCTTGCTCTTGACCAATTCACAATTCACAATTCAAATCGCTTTATTGGCATGATAAGTTACATCTTATGTTGCCAAAGCATCAAAATACATTTCTGGTTTAGCACATAAACGCAGTTCTATTCATACAGTGTATAAACAGGTTCGAGGTTCTTACTCCCTGTGGGGACAGGAGCAGGGACTGCAGGGAGGATGAGCAACCTGGCCACAGCACCATGGAACGGGGGGCCATTCAAGAGGGGGGAGTAAATAGAAATGTTGTAGTGGTAGGGGATGGTATTATTAGGGGGATAGATAGAGTTCTCTGCAGCCGAGAGCGAGAGTCCCGAAGGCTGTGTTGCCTACCCGGTGCCAGGGTTAAGGACATCTCCTCTGGGCTGGAAAGAAACTTGCAGTGGGAGGGGGTGGATCCAGTTGTCGTGGTCCATGTTGGTACAAACGACGTAGATAGGACTAGGAAGCCGGTTCTGTTAAAGGAGTATGAGCAGCTAGGAGTCAAATTAAAAAACAGAACATCAAGGGTAACAATCTCTGGATTATTACCTGAGCCACGAGCAAATTTGGCTAGGACAAATAAAATTAGAGAGTTAAATGCGTGGCTCAAAGACTGGTGTGGGAGAAATGGGTTTTGCTTCCTGGGACACTGGCCCCAGTACTGGGGCAGGAGGGAGCTGTTCCGTTGGGACGGGCTTCACTTGGCCAGTGCTGGGACTAGAGTCCTGGCAGATCATATAACTAGGGCTGTAGAGAGGGCTTTAAACTAACTAGTGGGGGGGAGGTTCCTAGAGAGCAAATAATAAAAATGACAACAGAGAAGGTCATAGACTTAGGTAGCAGTGGGGAAATTAAAAACCAGAGTGTGTCAGGAAGAGGCAGAAGGTATGGAGTAAAAGGTAAAGTAATAAAAAGGGCAAAAGCAGGAACTAAGTGTCACAAAACATATTTTAAATTTCTCTATCTGAATGCACATAGCATTCTTAACAAAATAGACGAGTTAATGGCACAAATAACTACATATGGGTATGATCTTGTGGCCATTACAGAAACATGGCTGCAGGGTGACAATGCCTGGGAATTAAACATACCAGGTTATTTAACGATCAGGAAGGACAGGCAGGAAGGAAGGGGAGGTGGGGTGGCTATGTTAATAAAGGAAGGAATTACTGTAATACAGAGAAATGATATTGGGTCAAAAGATCAGGATAATGAAACAGTTTGGGTGGAGGTAAGGAATAATAAGGGGAAAAAAACACTAGTGGGCGTAGTCTATAGGCCTCCGAACAGTGGCAACTCTGTTGGACGGAGTATCAATCAGGAAATAGTTGAGACTTGTAATAAGGGAACATCTATAATTATGGGGGATTTCAACTATCATATTAATTGGACAAATCAAATTGGGCAGAGCAGCCTTGAGGATGAGTTCATTGAGTGTATTAGGGATGGGTTTCTTGAGCAGTATGTAACTGAACCGACCAGGGGGCAAGCAACCTTAGATCTGGTCCTGTGTAACGAGACAGATTAAAAATGTCCTAGTAAAGGATCCCCTTGGAATGAGTGACCATAACATGGTTGAATTCCATATTCAATTAGAGGGTGAGAAGGTTGGATCTCAAACAAGCGTGCTAAGCTTGAATAAAGGAGACTATGAAGGTATGAGAGCGGAATTGAGTAGAGTGGATTGGGAAAATAGATTAAAGTGTAAGACGATACATGATCAGTGGTGTACATTTAAGGAGTTATTTTACAACTTCCAAAAAATATATATTCCACTGAGAAGAAAAGGGTGTAAAAGAAAAGAGAGCCATCCGTGGCTAAGTAAAGAAATTAAGGATAGTATTCGACTAAAAACAAGGGCATATAAGGTAGCCAAATCTAGTGGGAGGATAGAGGATTGGGAATACTTTAAAAGACAGCAAAAAGTAACAAAAAGATTGATTAAGAAAGGGAAGATAGATTATGAAAGTAAATTAGCAAAAAATATAAAAACAGATAGTAAGAGTTTTTATAGTTATATAAAAAGAAAAAGGGTGGCTAAAGTAAATGTTGGTCCCTTAGAGGATGAGACTGGGAAATTAATGGTGGGAAACATGGAGATGGCAAAAACACTGAATGAATATTTTGTATCAGTCTTTACAGTAGAAGACACTAAGAATATCCCAACACTGTCTGTGTGGAGTTTGCACATTCTCCCCGTGTTTGCGTGGGTTTCCTCCGGGTGCTCCGGTTTCCTCCCACAGTCCAAAGATGTGCAGGTTAGGTTGATTGGCTATGATAAAATTGACCCTTAGTGTTAGGGGGATTAAATACGTGGGGTTACGGGGATCGGGGGTGGGATATGTGTCGGTGCAGGCTCGATGGGCCGAAATGGCCTCTATCTGCACTGTGAGGTTTCTGTGATTCTGTGATTCTGTGAAACAGGGGACTACAGGGGGGGAGGAGCTAAACATGATCAAAATCACTAAGGAAGTGGTACTCGGTAAAATAATGGGACTCAAGGCAGATAAATCACCTGGACCTGATGGCTTACATCCTAGGGTCTTGAGGGAAGTGGCGGTAGGGATTGTGGATGCATTGGTAATAATTTTCCAAAACTCCCTGGACTCAGCAAAGGTCCCGGCAGACTGGAAAACTGCTAATGTAACGCCCTTATTTAAAAAGGGCAGTAGACAGAAGGCTGGAAACTATAGACCGGTTAGCCTAACATCTGTGGTAGGTAAAATATTGGAGTCCATTGTTAAGGAGACAGTAACAGGACATTTGGATAATCATAATTTAATAGGACAAAGTCAGCATGGTTTTATGAAGGGGAAGTCATGTTTGACAAATTTGCTGGAGTTCTTTGAGGAAGTAACATATAGGGTGGATAAAGGGGAACCAGTGGATGTAGTGTATTTAGACTTCCAAAAGGCATTTGACAAGGTGCCACACAAAAGATTATTGCTTAAGATAAAAAATCACGGGATTGGGGGTAATATTCTGGCATGGATAGAGGATTGGCTATCTAACAGAAAGCAGAGAGTTGGGATAAATGGTTCATTCTCGGACTGGCAATCAGTAACTAGTGGTGTTCCACAGGGGACAGTGCTGGGTCCCCAACTCTTTACAATCTATATTAACGATTTGGAGGAGGGGACCGAGTGTAACATATCAAAGTTTGCAGATGATACAAAGATGGGAGGGAAAGTAGTGAGTGAGGAGGACATAAAAAACCTGCAAGGGGACATAGACAGGCTAAGTAAGTGGGCAGAGGTTTGGCAGATGGAATACAATACTGGAAAGTGTGAGGTTATGCACTTTGGCAGGAAAAATCATAGAGCAAGTTATTATCTTAATGGCAAGAAACTGGAAAGTACTGAAGTACAAAGGGATCTGGGGGTCCTGGTGCACAAAACTCAAAAGGTTAGTATGCAGGTGCAGCAAGTGATTAAGAAGGCCAATGGAATGTTGGCTTTCATTGCTAGGGGGATACAATATAAAAATAGGGAGGTATTGCTTCAGTTGTACAAGGTATTGGTGAGACCGCACCTGGAATACTGCGTACAGTTTTGGTGTCCATACTTAAGAAAAGACATACTTGCTCTCGAGTCAGTACAAAGAAGGTTCACTCGGTTAATCCTGGGGATGAGGGGATGGACATATGAGGAGAGGTTGAGTAGATTGGGACTCTACTCATTGGAGTTCAGAAGAATGAGAGGCGATCTTATTGAAACATATAAGATTGTGAGGGGGTTGGATCGGGTGGATGCGGGGAGGATGTTCCCGATGATGGGTGAAACTAGAACTAGGGGGCATAGTCTTAGAATAAGAGGCTGCTCTTTCAAAACTGAGATGAGGAGGAACTACTTCACTCAGAGGGTGGTAGGTCCATGGAATATGCTGCCCCAAAAAGCTGTAGAAGCTACATCATTACATAAATTTAAAACAGAAATAGACAGTTTCCTAGAAGTAAAGGGAATAAAGGGTTATGGGGAACGGGCAGGAATTTGGACATGAGTCTAGGTTCGGATCGGTCATGGCCCTGTGGGTAGCGGAGTGGGCCCAGGGGCCGTGTAGCCTGATCCTGCTCCTATTTCGTGTGTCTAATTCTGTTAGATTCAGGAGATGGTTCAGTGATAGTAGATTGGCGGTTAGGATCAGATCAGCCATGATCTTATTGAATGGCGGAGCAGGCTCGAGGGGCCGATTGGCCTACTCCTGCTCCTATTTCTTATGTTCTTATGTTCTTATGATCCTTTGGTGCTGATTTCTTGATCGATAAATGGGTGCTATGCAAACAAAATTCTTGGCTTCAGTCTTTTCTTACCAAAATTCAAAAAGTTCTACTGGAAAACAGACCGTATCATCTGGAAATTAGGGAAGTAAGGGGTTGTATTTTGGGAGAAATTCAAAATGTACATCATTAAGATTTTGGTAGTTGTTGGACCCAGACATCGGGCCGTATTTTCTGATCGGAGGCTTCCCGCATGCGGAAGCTTCCGATCTGGAAAAAATCTACGCACTTACCTGAGGGCTCCCGAGGTGCGTACAGTTCCGATGCTGGTGCACAGGGTCTACGTATCCCAGGGGCGCATGCGGTTTGCAAGCATCCCTGGGATCACATGGGCCATGGGGAACTAATCAAAGAAGGGAATCTCCCTTCATACACTTGACAGATAGACCTGTCAAATATATGAATGGAGATCACCCCAACATCACATTTTAAAATGAGTTGAAATTACAATAAATTAAATATTTTAAACAAAAGTTTGACTTTTTGAAAAAAATAATTAAAGTTTTTTATGGGGCTAAAAATAAACTTACCTTTTTTAAAAGTATTTTTAAATGATAAATGACTGAAAATTTTTTTTTTTTTACTTTTTTCAACTCATCCTGGTAAAAGCAGGCCTTACGCCTTACACCTGCTTTTAACAGGCGTAAGAATTCTAAGGGTTTTCTGCGGGCAGAGCTGCTCCAGAATGCAGAACTCTCCCCCCGCAGAGGCCCTTCTCCAGGGCAGGCGTCCGATCTGTCAAGAGGATTCTTGACAGATCGGAAATGCCAGTTTTCAGCACATGCGCTGTGCATGCCTGAAAGCAGCATTTCCGATGTCCCTACGGGTGGGTAGACAGCCCGTACACACCCATAGTGATCGGAATATCCGGGCCAATATGTATATAATTGCAAATTAGACTGCAATGCAATAATCTTTTTGTACAGTGTCTTTGATCTTGGGTGACTGAAAAAAAAGAAAGACTTGCATTTATATTTGATAGTATTGTCTTTAAAGATCCAAAAATTGTATCAGAGCTATGAATTTCTCCTATAATTTTCATTTCTAATGGGAGATTTGAACTCCATGGGTATAATTTTCACTTTTAGTGAGTGTAAAATGGGTGACACTGGATCAGCCACTCATCGTACACCTCACCCGATTTTCCTTTCCATTGATTTTAAAATCAGGCAGGGTTTATAACGGTTGGCCGATCTGCTATCGCTTGTTCTACACTATCTCTGAAAGTTAAAATTTCCCCGCAAGGGTCAACACAAGAATCACATCAGCCGTACACAACATCACATCATAAGAACATAAGAAATAGGAACAGGAGTAGGCCATACAGCCCCTCGAGCCTGCTCACCATTCAGTAAGATCATGGCTGATCTTCGGCCTTAACTCAACTTCCCCGCCCAATCCCCATATCCCTTGATTCCCTTAGAGTCCAAAAATCTATTGATCTCAGCCTTGAATATACTCAATCCACAGCCCTTTGGGATAGAGAATTCCAAAGATTCACAACCCTCTGAGTAAAAAAAATTCTCCTCATCTCAGTCCTAAATGGCTAACCCTTTATTCTGAGACTACAACCCCTAGTTCTAGACTCTGCAAACAAGGAAAACAGCCTCTCAACATTTCCCTTGTCAAGCTCTCTCAGAATCTTATATGTTCCAATGAGATCACCTCTCATTCTTCTAAACTCCAGAGAGTATAGGCCCAACCTACTCAATCTCTCTTCATAGGACAACCCTCGCATCCCAGGGATCAATCTAGTGAACCTTCGTTGCACCACCTCTAAGGCAAGTTTATCCTTCCTTAGGTACGGAGACCAAAACTGTGCACAGTACTCCAGGTGTAGCCGCAACAAAGCCCAGTACAATTGTAGCAAATCTTCTCTTGTATTCCAACCCCTTTGCATTAAAGGCCAACATACCATTTGCCTTCCTAATTGCTTGCTGTACCTGCATGTTAACTTTCTGTGTGTTATATACAAAGACACCCAAATCCCTCTGAACACCAATATTTAATAGTTACTCACCATTTTAAAAATATTCTGTTTTTCTATTCTTACTACCAAAGTGAATAACTTCACATTTCCCCACATTATACTCCAGCTGCTACTTTCTTGCCCACTCACTTAACCAGTCTATATGGGCTAAAAATTCAATAACGTTAAAAACCTACCGGTGTTAACAGCCGCCGAAAATGGTGGCACTGGCAGGACCAAATAATTTGCGCTGGGGACTAATTAACATTAGCCCAGTGCTAAACTCACTGTGCAACGCCATCCTGGTGGCTTTCGTTCCGGCAGGAGGCCCCAATGTAGTGTGGCCATAGTGTCATTGCAGCAAGAACAGCCTCCTGTTAAAGCGAGGCTGTCATTTCAGAAAGCAGTTCGGTCTCTTAAAGGGGAACTGCCTTTTGAAATGAAAAAAATAAAAATCATGTAAAAATAGGCAGTTTTTAGCCCTTACAGCTCAACTGACTTCTGAAAAAAATTAACTTTAAAAAGAATTCCCAAATGAGAGTCTTCAGCTCTTAAAGCTGAATTCCCTTCCGCACCTTAAAAAATGGGAAAAGTGCTTCAGCACTAACACAAATGGCTCAGCAGGCCAGGGAAGGGGCACCCAGAGTCTCGCATGCAGTACTCCAGCTTTGTGCAGGGGTTCAACAATGTAAGAGAGGTCCTCTACCCACAGGGGCTGGGAAGCCCTCCAGAAAGAATGATGTAGGACCAGATCACCGAGGCCATCACTGCCAGCAGTGTTGCCCCCCACCACCTGGCCCATAGAAGCTTCATGACCTCAGACCAGTGGTCATCTTCAAAAGCTGTCTCCTACCAACTGCACCACTAGCCTCTCACACTTCTCAAGGCATGACTTCCCTCCCCCCAACCACCCTGGCCCCATCACTCACCTACCAACAATCTGTACCAAACACGAGGAACACCTCCCATTCCTAGCCTCACCTCAGCCTCTTGGAGGAGACGGTGCTGGCCGTTCTTGGCAGGAGCATGGCTGAGCCCTTGGCCAGCGGTGGGGCTGAAAGGATCCTTCTCTCATGCAACTCTTGCTTTCCCACCCTCCCCTCACCACAACTCCACCCTTGTGCCTTCCTCATTTCACACACCCATGAAATGCAACCTGCCCAGCCAATGGTTGACCAAGGAGAGAAGAGAGAGAAGAGGGAGAGGGAAAAGAAGAAAAAGAAAAAGAAAAAGTTAAAGGAGAAGGAGGAGGAGAAGGAGGAGCAGGAGGAAAAGGAGAAGAAGAAGGAGAAGTCGATTTGATACTCCCAGCCACCAACTCCTCAAGGTCGACCTGCAAGGCCATTTGCAGTGTCCCCCACTGAAAGTCAGCAGCCTTTCACCAGCCATGCTGCAGCCAGTGGGGTAGCACTGCGTGACATCAGTAGGATAGGCAAAGGTGCACACAAGACAGACACTGAGGGAATGCGTAACAGAATTTTATAGGTTTCGATGAGATCCACTCTCAATCTTCTAAACTCCAGTGAGTATAAGCCCAATCGACCCAATCTCTCCTCATACATCATTCCTGCCATCCCAGGTATCAGCCTGGTGAATCTTCGCTGCACTTCTTCCATGGCAAGAACGGCCTTCCTCAGATAAGGCGACCAAAACTGCACACAATACTCAAGGTGCGGTCTCACCAAGGCCCTGTACAACTGCAGCAAGACATCCTTGTTCCTGTACTCGAACCCTCTTGCTACGAAGGCCAACATACCATTTGCCTTCTTAACCGCCTGCTGCATCTGCATGCTTACCTTCAGCGACTGGTGCACAAGAACATCCAGGTCTCTTTGCACTTCCCCTTCTCCCAATCTATTGCCATTCAAGAAATAATCTGCCTTCCTGTTTTTGCCACCAAAGTGGATAACCTCACATTTATCCACATTATAGTGCATTTGCCATGTTTCTGCCCAATCACCCAACCTGTCCAAATCGTACTGCAGTTTCACGACATCCTCCCACAGCATACCCTCCCACCCAGCTTTGTGTCGTCTGCAAATTTGGAGATGTTACATTCAATTCCGTCGTCCAGATCATTAATATATATTGTGAACAGCTGGGGTCCTAGGACCGATCCTTGCGGTACCCCACTAGTCACTGCCTGCCACTCGGAAAACGACCCGTTTATTCCAACTCTCTGCCTTCTGTCCGCCAACCAGTTCTCTATCCAAGTCAATGCCTTGCCCCCAATCCCATGTGCCTTAATTTTGCACGCTAATCTCTTATGTGGGACCTTATCGAAAGCCTTCTGAAAGTCCAAATACACCACATCCACTGGTTCTCCCTTATCTATTTTACCAGTTACATCCTCAAAAAATTCCAGTAGATTAGTCAAGCATGATTCACCTTTTGTAAATCCATGTTGACTTTGTCCGATCCTGTCACTGCTTTCCAAGTGCTCTGCTATTACATCTTTTATAATAGATTCTAGCATTTTCCCCACTACCGATGTCAGGCTTACCGGTCTATAATTCCCTGCTTTTTCTCTACCACCTTTTTTGAATAGTGGGGTAACATTAGCTACCCTCCAATCCATGGGTACTGTTCCAGGGTCTATCAAGTTCTGGAAGATGACCAGCAATGATTCTACTATTTCTAGGGCCATTTCCTTAAGTACCCTAGGATGTAGATTATCAGGCCCTGGGGATTTATCGGCCTTCAGTCCTATCAATTTTCCTAACACCATTTCCCTACAAATACTGATTTCTTTCAGTTCCACCCTTTCATCAGACCCTATGTTCCCCGGCATCTCTGTGAGGTTATTTGTGTCCTCCTTTGTGAAGACAGAACCAAAATATGTATTTAGTTGGTCTGCCATTTCTTTGTTCCCCATTAAAAATTCCCCTGATTCTGACTACAAGGGACCTACGCTTGACTTCACCAATCTTTTTCTCTTCACATATCTATAGAAGCTTTTACAGTCAGTTTTTATGTTCCCTGAAAGCTTACTCTCATATTCTATTTTCCCTTTCTTAATTAATCCCTTTGTCCTCCTTTGTTGAATCCTAACCAGGCTCAGCGACACATAAGCCTCCCTCGCCCCGACCGTCCAGCTCGACCCTAATAAATCGGCTCAATCTCAACAGCCGCGGAGAGATCCACCGAGGAAATGAGCGGCGAGGAAGAAAGATAAATAAATTCAAGCAATCCGAGGAATTAACACACGGAAACTCGCGGCACTTTCACTCCGGCTCGCTAATAAGTCAGTATGAAGATCCGCAAGAGTCGAAGTTGACATAGAAGAGCAGAGTGCCTGTGTGAGGGTATCCGGGGCCACATTCTCTTTGCCAGGTCGATAATGTATGGTGTATCCAAAATCGGCCAATTCCATCATCCAGATTTGTATTTTGTTCTTCTTGATCTTAGTGCCTTTCTGGTTATCCAGCATAAAGGCCACGGAGCGCTGATCGGTTATAAGTGTGAAATGGCGACGAGCGAGAAAATGACACCATTTACGTACAGCTTCGATGATGGCCGTAGCCTCCTTCTCGACAGGAGGATAATGGAGCTCGTTACCCTGCAAAGTTCTGGACAGAAATGCAACAGGTCGACCACCTTGATTCAAGGTAGCAGAGATTGCCACATCTGATGCATCGCACTTGACCACGAAAGGAAGATTTTCATCAATGCAATGAAGCGTGGCTTTTTCCCGTTGTCGCTTGAGAAGGTTGAAAGCTGAAATAGCCGTTGCCTCCAATGGAAATGACTTTGCGTGAAGCAGGGGCTGGATCTTGCCGGAGAAGTGGGGTATCCATTTCGCATAATAGGCGAACATGCCGAGTGCCCGACGAAGAGAGCTGAGATTCGTAGGGGGAGGGAGCTCCTGAAGTGTACGAAGTTGCTCCGGATCCAGTTTGATGACACCGTTGCCCACCCAGTAGCCAAGGATGTTGACTGATGGTACTGATTTCACAGATTTGGACTCATTTAAGGTTAAGTTGCGATGACGGAGAACATCAAAAAATTTCTGTAGATTGACATCATGCTCCTTCTGGTCATGACCAGCAATGGTGATATTATCCAGATATGGAAAAGTGTCCGTTAAGTTCTCCTGTTTGACTAGGCTATCCATTGCCCGTTGAAAGACGGCCACTCCATTGGTGACCCCAAATGGATGGCGACAAAACTGGTAAAGCCGACCATTGACCTCAAAGGCCGTATACTTTTTGTCAGAGTCCTTTAACGGTACTTGATGGTATGCGCTCTTTAAATCAAAAGTTGAAAATATCTTGTAGTTGGCAAGATTATTGACCATGTCATTGATGTGTGGTAGTGGGTAGGCATCCAGGTCCGTATACTGGTTAATAGTTTGCGAGTAATCGATGCAAAGACGTTTCTTGTGTTGCTTCAGTGGATTTTTAACAACGATGACTTGAGCCCGCCAGGAAGATGAACATGGCTCAATGATACCGTCAGCTAGAAGGCGAGAGATTTCTGCCTCGATAAAGGATCGATCATCTTGGCTGAAACATCATGATTTAGTAACTATGGACTTACATCGGGGGGAGAGATTGGCAAACAAGGAGGGCTCGTCGAGCGAAGCTGCCGAAAGCGCACAAAACGGTACTTTGGAAATAGTAAGCTCCGGCTTTGACCCTCCAAACTCAAAAGTGAGTCTTTTGTGTTGTTTCTGGAAATCCTGTCCCAGGAGCACATCACTGCATAGGTTTTTGAGTACCCCGAGCCGGGTGGAGAAGTAAGTGCGGCCATTGAGAATAAGGTCGACAAGACAAAAGCCGGAAGAGTTGGTGGTCAATGTCGTCAGAGCCATTGCAATTCCCCTGTCTGAGGGGTAAATACGCAGTTTTAACTTACTGACAGCCCGCTCACTAATGAAGCTGTCAGAGCTGCATGAGTCGGTTAGTGCACTCAAAATGTGTCCATTTACCGAAACCTTCGTGGCTGCATGGGACAGACTTTGGGGGAAAACAGCTGTGATGGGAGGAGGGACAGTTTTACCCTTGACAGCTGTAGCCTTAGTAGTGGTTCTTGGGGGAGGAGCAGTTTTATAGATTGCATCTGTAACCTTAGTAGTGGCTCTTGGGGGAGGAGCAGTTTTATAGATAGTAGCTGCAAAACTAACAGGAGCTCTCGACCGGTATACCTTATAAAAGTGGCCTTTCTTAATAACAGAGGCTCTTGGCTGGCATACCTTAGAAAAGTGACCTTTCTTGCTGCAATGATTGCAGGTTGCGGTATGAGCAGGACAAAATTTCCTATAATGGAACGCACCTCCACAAAAGAAACACTTCCTTCCAGATTGCCAAGATGCCACTAGGGCGGGGTCATCATCAGTGAAGGCTTCTAGGGTAGGGTTGTCATCCGCTAGGTTAGAGTCATCATCAGTGAGGGCTTCCGCCCGAGACCTATCGAAGGAGTCATTAAAAGTGATAGCAGCAGCCCGTGCATGAGGTAAAAGATAGGTATCTGCATTCCTCTTTGCTAAGTCCAGGGAACATGCCTGGTCATAGGCAGCCTGTAACTCGATGGTTTTATTCTCCAACAGACGCTGGCGTATGAAGGGAGACGCAATCCCATTAATAAAGGAATCACAAATTAACTCCTCCTGGTACTGCTCAGCTGTGACAGCTTTAAGATTACAACCCTTGCTGAGCCTGCAAAGTTTCTGAAGGAATTCGTCAAGTGATTCCCCGGGTTGTTGTCGAGTTGTGGCCAGTAAATGCCAAGCAAAAATTTCATCTGGAGCCTTAACATATAGTCGCTGTAATATTAGGATAGCAGAGTCATAGTCTACACAGTCTTTGATATAGTCAAACACATGAGGAGATACATAATTGGCAAATATCTCTAATTTATCAGGAACATTCTCACCACACACCCTGAGGAAGTTGCTGAAAGTACGATACCAGTGTTTCCATACCTTAGCAGTTGTAGGTGAATTCGGGTCCAGGTCAAGACGAGCGGGTCTGAGTAGTTTGTCCATGATGGATTGATTACTATGCCAGAGTTCCCTGCTGCAGTTGAAATCGTAGCTGGCTGTTCCCGAAACCACTCAAGAGCGTGGAGTCGATATCAAGTTGATTAAATTGATGTAATAAAACTCACTACGCACTTGGTTTGAGTATAAAGCAAGGCTTTAGTCAACTTGTTTCAGAACATGGAGGTCTAGTTGTACTTCACTAGTTCCTGTCTTACAAAATGTCCCTGGGCAAGCTGGGCCCACGCCCGAGTATTTATACTCCTTGGGCGGCGCCACCAGCTGGCCGTCCAGTGTTATTTCATGAGTAGTTTCTCTATGATGATGAGATTTATAACACAAGGTGTTTGGAGAGAGGCTACTGTCCAATTCAATGGCACGGCCCATACCCTCATATCTAGCTGCAAACAAAGAAGTTTTCTGGAATCAGGCTGGTAGAGGTGATTGTGCTTCTCACTTTCACTTTTTGTGGGGTTTAGCATGGGACGAATCAATGGTAACTGCTGTACCCCCCAGGAGGTACTATTTAAAGCATTGCACACTTCTTACATTGTGCTAAAGCTGGACAACACACTATTCTTGCAGGTGGAGCTGGCACCCATGGAATATCAAACAGATGCTCAGGATTTAAGCCTCAGGTGCTTCTCAGTAGAATCAGAAGCTATGGAAGGAAGCTTGGTCTCCTAAGCTTCATCTCCCCAGTGATTTATCTCCTTCAAATAATGCAGGCACCATGGACTGTCACATCATGGCCTCTTTTTGGGTAATGCTCATTACTATCCGTAATAACGTTTCTGTGGTGAGATGCCATCAGGATGTCAATTGAATACATACCTTTCTGTTCATGTAGGCCGTATGTTTGATATAAGGTGCTCTGATGCCCACATGGATGTCATCTGCAACACCCAGCACTCGAGGGAATCATGCCATTCATTAAAAACTGTCTACCTTGTCATGTATCCTTTCTACAGGTAGTGTGATGAAGGTGAAAAGGCTGAGAATGTCCTTGGAGCTGCTCCCACTCCACCACCCATAACTTTGTGGAAGTGTAACAGAGACCCCATTTACAGGATTCCGCCGCACTTCCGGCAAAGTTATGGTGGTGGGATTGGGAGTAGCTCCAAAGAAATTCTTAGCCATAGTCATAATAAATGGTCATTACTAGATTATGTTCACAGGCTGTTGAGGAGTTAGATACTCACTGATAGATTAATTCCTCCTTAACTTCATATCATAATATCTCTGAATGTACAGATTTCCACTTAGTCCCAATTCATTATTGAATACTCAATGATAAGTTAGATCTCGATTCATTCTCAATTGAGTAACTTAACCAATCAATAATTAAATTCTTCTTTTTCCATTACATTTCTCCTTTGACCATTAGACATCTCCTTATCCCTCCCTATTTCTAAGATTCTATGCTGTACCCACTTCCACTGCAATCCATCAACCATCATCTGTTTTTGAAATACTCCTTTTTAATTCAAGTCTCAAGCCCACCCAATCCCTCAACAAATGCTTCTCCTTCCCAGCACCCTTCCTTTTAATCCCTGCTCCTTCCCTAATTTGGATTCACAGTGGATCTAAATTGTTACTATTCTCATCTGAATGCTAACTAATATGTCTCATATGTACCCTTACCTATCATGGCAAGATTATGCTGGGATAAGAGAGAAGACAGAAAGCAGCATGCATTAAAAAAGATTCTAATCATGTGATGTTAGTTGGTGGCCCTGATGAGTAATTATTTTTTAACAAAGGTGAGCAATACATAAGTCAACAAATAAATCCAAAGTGGAATGAGAAAGGGGTGAGTTAATTATATCTCCTTCTGGTTTCTCACAATCACTGTAAGGAGACACACTGAGACCGGTAGGAGCGGACCTGGTGGGAGCACAGCGAGAGTGGAGCAGTTAAAAGGAGCAGTCCCGAGCAGCAGGAGCCTGAGACTGGAAGGAGCGGACCTGGTGGGAGCACAGCGAGAGTGGAGCAGTTAAAAGGAGCAGTCCCGAGCAGCAGGAGCCTGAGACTGGAAGGAGCGGACCTGGAGGGAGCACAGCGAGAGTGGAGCAGTTAAAAGGAGCAGTCCCGAGCAGCAGGAGCCTGAGACTGGAAGGAGCGGACCTGGTGGGAGCACAGCGAGACCAACTCAACAGAGGCAGTTTTTGAAAAAGTGACGTTAGTGTAAAAAAAGTGACATCGGCATAAGGGAAGGAGCTGATTGGTGAGTAGTTGGTGAGTGTATTTTTTTTAAGTTCATAAGTTTATTTATGCTAAGTTAGTTAATAGCCTATTAAATAGAGGAAAAGAGCTGATTGGTGAGTACCTGGGGAGTGTTTTTGTTAAGTTTTAAGTTTATTTCTGCTGGGTTAGTTCTTAGTCTATTAAGTAGAGGCATGGCAGGGCAGCTCAGTCCTGTGGAGTGCACATCCTGTGCCATGTGGGAAGTCCTGGACGCTTTGCGTAGCCTGGTAGCCTGGACAAACACATGTGTGGGAAGTGTCGCCAGCTACAGCAACTCAAGCTCCGGGTTTCGGAGCTCGAGCGGTGGCTGGAGTCACTGCGGTGCATCTGCGAAGCTGAGAGTTAAGTGGATAGCACGTTTCTGGAGGTGGTCACCCCGCAGCTTAAGAGTATGCAGGCAG
Organism: Somniosus microcephalus; assembly: GCF_052327205.1. Classification (NCBI taxonomy): domain Eukaryota; kingdom Metazoa; phylum Chordata; class Chondrichthyes; order Squaliformes; family Somniosidae; genus Somniosus; species Somniosus microcephalus. Next base: position 196,916,714 of record NC_140993.1, read on the forward strand.
TGAGGGAATGGGTGACCGCCAGACAGAAGAGGAGGACCAGGCAGGTAGTGCAGGAGTCCCCGGAGTGCATCACGCTCTCCAACCAGTATTCTGTTCTGAGTACTGGTGAGGGCGATGGTTCCTCTGGGGAGTGCAGCCAGAGTCAAGTCCACGGCACCATGGGTGGCTCAGCTGCACAGGGGAGGAGAAAAAAGAGTGGAAGAGCAATAGTGGTAGGGGATTTGATAGTTAGGGGAGCACACAGGCGCGGCCGCAGATGTGACTCCAGGATGGTATGTTGCCTCCCTAGTGCCAGGGTCAAGGACGTCACTGAGCGGCTGCAGGACACTCTGAAGGGGGAGGGTGAACAGCCAGAGGTCGATGTCCATATCAGTACCAACAACATAGGTAGAAAGAGGGATGAGGTCCTGCAGGCAGAGCTTAGAGAGCTAGGAGAGAGATTAAAAAGCAGGACCTCAAAGGTAGTAATCTCCGGATTACTCCCAGTGTCACGTGCTAGTGAGTACAGGAATAGGAGGATAGAACAGATGAATGCATGGCTGGAGAGATGGTGCAGGAGGGAGGGCATTAGATTCCTGAGGCATTGGGACCATTTCTGGGGAAGGTGGGACCTGTACAAGCCAGATGGGTTGCACCTCAACAGAGTCGGAACCAATATTCTCGTGGGGAGTTTTGTTAGTGCTTTTGGGGAGGGTTTAAACTAACTTGGCAAGATGATGGGCACCACCATATAGGAGTAGAAAAGAGGAATAAGGTGCATAAAAGAGTGAGTGTGTCGGATAGTACTAGAGAAGAAAGTAGTACTAGAGGTGGAAGTAGTACCATATTAGATAGGAACAGACTAAGAAAGACTACGAAAAATTCAAAAATGGGTTTAGAATGCATGTACGTAAATGCACAAAGTGTGGTGAATAAGATTGGTGAGCTACAAGCACAATTAGCAGTGTGGCAATATGATGTTGTGGCAATAACGGAAACGTGGCTTAAAAACGGTGAGGACTGGGCACTTAATATTCAAGGGTACAAGGTGTTCAGAAAAGATAGGGAAGGAAAAAAGGGAGGTGAGGTGGCAGTGCTGATTAAGGAAGACACTGTAATGTTGGAAAGGGAGGATGTTCTTGAGGGGACAAGGACAGAATACATTTGGTTAGAGTTGAGGAGCAAAAAGGGTATGATCATGCTATTGGGTTATTCTATAGGCCTCCAAATAGTGAGAGGGAGGTAGAGGAGCAAATCTGCAGGGAAATCGTAGAGATATGCAAGAGCTATAGAGTGGTGATATTGGGGGACTTTAGTTTCCCAAATATCGATTGGGATAATGCTCAGATAAAGAGAAAGGAGGGGGAGGAATTTCTGAAATGTGTTCAGGAGAATTTCCTTGACCAATATGTTCTTGGCCCAACTAGGAAGGAGGCATTGCTGGATCTCGTGCTGGGGAATGAGGTGGGCCAGGTCGACCAAGTGTCTGTGGGAGAACACTTGGGTACGAGTGATCATCGTATCATAAGATTTAGATTAGCAATGGAGAGGAGCAAGGAACAATCTAGAGTGGAACTTTTAAACTGGAATAGAACTAACTTCAATGGGATGCGAAAGGATCTAGCCAGGGTAAAATGGAACCAAAGACTGACAGGAAAAACTGTAACAGAACAATGGGTGATCTTTAAGGAGGAGATGTTCCAAGTACAGGCTAGGTACATTCCAACAAGAGGGAAGGGTAAGGGAACCAAAGCAAGGGCTCCTTGGATGACAAGGGAGATAGAGAAGATGATGAAACAAAAAAAGAGGATGTATGATGCATGTCAGGTGAATTTTTCAAGGGAGAACCAGACCAAATACAATAAGTGGAGAGGGGAAGTGAAGATGAAAATAAGATTGGCAAAGAGAGAATATGAGAGTAGAATGGTGGTTAACAAAAAAGGGAACCCAAAAATATTCTACCAGCATGTAAACAGTAAGCGGGTAGTAAGAGGCAGGGTGGGGACTAATTGAAACAAGGAAGGTGATATATGCTTAGAGGCGCAGGGCAAGGCTAGAATACTCAATGGGTACTTTGTATCGGTGTTTACTAAGGAGGTGGATGCTGACAAAATATCGGTAGAAGTGGAAAAGGTAGAAGCAATGGAAAGGGTGAAAATTGATAGACAGGATGTACTAGAAAGGCTGGGTATGCTTAGAGTGGACAAGTCGCCTGGTCCAGATGGCTTGCATCCCAGGTTGCTAAGGGAATTGGGGGAGGAGATAGCAGAAGGGCTTGCCATAATTTTCCAATCTTCCCTAGATGCGGGGGAAATGCCTGAGGATTGGAAAGTGCCAAATGTGACACCATTGTTCAAGAAAGGGTGTAAGGACAATCCTAGTAACTACAGGCCGGTCAGTTTAACATCAGTGGTGGGTAACGTTTAGAAACAATAATCAAGGAAAAAATAAACGGGCATTCGGAGAGGTTTAAGTTAATTAAGGAAAGCCAACACGGGTTTGTAAAAGGAAGATCGTGTTTGACTAATCTAATTGAATTTTTTGATGAAGCAACAGGGAGGATTGATGAAGGGAATGCAATGGATGTTGTCCACATGGATTTTCAGAAGGCGTTTGACGAAGTACCACATAGAAGGCTGGTTAACAAAATTGAGACTCATGGAATAGGTGGGTCAGTGGCAGCTTGGATAAGGAATTGGCTTAAGGACAGAAAACAGCGAGTTGTGGTAAATGGCTGCTTTTCATAGAAACATAGAAGATAGGAGTAGGAGTAGGCCATTCGGCCCTTCGAGCCTGCTCCGCCATTCAATGAGATCATGGCTGATCATCCAAATTCAGTACCCTGTCCCTGCCTTCTCCCCATATCCCTTGATCCCTTTAGACTTAAGAAATATATCCAACTCCTTTTTGAATATATTTAATGAACTGGCCTCCACCGCCCTCCTCTGTAGCAGAGAATTCCACAGGTTCACCACTCTCTGGGTGAAGAAATTCCTCCACATTTCAGTCCTAAATGGCTTACCCCTTATCCTTAGACTATGACCCCTGGTTCTGGGCTCCCCGGATATCATAAACATCCTTCCTGCATCTAGTCTGTCCAGGCCTGACAGAATTTTATAGGTTTTGATGAGATCCCCTCTCAATCTTCTAAACTCCAGTGAGTATAAGCACTGTTAAGTCTGTGTGTTATAATGAGAATTACTACACAGACCACAAGAGTAAATTTTAACAGGTCTTTACTAGTCGAAGGTCAGGGCTGAACTGCCCAATAAATCGTTACACAGCACTTATATACCGGTGTGGTCACCACCGGTATTACAGTATACAGCAGCCAAGATAAAGTAGTGCAACTCTTAAAATAGTTCTCTTAAAGGTGGAACGGTTACATACACCACAATCCTCCCTTTTTAGCTTAACAGTATATGTTCCCCATTAACATCATATAACATATATACACAACTTCATGTAAAAACAGTTCACAGATTCAGTCTCTCTGGAGGCTTCCTGACTCGGTCCGGATAACGCCTCGGTGGTGTAGTAGTATTCGGTGGTGTAGTAGGTTCTCGTTGCTGGGGTGACTCATCTAATAGTCCTTCACTGGACTTAACAGCTTGAACTTTCGTAACTTCAGAACCAGCATTGCTGACTTCTAAAGGCTCGAGTACCTTGGGAAGTTTTTCTACTTCCAGACTGATTTGGCTCAGTTCGGAGGGACCACATGCGTGACCTGGTAGGGGTGATAATGGTTCAGATGAGTCATCATCTTCTGCTTCTTCTCTATTGCCTTCTATTTCCTCCATCACTTCACCTTTTGCCTCTGCCACCAATTCCCTGAGTGGCTTATTACTGCTGACACTGCTCACAAAAGGGTGCTCTTTCTTCTTAGCTTTCAACTGATCGATGAATTTGACATATTCCCTTTCTTGCTCAGCTTTGATTCGTTTGGCCTCATCGCGCAGACGGTTTGTGTGTTCCTGATCCATTTTCTCAATCAGCTGCTTCTGCTGTCTTCCCAGATTCTCCAACACTGTGTCAAAGAACTTTTTCTTTGCATTCATCTCTTGCTCAAAACGGCGAATCATTTGTTCTAATTGCTGTTGTAGTTTGAAATTGAGTTGAGTTCGAGCCCGGTGTTCCTCAGAAATGTGCATGTCTGTAGACTGGACAGACTCAGAATTCTCTGTCAAACTATGTTGTTGTTGTTCAGTGGAATTCTGTTCTGATACTTTGTTCTCTTCTGAAGCATTTATGCACTCCTTCGTTTTTCCATCATTAGTCTGCAAGTCCATTTTAGACTTGTCTTTTGCACATGGGCTGGTCTTACCATCATCAGTTCCAGAGTCTGAGCTGATTGTCTTCACCGAGTTCTCACTCTCTGCTTTGTCACTGTCACTGCTGCATATGCCCTCATCCAATATTCTGGACAATCGTTCAGGTTTGACATCTTTTTTTTTCCCGGAATCTACCGTCATTGCTTTTAGGGAGTGCCAGTCCATATTTATTTTCCTGATCCACTCCCGTCCCAGAAGTGGTGGACCTCCCTCAGGTAGTACATATAAGTCCATTCCTTGGTGTTCTTTGCCCTTGTCTATCACCTTGACTTTTATCTTTCCAATGGGGTATACTCTTTGCCCCGTGTATGTCTGCAATACTATCTCCGTATCCCGTAGGGGAATATGTGTGAATAACCTTTTGTAATCTTGCTTATTCATGACCGTCAACGCCGATCCGATGTCCAATTCCATCTTCACTTGGACTCCTGCTATCTGCAGTGTGACCCAGATAGTTTGTAGGTCAGCTTCCTTACTCACATTGTGAATTCTCAGACTACCCAGTTCCTTGCTGTTGGAGTCTGAATCCGAATTCTATTCATCCGAACTCTTCTCAGCCACCTTATGTACCTTTCTGCACTTTTCCTGCGGTGACTTTTTGTTGCTGGTCTTCTTTCCTGACCGGCATACTTTAGCTATGTGACCAAGCTTGCCACATTTTCTACATTCCTGGTTTTTAAACCAGCATTGGTTCTGATCGTGTGTTGTCTTTCCACAACGATAACATTTCGTTGTACCCAAAGCCATTTGATCTACGCTGAGTACCGCTGCCTTCAGCTGCATTTCTGCAGTGCCTCTTGCTGCGGCTTCGTGCGATGCTGCAATAGTGACAGCCTTATCAAGTGTAAGATCATTCTCTTCAAGCAGCCGCTTTTGTGTTCCTTCTTTCGACAATCCACACACGAATTTGTCTCTCAGTGCCTCTGTCAGACTTTCCCCAAACTGACAGTATTTCGCTAGCTTACGCAGTTCAATTAAATACTCCGCGTTGCTTTCCTCTTTCAGTTGCGTTCTCGCATAAAATTTAAATCGTTCCGCTAACATCAGCGGTGTGGGGTTCAAATGATTTTTCAGGACAGCAACAATTTTAGCGAAAGTCTGATCCGCCGGTTTAGCTGATGATAGAAGATGCTTCAATAGCCCGTATGTCTTCGCACCCATTGAGTTTAGTAAGGTTAGTGCTTTATCTTCATCTGATATTTTATTTGCCTTACAATATATCTCTATGCGTTCTACATACGTGGCCCAATCTTCAACATCGGGATCGAAATCGTTGATGTTACCACGCTTAGGCATCCTCGGAATCTTCTTGAGAAACAAAAAGAAATTTTTCTTTTATTTATTTATTTTTTTTAAATGGCGGTTTCCCGCGCTTGTCTTCTTTCCCTGCCTACGAAAATGGCGACTTCCCGCGTTTGCCTTTCTCCCTCGCTGGCTGTAATGGCGATTGCCGTATTGCTGCGTTCGCCCTCCCCAGCGGTTTTCAAATCGTGCCTCCCAGCCCCTCTTGCAGTCCGGTCCTTTCCCCCGGCTGCGGCTGAGTTCTCCGCGGTTTTTTAAAAATTTTCTCCCGCGCCTTACGCTGCGCCTCGCGGCCTCGGTAGCTGCCCGGCCTTTTTCACCGGTCGCGGTCGAGCTCTCTCTCGACGCTGTTGCGTCTCCCAGCCCGCTTGCAGCCCGGTCTTTTACACCGGCTGCGTTTGCATTCACCGCAGCTCCCGTGCCTTACGCTGCCCCAGTCTCAGCGCCTCTGGCCCCGACTTCTGTCCGGCTCTTTTCCCCGGCCGTGGTCGAGTTCTCCGCCCTTATATCCTCCGTTTTTCCCTCCCCTACTTCACAGCCAACGTGGCCGACTTGCTGCTCGTCGCTGATCGGCTTACCCACCACCGTGATAGAAGGGATGATTACTGCCTGTTGCTGATGGAAGGCTTCGTGTCAGAATTCTTCCTTTGCTCTGCAGACCCGAGTCTTTTCTCAGCAGGATGATGAGGGCGGATGCCTCTTCTCGACGCCCGTTAAACTGCCTTGGATGTATCTCTGCCGCAGGGTAAGATCGTACTCGTCGCCACTGTTAAGTCTGTGTGTTATAATGAGAATTACTACACAGACCACAAGAGTAAATTTTAACAGGTCTTTACTAGTCGAAGGTCAGGGCTGAACTGCCCAATAAATCGTTACACAGCACTTATATACCGGTGTGGTCACCACCGTATTACAGTATACAGCAGCCAAAATGAAGTAGTGCAACTCTTAAAATAGCTCTCTTAAAGGTGGAACGGTTACATACACCACAAGCACAATCGACACAATCTCTCCTCATACGTCATTCCTGCCATCCCAGGTATCAGCCTGGTGAATGTTCGCTGTACTCCTTCCATGGCAAGAACGTCCTTCCTCAGGTAAGGCGACCAAAACTGCACACAATACTCAAGGTGCGGTCTCACCAAGACCCTGTACAGCTGTAGCAAGACATCCTTGTTCCTGTACTCGAACCCTCTTGCTACGAAGGCCAACATACCATTTGCCTTCTTAACCGCCTGCTGCACCTGCATGCTTACCTTCAGCGACTGGTGCACAAGAACACCCAGGTCTCTTTGCACTTCCCCTTCTCCCAATCTATTGCCATTCAAATAATAATCTGCCTTCCTGTTTTTGCCACCAAAGTGGATAACCTCACATTTATCCACATTATAGTGCATTTGCCATGTTTCTGCCCAATCTGTCCAAATCGTACTGGAGTTTCTCGACATCCTCCTCACAGCTTACCCTCCCACCCAACTTTGTGTCGTCTGCAAATTTGGAGATATTACATCCAATTCCCTCGTCCAGATCATTAATATATATTGTGAACAGCTGAGGTCCTAGGACCGATCCTTGTGGTACCCCACTAGTCACTGCCTGCCACTCGGAAAACGACCCGTTTATTCCAACTCTCTGCCTTCTGTCCGCCAACCAGTTCTCTATCCAAGTCAATACCTTGCCCCCAATCCCATGTGCCTTAATTTTGCACGCTAATCTCTTATGTGGGACCTTAGCGAAAGCCTTCTGAAAGTCCAAATACACCACATCCACTGGTTCTCCCTTATCTATTTTACCAGTTACATCCTCAAAAAATTCCAGTAGATTAGTCAAGCATGATTTACCTTTTGTAAATCTATGTTGACTTTGTCCGATCCTGTCACTGCTTACCAAGTGCTCTGCTATTACATCTTTAATAATAGATTCTAGCATTTTCCCCACTACCGATGTCAGGCTTACCTGTCTATAATTCCCCGCTTTTTCTCTACCACCTTTTTTGAATAGTGGGGTAACATTAGCTACCCTCCAATCCATGGGTATTGTTCCAGAGTCTATCGAGTTCTGGAAGATGACCAGTAATGCATCTACTATTTCTAGGGCCACTTCCTTAAGTACCCTGGGATGTAGATTATCAGGCCCTGGGGATTTATCGGCCTTCAGTCCCATCAATTTTCCTAACACCATTTCCCTACAAATACTGATTTCTTTCAGTTCCACCCTTTCATCAGGCCCTATGTTCCCCGGCATCTCTGTGAGGTTATTTGTGTCCTCCTTTGTGAAGGCAGAACCAAAGTATGAAATTAGTTGGTCTGCCATTTCTTTGTTTCCCATTATAAATTCCCCTGATTCTGACTGCAAGGGACCTACGCTTGACTTCACCAATCTTTTTCTCTTCACATATGTATAAAAGCTTTTACAGTCAGTTTTTATGTTCTCAGCTAGCTTACTCTCATATTCTATTTTCCCTTTCTCCTCCTTTGTTGAATCCTAAACTGCTCCCAATCCTCAGGATTATTGCTTTTTCTGGCCAATTTATATGTCGTCTCCTTGGATCTTATGCTATCCCTAATTTCCCTTGTTAGCCACGGTTGAGTCACCTTTTTTGTTTTATTTTTATGCCAAACTGGGATGAACAAATTCTGTAGCTCATCCGGTCGGTCTTTGAATGTTTGCCATTGCCTATCCACCGTCAACCCTTTGAGTGCCATTCCCCAATCAATCCTACCCAACTCGCTCCTCAGACCATCGTAGTTTCCTTTATTTAAATTGAGGACCCTAGTCTCTGAGTCAACTACTTCATTCTCCATCTTAATGAAGAATTCGATCATATTATGATCGCTCAGACCCAAGGGGCCTCGTACAACAAGATTGCTAATGAATCCTTTCTCGTTACATAATACCCAGTCTAAGATGGCCCGATCTCTGGTTGGTTCCTCGACATATTGGTCCAGGAAACCATCCCATAAACACTCCAGGAATTCCTCCTCCACAGTATTGTTACTAATTTGGTTGGCCCAATCTATATGTAGATTAAAATCACCCATGATGACTGCTGTGCCCTTATTGCACGCTTCTTTAATTTCCCTTTTAATGCCATCCCCAACCTCCGCCTTACTGTTGGGAGGTCTATATACCACTCCCACTAATGTTTTTTTCCCCTTAGTATTTCTCAATTCTACCCATACAGATTCCACATCATCAGAGCTAATATCCTTCATTACAATTGTATTAATCCCTTCTTTAACCAGTAATGCTACCCCACCTCCCTTTCCTTTTTGCCTATCTTTCCTGAATATCAAATACCCCTGGATGTTGAGTTCCCAGTGTTGGCCATCCTTGAGCCACGTTTCCGTAATCCCAACCAAATCATATTCGTTTACCTCTCTTTGCACAGCCAATTCGTCCACCATATTACAAATGCTCCTCGCATTAAGACACAAAGCCTTCAGGCTTGTTTTTTTAACACTCTGAGACCTATTAGAATTATTATTTACTGTGGCCACGTTTGATTTAAACCGTTGATTTCTCTGACTGCCACTTTTGTTTTTCTCCTTCCTATCTTTTGCTTTTATCCCTGTTTCCCTTTCCTCTGTCTCCCTGCTCAGGTTCCCAACCCCCTGCCATTTTAGTTTAAACCCCCCCGAACAGTGCTAGCAAACCTCCCCGCAAGGATATTTGTCCCGCTCTGGTTCAGGTGCAACCCGTCCGACTTGTACAAGTCCCACCTTCCCCAGAAGCAGGCCCAGTGATCCAGGAAACTAAAGCCCTCCCTCCTGCACCAACTCATTAGCCACGCATTCATCTGCTCTATCCTCCTATTCCTATACTCACTAGCACGTGGCACTGGGAGTAATCCAGAGATTACAACCTTTGAGGTCCTGCTCTTTAATCTGCTACCTAGCTCCCTAAATTCTTGCTGCAGGACCTCATCCCTCTTCCTACCCATGTCATTGGTCCCAATGTGAACCACGACCTCTGACTGTTCACCCTCCCCCTTCAGAATGCCCTGCAGCCGTTCAGTGACATCCTTGACCCTGGCACCAGGGAGGCAACAAACGATCCTGGAGTCACGCCTATGGCCACAGAAACGCCTATCTGTTCCCCTTACGATAGAATCCCCTACCACTATTGCTCTCCCACTCTTTTTCCTCCCTTCCTGAGCAGCAGAAGCACCCCTGGTGCCGGGAAGTTGGCTGCTGCTGCCTTCCTCTGGTAAGTCATCCCCCTCAAAAGTATCCAAATTGGTATACCTGTTTGAGAGGGGGATGGCCACAGGGGTCCCCTGCACTACCTGCCTGCCTCTACTGCTCTGCCTGATGGTCACCCATTTCCCTTCTGCCTGTGCAGCCCTTACCTGCGGTGTGACCACCTCATCAAACGTGTTATCCACGACCCTCTCAGCATCGTGAATGCTCCAAAGCCCATCCATCCGCAGCTCCAGCGCCGCAATGCAGTCTGCTAGTAGCCGCAGCTGGATGCATTTCTGGCACACATGGTCATCAGGGACACCGGCAGTGTCCCTGAATTCCCACATAGAGCAAGAGGAGCATAACACGGGGCTGGGCTCTCCTGGCATGACTTACCCTTTAATTAATTTAAATTCAGATTGGAGGATGGTAGACAGTTGTGTTCCCCAAGGATCAGTGCTGGGGCCACTGCTTTTTTTGATATATATAAATGACCTGGATATTGAAATACATAGTAGAATTTCTAAATTTGCCGATGACACCAAACTTGGGGGTGTGGCAAACATTGATGATGATATCAATCGACAGCAACACGACATAGAAAGGCTAGCAGAATGGGCAGACAAGTGGTAGATGGAATTTAATACAGAGAAGTGTGAGGTGATGCATTTTGGCAGAAGAAACAGGGAGATGCAATATACACTTAATGGCACAGTTTTAAAGAGTGTGCAGGGACAGAGGTTCCTGGGAGTTAATGTGCATAGGTCCCTGATGGTGGCAGGACATATTGAGAGAGTAGTTAACAAAGCATATAGGATCTTGGGCTTCATAAATAGAGGTATTGAGTACAAAAGTAGAGAAGTTATGCTGAACCTTTATAAAGCGCTGGTTAGGCCACAACTGGAGTATTGCATCCAGTTCTGGTCACCACAATTTAGGAAGGATGTGAAGGCACTTGAGAGGGTGCAGAGGCAATTTACCAGAATGGTTCCGGGGATGGGGGATATTAGCTACAAGGACAGGTTGGAGAAACTGGATTTGTTTTCATTAGAGCAAAGGAGGTTGAGGGATGATTTGATAGAGGTGTACAAGATTATGATGGGTTTGGATAGGCTAGACAGAGAAAGGCTGTTCCCACTAGCTGATGGTACAAGGACTAGAGGACACAGATTTAAGGTTTTGGGCAAGAGATACAGGGGGGATGTGAGGAAAAACTTTTTTACACAGCGAGTGGTGATGACCTGGAATTCGCTGCTGACGGAAATGGTGGAAGCGGAGACACTCAATGTTTTCAAGGGGAGACTGGATAGGCACTTGAGGGAAATAAACTTGCAGGGCTACGGGGATAGAGCGGGGGAGTGGGACTGACTGGATTGCTCTACAGAGAGCCGGCACGGACTCGACGGGCCGAATGGCCTCCTTCTGTGCCATTATGACTCCATGACTCAATGTGCAAGTGAAGTTCATCAGCGTATAAAACCTAAAGTGACATCAGCACAAGGGAAGGAGCTAACTGGTGAGTAGCTGGTGGGTGTTTTTTTGAATGTTTAAAGTTGACTTCTGCTAAGTTCTACTAAAGTGCACGGTCAGAGATGGGCTCTTCCAGTTAGGGGCTGCGGTTAAATATCTGGTTAGGGATAAAGCAGGAGTTTGGAGATTAGTAACTGTTAATGCTACATTAAATTAGTAACTGTAAATACTATGTTAAATTAGTAACTGTTAATATATTATATTAGTAACTTGAATTAGATACATCTTAGTCTTAAGTTTCTGTATAGTTAGTTAATAGTCGAATAAATAAAGACATGACAGGATAGCTCAGTCCCGTGGAATGCACATCCTGTACCATGTGGGAAATCCAGGACACTTCCCAAGTCCTGTACAACCATGTATACAGGAAGTGTCATCAGTTGGAGGAGCTCGAGCTCTGGGTTTTGGAGCTTGAGCAGCAGCTGCCATCACTGCGGTGCATCCACAAGGCTGAGAAATACGTGGATAGCATGTTTCAGGAGGTGGTCAGCCCGCAGCTAAGGTGTGTGCAGGCAGAGGGGGAATGGGTGACCACCAGACAGAAGAGGAGGACCAGGCAGGTAGTGCAGGATGCCCTGAGTGCAACTTGCTCTCCAATCAGTATTCTGTTGTAAGTCCTGGTGAGGACGATGGTTCCTCTGGAGAGTACAGCCAGAGCCAAGTCCACGGGTGGCTCAGCTGTATGGGAGGGAGGAGGAAGATAGGGAAAGCAATAGCAGAAGTAGATTCGATAGTAGACAGGCGTTTCTGCAGCCGCAGTTGTGACTCCAGAATGTTATGTTGCTTCCCTGGTGCCAGGGTTAAGGATGTCACCGAGTGGCTGCAGAACATTCTGAGGGGGGAGGGTGAACAGCCAGAGGTCATGGTCTATATCGGTACTGACGACATAGGTAGAAAGAGGGATGAGGTCCTGCAGGCAGATTTCCGGGAGCTAGGAAAGAGATTAAAAAGCCAAGACCTCAAAGGTAGTAATCTCTGGATTACTCCCAGTGCCACGCGCGAGTAAGTATAGAAGTAGGAGGATAGAGCAGATGAAGACGTGGCTGGAGAGATGGTGCAGGAGGGAGGAATTCAGATTCCTGGGGCATTGGGACCGGTTCTGGGGGAGGTGGGAACTGTACAGGCCGAATGGGTTGCACCTCAACAGAGCCGGTACCAATATCCTCGCGGGGAGGTTTGCTAGTGCTGTTGGGGAGGTTTTAAACTAAGTTGGCAGGGGGATGGACACCAGGATGTAGTATTAGAAAGGCACAAAGGATTGGGAGAGACGGATAGCACTAAAATAAAAAATAGTGAGGTATTAGGTGGGGTCAGACTAAGAGAGAACACAGGATAGTCTAAGACAGGTTTACAGTGTATGTACGTGAACGCACAAAGCATAATAAACTAGGTTGGTGAGTTGCAGGAGCAAAAAACCACATGGGAATATGATGTCATGGCAATAACGGAGACCTGGCTCAAAAAAGGGCAGGATTGGGTATTAAATATTCCTGGATATAAGGTGATCAGGAAAGATAGGGAAGGAAAGATAAGAGGTGGTGGGGCAGTATTGTTTAAGGAGAATGTTACAGTACTGGAAAGAGAGGATGTCCTGGAGGGACCAAGGACAAAATCTATTTGGCTAGAGTTAAGAAATAATAGAGGTGCCATTACACTACTAGGTGTATTCTATAGGCCACCAACTAGTGGGAAAAATAGGGAGGAGCAAATTTGCAGTGAAATTACAGAGAGATGCAAAAACTATAGAGCAGTGATAATGGGAGACCTAACTATCCTAATATAGACTGGGATAGTAATAGTGTAAAGGGCAGAGAGGGGGAAGAATTTCTGAAGTGTGTTCAGGAGAACTTTCTTGATCAGTATGTTTCTGGCCCAACGAGGAAGGAGGCATTGCTGGATCTGGTTCTGGGGAATGAGGTAGGTCAAGTGGAGCAAGTATCATTAGGTGAACATTTAGGGAACAGTGATCATAGTATCAAAAGGTTTAAATTAGCTATGGAAAAGGACAGGGAGCAATCTGGAGTAAAAAATATTTAATTGGAGGAAGGCCAATTTCAGTGGGATGGGAACGGCTCTGGCCCAGGTAAATTGGAATCAAAGATTGGCAGGAAAAACTGGGCTGCCTTTAAAGAGGAGATGGTTCGGGTACAGTCGAGGTACATTCACACTAGGGAGAAAGGTAGGGCAACTAAAGTCAGAGCTCCTGGATGACGAAAGAAATAGAGAGTAAGATGAAGCAGAAAAAGAGGGCGTATGACAGATGTCAGGTCGAGAATACATTTGAGAATCAGGCTAAATATAGAAAGTTCAGAGGAGAAGTGAAAAAGAAAATAAGAGGGGCAATGAGAGGGTATGAGAATAGAATGGCAGCTAACATAAAAGGTAATCCAAAAGGCTTCTATAGACATATAAATAGTAAATGGGTAGTAAGAGGAGGGGTGGGGCCAATTAGGGACCAAAAAGGAGACCTACACATGGAGGCAGAGGGCATGGCTGAGGTGCTAAATTAGGACTTTACATTTGTCTTCACCAAGGGAGAAGATGCTGCCAAAGTCATAGTGAAGGAGGAGGTAGAGGAGATACTGGATGGGATAAAAATTGATAGAGGAGGTACTAGAAAGGCTGTACTTAAAGTTGATGAGTCACCAGGTCCAGATGGAATGCATCCTAGGACACTGAGGGAAGTAAAGGAAGAAATCACAGAGGTACTGTCCATAATCTTCCAATCCTCCTTAGAAATGGGTGGTGCCAGAGGACTGCAGAATTGTAAATGATACACCCTTGTTCAAAAAAGTATGCAACGATAAACCCAGAAAGTACATGCCATTCAGTTTAACCTCGGTAGTGGGGAAGCTTTTAGAAACAATAATCAGCGACAAAATTGTCACTTGGACAAGTATGGAATAATTAAGGAAAGCCAGCATGGATTTGTTAAAGGCAAATCATGTTTAACCAACTTGATTGAGTTTTTTGATGAGGTAACAGAGAGGGTTGATGAGGCCAATGCAGTTGACATAGTGTACATGGATTTCCAAAAGGTGTTCGACAAAGTGCCACAAAATAGGCTTGCCAGCAAAGTTGAATCTCTGGATTATTACCTGAGCCACGAGTGAATTTGGCTAGGACAAATAAAATTAGAGAGTTAAATGCGTGGCTCAAAGGCTGGTGTGGGAGAAATGGGTTTTGCTTCATGGGACACTGGCACCAGTACTGGGGCAGGAGGGAGCTGTTCCGTTGGGACGGGCTTCACTTGGCCAGTGCTGGGGCTAGAGTCCTGGCGGATCATATAACTAGGGCTGTAAAGAGGGCTTTAAACTAACTAGTGGGGGGGAGGTTCCTAGAGAGCAAATAATAAAAATGACAACAGAGAAGGTCATATACTTAGGTAGCAGTGGGGAAATTAAAAACCAGAGCGTGTCAGGAAGGGGCAGAAGGTATGGAGTAAAAGGTAAAGTAATAAAAAGGGCAAAAGCAGGAACTAAGTGTCACAAAACATATTTGAAAGTTCTCTATCTGAATGCACGTAGCATTCGTAACAAAATAGACGAGTTAATGTCACAAATAACTACATATGGGTATGATCTTGTGGCCATTACAGAAACATGGCTGCAGGGTGACAATGCCTGGGAATTAAACATACCAGGTTATTTAACGATCAGGAAGGACAGGCAGGAAGGAAGGAGAGGTGGGGTGGCTATGTTAATAAAGGAAGGAATCACTGTAATACAAAGAAATAATATTGGGTCAAAAGATCAGGATAATGAAACAGTTTGGGTGGAGGTAAGGAATAATAAGGGGAAAAAAACACTAGTGGGCGTAGTCTATAGGCCTCCGAACAGTTGCAACTCTGTTGGACGGAATATCAATCAGGAAATAGTTGAGGCTTGTAATAAGGGAACATCTATAATTATGGGGGATTTTAACTATCATATTAATTGGACAAATCAAATTGGGCAGGGCTGCCTTGAGGATGAGTTCATTAAGTGTATTAGGGATGGGTTTCTTGAGCAGTATGTAACTGAACTGACCAGGGGGCAAGTAACCTTAGATCTGGTCCTGTGTAACGAGACAGGATTAATTAAAAATGTCCTAGTAAAGGATCCCCTTGGAATGAGTGACCATAACATGGTTGAATTCCATATTCAATTAGAGGGTGAGAAGGTTGGATCTCAAACAAGCGCGCTAAGCTTGAATAAAGGAGACTATGGAGGTATGAGAGCGGAATTGAGTAGAGTGGATTGGGAAAATAGATTAAAGGGTAAGACGATACATGATCAGTGGTGTACATTTAAGGAGTTATTTTACAACTTCCAAAAAATATATATTCCACTGAGAAGAAAAGGGTGTAAAAGAAAAGACAGCCAAAGACAGCAAAAACACTGAATGAATATTTTGTATCAGTCTTTAAAGTAGAGGACACTAAGAATATCCCAACACTGGACAAACAGGGGGCTATAGGGGGGGAGGAGCTAAACACGATCAAAATCACTAAGGAAGTGGTACTCGGTAAAATAATGGGACTCAAGGCGGATAAATCACCTGGACCTGATGGCTTACATCCTAGGGTCTTGAGGGAAGTGGCGGTAGGGATTGTGGATGCATTGGTAATAATTTTCCAAAACTCCCTGGACTCAGCAAAGGTCCCAGCAGACTGGAAAACTGCTAATGTAACACCCTTATTTAAAAAGGGCAGTAGACAGAAGGCTGGAAACTATAGACCAGTTAGCCTAACATCTGTGGTAGGTAAAATATTGGAGTCCATTATTAAGGAGACAGTAACAGGACATTTGGATAATCATAATTTAATAGGACAAAGTCAGCATGCTTTTAGGAAGGGGAAGTCATGTTTGACAAATTTGTTGGAGTTCTTTGAGGAAGTAACATATAGGGTGGATAAAGGGGAACCAGTGGACGTAGTGTATTTAGACTTCCAAAAGGCATTTGACAAGGTGCCACACAAAAGATTATTGCTTAAGATAAAAAATCACGGGATTGGGGGGTAATATTCTGGCATGGATAGAGGATTGGCTATCTAACAGAAGGCAGAGAGTTGGGATAAATGGTTCATTCTCAGACTGGCAATCAGTAACTAGTGGTGTTCCGCAGGGGTCAGTGCTGGGTCCCCAACGCTTTACAATCTATATTAACGATTTGGAGGAGGGGACCGAGTGTAACATATCAAAGTTTGCAGATGATACTAAGATGGGAGGGAAAGTAGTGAGTGAGGAGGACATAAAAAACCTGCAAGGGGACATAGACAGGCTAAGTAAGTGGGCAGAGATTTGGCAGATGGAATACAATACTGGAAAGTGTGAGGTTATGCACTTTGGCAGGAAAAATCGTAGAGCAAGTTATTATCTTAATGGCAAGAAACTGGAAAGTACTGAAGTACAAAGGGATCTGGGGGTCCTGGTGCACGAAACTCAAAAGGTTAGTATGCAGGTGCAGCAAGTGATTAAGAAGGCCAATGGAATGTTGGCTTTCATTGCTAGGGGGATAGAATATAAAAATAGGGAGGTATTGCTTCAGTTGTACAAGGTATTGGTGAGACCGCACCTGGAATACTGCATACAGTTTTGGTGTCCATACTTAAGAAAAGACATACTTGCTCTCGAGTCAGTACAAAGAAGGTTCACTCGGTTAATCCCGGGGATGAGGGGATGGACATATGAGGAGAGGTTGAGTAGATTGGGACTCTACTCATTGGAGTTCAGAAGAATGAGAGGCGATCTTATTGAAACATATAAGATTGTGAAGGGGTTGGATCGGGTGGATGCGGGGAGGATGTTCCCGATGATGGGTGAAACTAGAACTGGGGGCATAGTCTTAGAATAAGGGGCTGCTCTTTCAAAACTGAGATGAGGAGGAACTACTTCACTCAGAGGGTGGTAGGTCCATGGAATATGCTGCCCCAAAAAGCTGTAGAAGCTACATCATTACATAAATTTAAAACAGAAATAGACAGTTTCCTAGAAGTAAAGGGAATTAAGGGTTACGGGGAGCGGGCAGGAATTTGGACATGAGTCTAGGTTCGGATCGGTCATGGCCCTGTGGGTAGCGGAGCGGGCCCAGGGGCCGTGTAGCCTGATCCTGCTCCTATTTCGTGTGTCTAATTCTGTTAGATTCAGGAGATGGTTCTGTGATAGTAGATTGGCGGTTAGGATCAGATCAGCCATGATCTTATTGAATGGCGGAGCAGGCTCGAGGGGCCGATTGGCCTACTCCTGCTCCTATTTCTTATGTTCTTAAGGAATAAAAGGGACAGTGGCAGCATGGATACGAAATTGGCTAAATGACAGGAAACAGAGAGTAGCGGTGAACGGTTGTTTATCAGACTGGAGGAAGGTAAACAGTGGTGTTCTCCAGGGGTCGGTTGTAGGACCACTGCTTTTCTTGATATATATTTTTGGATGTGGGTGTACAGGGCACAAATTCAAAATTTGCAGATGGCACAAAACTTGGAAGTATAGTGAACAGTGAGGAGGATAGTGATAGACTTCAGGAGGACATAGACAGGCCAGTGGCATGGGTGGACACATGGCAGATGAAATTTAATGCAGAAAATTGCAAAGTGATACATTTTGGTAGAAGGAATGAAGAGAAGAAATATAAACTAAAGGGTCCAATCCTAAAAGGGGTGCATTAACAGAGAGACCTGGGGGTATATATGTGCACAAATCGTTGAAGGTGGCAGGGCAGGTTGAGAAAGCAGTTAAAAAAGCTTACATGATCCTGGGCTTCATGAATAGAGGTATAGAGTACAAAAGCAAGAAAATTATAAAACACTGGTTCGGCCTCAACTGGAATATTGTGTCCAATTCTGGGTACTGTACTTTAGGAAGGATGTGAAGGCCTTAGAGAGTGTGCAGAAAAGATTTATGAGAATGATTCCAGGGATGAGGGACTTCAGTTATGTGGGTAGATTGGAGAAGCTGGGGTTGTTCTCCTTAGAGCAGAGAAGATTGAGAGGAGATTTGATAGAGGTGTTCAAAATCATGAGGGGTCTAGACAGAGTAGATAGAGAGAAACTGTTCCCATTGGCAGAAGGGTCGAGAACCAGGGGACACAGACATAAGGTGATTGGCATAAGAACCAAAGGCAACATGAGTAAAAACTTTTTTACTCAGCGAGTGGTTAGGATCTGGAATGCACTGCCTGAAAAGGTGATGGAGGCAGGCTCAATCACAGCTTTCTAAAGGGAGTTGGATAAGTACCTGAAGGAAAAAAAATTGCAGGGCTACAGGGAAAGGCAGGGTAGTGGGACTAGCTGAAGTACTCTTGCAGAGAGCCGGCACGGGCTCGTCGGGCCGAATGGCCTTCTTCCATGCTGCAACCATTCTATGATTCTATGATGGTAAAAAAATATTCCACCCAAGGTCTTGCCAGATGGAGCCTTATTACTCTGGAGATTTTCCTTAACCTCATAATTTTTTTTTCCATTGGCAGAAGAGCAGAAAAGTCTGAGTGAATGGATATTCTACATTCAACGGCGTGGAGAAATTCAGTTCTTAGATATGGTGGAAGATAACCATACTTTGGCAAAAATCAAACTGCCTCCTTTCTCAGGCATGTGACGTGCCATATTTATTTACAGGAGCAGGTTGCAATGGAAAGACATAGATTGTTTTTGAATTTGCAGAAGTCAAGGGAGTTATTGTTCTCTACTTTTTTAGGTATACCAATCAATTTAATTTAACATCCGTACTGATTTTGAAGCTTATTGGCCTTTGTGATAAAGGCAGGCCAAACTTTGGGCATGTTTTTCAGGACTGTGACAGGATTGTCAAGTGCAAGGGTTCATTAAATTCAACCCTTTCTAATTTGTGCAACATCACTCTTCAGAATAAAACATTAATTTTTAAAGGCAAGGAGGGCTAATTTGAACAGCCCCCAAAATCGGGCACATGGCTCATGAGGCATGATTACCCTGCGCCCGTTCAATGTGATGCAAGCAGCACACAAACCATGATTGTAGTGTGCAGCCAGCACTAACCACGCAAGCCTCGAAGGTCGAAGGTTGTTTTTGTGACTGGAAGCCTGTGTCCAGTGGTGTACCGCAGGGATCGGGGCTGGGTCCCTTGCTATTTATAGTGTACATTAATGGCAGCAGGACAGGTAGATAAGGTGCTTAAAAAGGCATATGGGATACTTATATTCTATCCCTCGGCTAATGAAGACAAGAGCAGGGAGATTATGATGGAGCTGTACAAAACGCTAGTTAGGCTACAGCTGGAATACTGTGTGCAGGAAGGATGTGATTGCATTGGAGAGGGTGCAGAGGAGATTCACCAGGATGTTACCTGGGCTGGAGCGCTTCAGCTATGAAGAGAGACTGGACAGGCTGGGGTTGTTTTCCTTAGAGCAGAGAAGGCCGGGGGGGGACCTGATTGAGGTGTACAAAATTATGAGGGGCATAGATAGGGTAGATAGAAAGGAACTTTTCCCCCTTAGTAGAGGGGTCAATAACCAGGGGGCATAGTTTCAAGGTAAGGGGCAGGAGGTTTAGAGGGGATTTGAGGAAAACCTTTTTCACCCAGAGGGTGGTTGGAATCTAGAACTCACTATCTGAAAGGGTGGTAGAGGCAGGAACCCTCACAACATTCAAGAAGCATTTGGATGAGCACTTGAAACGCCATAGCATACAAGGCTATGGACCAAGTGCTGGAAAATGGGATTAGAATAGACAGGGCTTGATGGCCGGCGTGGGCACGATGGGCTGAAGGGCCTCTTTCTGTGCTGTATAACTCTATGGCTCAGCAGGAGGCCCAAAATCATGAGAGGCTAGCACGAGTTAAAGCTAGCCTGTACTAATTAAAGTCAGCCTGCACCTCTTAAAGGGGAGGTGTATTGTGGCTGGAACAGGTGCTGGAAGTCCTTGTACAAGTCATTCTGATGTGGAAAAAGATTGAATAATGGCACAACATGGGAGGGAGTGTGCTCCAAGGCTCTTGGACGCTGTACTGGGGGCCTTGGTGGAGGAGGTGGCAAGGAGGAGTAAAGTGCTGTATCCAAAGGGGGCTAGGAGGCCCTCCAGACAAATGCTCAGAAGGCAGCAAGACCAAATAGTCGTGGCAGTCAATGACAGGAGTCAAGCTCCGAGGACCTGGATGCAGTGCCACAAAAAGTTCAAGGACCTCACACGAGTGGTTAAAGTCAGTGACTTTATCTTCAAATGCCATATCCCAACAACTGCACCACTAGCCTCAGATACAGCTCAATGCACCACACCCCCATCACTCACCACAATCTCTATCAGGACTCATACCTCACATTCATAGCTGCAGCTCACCCTCACACATTTAGCACTGCTGCAAGCCTCCCTCCCACATCTCACAGCTTGCACACACGGTCAACTATTCAACCATGACAGCCACATCACCCAAATGGATTGCACCACACTCACTGACACACTTCCACGTCTCTTGCAAGACAAGGTGGCATACAACTGGAGAGAGCAGGACCTAATCGGCAGGGGACAGGCGCTTCTGCATGTCCTAACCCCCATCGAGGAGACAGTGCTCGCCATGGAGTGACCATGGCTGAGGCTGTGGCCAGCAGCGGGGTTGAAACCATAGAAGATGATGGTACCTACCCTCATACCTAATCCTCCTCTCACATCCCACTTCCCCCCATCCCACAATCTCTTCTGATTTACAAGCTGCAGATGGTGTGAGCATGCACCTCTTGCTTTGCCCCCTCTCCTCACCACAACCTTACCCTTGTGCCTTTCTCCATTCAGATACCCAAGAACTGCCACCTGGTTAGGCAGTGGCGGAAGAGCAACAAGACACTGATAATGAAGAAACGCCATTACTCGATTTCACACTCGCAGCCATCAGCTCAGATACTGACACTGCGCTTATTTAGAGGCAGAGCAGGGGCAAGGGTTGCGCAGGTACCAGTTCATCAGAGGGTGAGGTCGCACATGAGTTCTGCTGCAGAGGACTCAGATGAGTACTTCGATGGGGCAGGCTACAGAAGAACACTGATTGGTCTGCACAATGAAATGTTTGGTGCATTGGCAGGCCTGCCAGAAAGCCTGCGTGCAATGCCAAGGAGCGTGGAGGAGTCTGGCACCAACTTGGCACAGGGCTTTGCACAGAGCTTGGAGCCCATTCTTTCCAGCATGGAAGTGGTGGCCAACTCCATTAGCACACTTGTAGACCCAACCATGATGCAGCGTCTGATGGCCAATGTCTCAGCTTCCATTGCAGCAGAAGGAGAAGCCACCCAACATCTGAATGTTGCAGTGGAAGCTCAGACTGCTCTCATGCAAGCTCAGCTTGCAACCATCATGGCACCGGATACTATTGTTCAAAGGGGCTTGCAGGGTGTCGCAATAGTCCAGCAATCTGTCCTCCAACAGATTACTAGGATTGCTGAGGCGATGCCCCAGGGGAGTGGCAGTGGCTCTGTGGAGCACGAACCTGCTGTCCTCTCTCAGGATGACAGTATTCATCCTCCCACCACTACCACTCCACCAATGACCTTGCTGTTCCCTGTCTACTGCCGCCCATGCCGAGATGGTGCAGTCCGAAGCCGAGCCTTCTAGGCCCAGAGCTGCTCAAGGTCATTCTGCAAGGCCATCTGCAGTCTCCTCCACTGAAAGTCAGCAGCTTCCTCCAGCCATGCTGCAGCCACTGGGGTAGCACTGTGTAGGAGCACTAGGACAGGCAAAGGCATACGGAAGGCAGGCACTAAGGGAATACACAAGGGCGATTAGTTTACGTTTGTATGCATTATGGCATGCATTGATTTATAAATTTAGTTTGGAACATTTATTTTGAGTTGGCTTTTATTTTTGCATTGTGGCCAAGCGGACACTGTGATGGTCAGTGACAGAGGGAAGGTAAGGTGTGGGACTGTTGGTAAATTGGGAATTGGGGTTGCGTTTACTGGTATCATAGTCAGATGAGTTGTTTACGGACAGCCCGGCCAGAAAGAGGCTGTGTTGGTTGCCTCCTCCCTTCCTCTTCTTTCTCCTCCTGCTCCTCAGCTGCTCGCCGTATAGCTGGTGGCAAGGGTTGTGCTCTCATGGTGGCAAGGTTGTGCAGCATGCAGCAAGAACCGGCCCTCACAAATGTTGACACCCCCTCTGCGGAGTACTGCAGTGCTCCTCCAGAGCGGTCCAGGCAGTGGAAGTATTGTTTCAGCACGCCAATGGTCTGCTCTATCACATTTCATGTGGCAGAATGACTTTCATTGTATTCATGCTGCCCACGTGTGAATGGGTTGCACACCGGAGTCCTGAGCCATGTCATCAGCGAATAGCCCTCGTTGCCCAGTAGAAACCCTCTGGTTTGTCGTGGTGGCTGAAATGCAGATGGCACAGCGGACTGCTGCACGATAATGGCATCATGACTGCTGTCGGGATACCGGGCATTGACCTGCATTATTCGCTGCCTATGGTCACACACCAGCTGGCCGTTGAGGGAGTGGAATCCCTTTCGGTTGCGGTAATCTCAGTGCTGATATGCAAACCCGCAAAGCAACGTGCGTGCAGTCAATGGCACCCTGCAGCATGGGGAAGCCTGCAATCCTCGCAAAGCCATGTGCTTGCTCCGCCTGCTGCTCTCTGGCAAGAGAGAATGAAATGTAGTCAGCTCTCTTTGTAGGAAGCCTCAGTAGCCTCCCTTATGCAACAGTGGACAGTAAACTGTGAGAAGTTGCAAATGTCTCCAGCCTGGAAGGAGCCTGATGCATAAAAGTTCATGGTCATGGTCACCTTCACAGCCACTGGCAATGCAGTCCTCGCCCTGCTCTAAGGTTGCAGTTGTGGCTGCAGCAGGGGGCAGATTTCAGTGAGGAGGTCATTACTGAAGCACCGACATCTCACACACTGTTCCTCACTGAGATTCAGTAGGAAGAATGCTCCCTGAACACCCTAGGCAGATATAGCCTCCTGCTGAGAGCCCTTCTCCCACTCCTCCTCCTCCCTCTTCTAGCAGCTTGCATGGCTCTGCATCGCCTCTGTTCATTCTCCCAGTCACTCTGTATTCCAAGTGGAATGCCTATTACTGCACCCATGTCTGGGAGCAACTGGTTTGTGCAGAAGCCTTGAAGTCAGGACAAACTCCTTCAGCACCTGCCACATCACTCCCTGTAGACTTTAGCAACTATGAAGAACTCTAGAAAGCACCAAACACTTGTACAAGCATAGCAAACAGCCAATAGAAATCAATCAGTAACTAACCTAAAAGTAGTTGATGGTCCCTTTAAATAGGGCTGGTGGGGGGCCCTTCCTGCTGCTAAACGCATGTTCAGCTGTCCGAACTTAAGATAGGGTGTTAGCTGGAGTGTTGAGCTCCAAAATGGCAGCGCTGGCATCAAAACAGTGTTGTACGTTGATTGACGTCATGATCTGCCTACTCTGCTTACATCCGGCGGACGCTCACTGCACACGCGCTCATGCCCTTACCAATATGGCGTCCAGGGCAACTCACACCAGAAGTGTACGTGCGCACCACGGATGTCATTTTGGACCCCTAAGGGCACTCGCAATGGCCAAACAACGGGTGCTACAGATCTGAATATTGCACCCAAGAATTGATCTATGGAATCATATAGGGAGGATTTTGATCTCGTCAAGATCTGCTGCAACATAACAACAACATAGTAAAACATCCCAAGGCGCTGCACAGGAGTATTTTAAGACAAAAAATTTGACACCAATCCACATAAGGATAAATTAGGGCAGATGACCAAAAGCTTGGTCAAAGAGGTAGGTTTTAAGGAGCATCTTAAAGGCGGAAAGAGAGGTAGCAAGGCAGAGAGGTTTAGGCAGGGAATTCTAGAGCTTAGGGCCCCAGGCAACAGAAGGCATGGCCACCAAAGGTTGAGCAATTATAATCAGAGATGCTCAGGAGGGCAGAATTAAAGGAGCGCAGATGTCTCGGGGCGGAGGGGTGGGTGTGGGGCTGGAGGAGACTACAGAGATAGGAAGGGGCGAGGCCATGAAGGGATTTGAAAACAAGGATGAGAATTTTGAAATCGAGACGCTGCTTAACCGGGAGCCAATGTAGGTCAGCGAGCACAGGGGTGATGGGCGAACGGGACTTGGTGTGAGTTAGGACATAGGCAGCCGAGTTTTGGATGACCTCAAGTTTACGTAGGGTGGAATGTGGGAGGCTAACAACAACTTGCATTTATATAGCATCTTTAATGTAGTAAAACAATCCAAGGTGCTTCACAGGAGCATTATCAAACAAAATTTGACAGCCTAGTACAAAGTGGTATCAACATATGGGAGGGTGAATTTGCACAGGAGTTCACCCGTTCATCCACGTTACGTCTGATGGAATAGCTACAGAGACTCAGAAAAAGAATGAAGTTACAGTGGACCAATGGGATAGCCTCTTTGGAAATTCACCCCCCCCATGAACTTTCAAGAAATGAAGACATGAAAAGACCATTACACCTACCATTGTTCATCTCAACCATTGGAAGGTACAACAACCTCATGAATCATCTTCCCCAGACATTAGTAATGCTAAGTCTTGGGGGGGGGGGGACAAAATGAACAGTTTCACAAACACCTTGTGAATCTGCCAGTAAAGGTGAGCTTCTTAGTTGTTTACTTGGTTGAGTTCTGGTCCCCAGTGGTTTAATGTTTCTTGGGGATAAGGAATTCTTCATGCATAAAGAATGCTGAGAAAAATTACATTTATCCACTGATAAGTTTCAATGTTTTTAAAGGGGTTAAAGTCAGGAGCTAATTTGGTCGCAGATGCCTTGCTCCATAGCTTCAAAAAACATATTTTGCCTCTCCCAAAGCACTGAAATGGCTCTAACAAAAGTCACAATCAACATTCGCTGAACCAAACTGTCTGCAACCTTGATGTGTTATTAAACCTTTTATTCCAACCCCATATCCCCTCCATCACGAAGACCACCTACATCCATCACTAACATCACTTGCACCTCAGCCTAGCTACCGCTGAAACCATCATCAAAGTCTTTGTCACCTTCAGATTGGACTATTCCAATGCTCTCCTGGCCAGCTTCCATTCTTCCATCCTTCATAAACTTAAGCTCACTCAAAACTCTGCTGCTTGCATCCTGTCCCACACAAAGTCCCACTCACCCATCACCCCTGGCTTTGTTGACCGACATTGGCTTCCGGTCCCCAACACCTGAAGTGTAAAAATTATCATCCTTGTATTTAAATCTCTTCCTGGCCTTACCTCTCCTTATCTTTGTATCCTCCATCAGCTCTATAATCCCCTCCTCTGAACTCTATTTTCCTCTGACTCTGGCTTCTTGTGCATTCCCCTTCTTCAGCTCACCAATTGTGGCTGTTCCTTCAGCCACCTAAGTGCCATGTTTTTAAATTCCTTACCTAAACCCTTCTAACTCTCTTAGGAACAAAGAAGCATAGGTCATTTAATTAGATCACGAATGATTTGTACCTGACCGCCATTTGATCCATATCCCTTGATACCCTTACCTAATAAAAATCGGTCGATCAGTCTTGAAAATTTCAATTGACCCGGCATCCACAGAAGGGGAGGGAATATCACATTTCCACTACACTATGGGTGAAAAACTGCTTCCTGGTTTTGCTCCTAAATATTCTAGCTCTAATTAAAATTGCACCCACCAGAGGAAATAACTCCTCTGACTCTACTCCATTGAATCATTTTAAACACCTCAATTAGATTACCCCTTAACCTTCTAAAGTCAAGTTTATGCAACCTGTCCTCATAATTTAACCCTTTAAGCCTTGGTATTATTTTGGTAAATCTGCACTGTACCCCCTCTAAAGCCAATATAACCTTCCTGAGATGCGGTGCCCAGAACTGAACACAGTACTCCAGATGGGGTCTGACCAAGGCTCTGTACAACTGAAGCATAACTTCTTCCTCTTTGTATTCCAATCTTCTGGAGTTAAAGGCCAATATTCCAGTAGCTTCTTTTATTATTTTTTTTGTACCTGTGCACTAGCTTTTAGTGATTTGTGTGATTAGACACCCAAATCTATTTGCTCCTCCACAGTTCCTGATATCTCACCAAGAAGAAAATATTCTGATTTGTCTTTCTTGAATCCAAAGTGCATGACCTTACACTTCCCCACATTGAATTCCATCTCACACTATTTTGCCCACTCACTTAATCAGTCTGTCCCTTTGTAATTTCTGGTTCCCATCTGCACTACTTACTGCCGTTCCATCTGCAAAACTTAGATGTACAACTCTCTATTCCTTCATCCAAGTCATTGATATATATGGTGAAAAGCTGAGGACCCAGTACAGATCCCTGGGAAACACGACGGCTGGAATTATCTGGGGTCCATGCGGGCGCGATCAGAGGCGGGATGGGTGGGAAATTTGCAATATCTTGACGCGGGTTGGAAACCCGCCGTAATCCCACCCCCACGTGCCTTTCCCTCGGGAGCATTTGCCGGCGCGGCAGCAACCTGAACGGCAGAGGCGGGCGAACTAATTTAAATAATTATCAGGTAGTTGTCAGACCCTTAGGAGTCTTTTCAAATCTAACTTTAAAATGTCCCTGGCTGACCACGGGAATCACGCAGCTCAGGAACCATGTCTGTCAAGCTGAGGCGGAAATTGAGTGGCCATTGATCCAGTTGATTAGTGCACAGCTTGAAAAGTACAATAAAAACTCCCACCTCACAGCTGATCACTTTCCTTAGGCAGAAGCTGTTGCTGACTGTATTGCCAGCACAGATTTAGCTTTCTACAGGCTGCAAGTATTTCCAGCAAAGTCACCTTCCAGTGTCACCTCATTGGTAGAACCTACCACATCATTGACAGATCATTGTCATCTTGCATGATCTATTCCATCAGCATGGCTGCCGTTTATACTGTCTCACCTTGGTCCTCAGAATTGGAGCATGATGAACCCCAACACCAGCCACACCAGCAGCACCAACACCACAACCAACCTTCTCCTCAGCCACCTGATGCTCCACAGAACAGAGGACATCAGCGCAGGGCTGCACTGCGCTGGAGGCAATACCCCCAACACAGGTTATGCAGACAGAGGATGAGCTTCCTCAACATGACTGAGCAGCAGTGCCAAAGGAGGCTCAGGCTGTCACGCCAGGTCATCGCAGACATTTGCACATTGCTGGAGGAAGACCTGCAGCCCAGAGGAACAGGTGGACACGCCTTACCAGTGGCTGTCAAAGTCACCATCGCCCTCAACTTCTTTGCCTCAGGCTCTTTCCAGGGATCTGCAGCAGATATTTGTGGCATCTCGCAGTCGGCCACCCACAGACGCATCACACAGGTCATCGATGCCCTCTTTGACAAGTCAGCCCATTAGATCAACTTTGCCATTGATGAAACTGGTGTTAATGAGCGGGCGTTCGGCTTTGCCGCTCTGGCTGGCTTCCCATGGGTGCAGGGCGTCATCAACTGCACACATGTGGCCATCAGGGCACCCCATCATCACCCAGGAGTGTTTGTCAAATGCAACAGCTTTCACTCCCTCAATATGCAGCTGGTCTACAACCATAGGAAGATCATCATGCATGTGTGCCAAATTCCCTGGCAGCTGCCATGGCTCTTTTGTCCTGCGCCAGTCCACCCTCCCTCAGCTCTTCGCTCATCCAAACAGACTTCCCAGCTGGCTGCTTGGAGACAAGGGCTATCCACTGAAGACGTGGCTCAAGCCACCCTTGAGGAGGCCAAGCACTGAGGCCGAGGAGAGATATAATGAAAGCCACATTTCCACCAGATGTGTCATAAAGCAGACGGTAGACATGCTCAAAATGCGCTGCAGATGCCTTGACAGATCTGGAGGAGCCCTTCAGTATGCACCAGCCAGGGTCTCCAGAATTGTCGTCGTCTGCTGCGTCCTGCACAACATAGTGCAGCAGCGAGAATTAGCGCTGTATGAGGAGCAAGGCACTGAGCGCACAGGCTCTTCAGAGGAGGAGGAGCGTCAGCTGGAAGATGAGGAGGAGGAGCTGGAGGAACCTGCGGTCATGCTCACGCCAGCGTCTGAGCACATTGCTGCCCGGGAGGCCAGGGGTGGGCTCATCATGGCCAGATTTACTTAACTTTACGCATTACACCCATATGGCTGCCACTTGCTGCGCCAGGTTGGCACCATCCCACAGCAACACCATAAAGCATCCCTACAATGACCAAGCTGAAGCCCCTGTATACTGTAGTGCCAGTAGTGACCACTCGGGTATATAAGCCTGTGTAGCGTCTTGTGTAGTTAGCTCACCTCCAGACTTTGTTCAGTAAACACTTGTTAAATCAACTCCTGCATTCCGTGTCTCCATTAACACACGGATCTAACAGTGGCGACGAGTTAGAAACGAACTTACCTGCAATTCGGCAGCACCTCAAGGAGATCGATTCCTCAGACGAAGGTCGAAGCCAGAAGAAGAAAAAAAAAACTGTGGTTTCACCAGCTAAAGGCGCTGGTGGCAGGTAGTGCACTGATCCTTCCTGGGCTGCGGCGGGCTAGAGCTCGATCGGGTGGCTCTGCAACGGGGCCGGGCAGCAAGTCGGGAAGCAGAAGCAAAGAGAGAGAGAGGGTGGAACACTCAGGGCGCGGCCGGTGCTGCAAAGCAGGTCGGCGTTCGGACCGAGCAGAGGGGAAAGTCCCAGAGGGTCCGCTCCACGACGGGAACGGTTCTCCAAGTAACGGAGAAACTATTGAAGAGATATATATAAAAAAAAATAGAAATACCGCGAAAAGCTGCAGGTCGCAACGGGAACCGCGGAGAACAGCGTTGGCAGCAGCGGCGGGAAAGCGCGGGAGGCGCCATCTTAACTCGGCGGGGAAGAAAGAAAAGCGCGGTAGGCGCCATTTTGATCCATCGGGGACGGAGGAAAAGCGTGGGAAGCGCCATTTTAGATTTTCAAGATGCCGAAGACTGGCAATATTACTGCTTTCGATAGTGATATAGAAGATTGGACCACATATGTGGAAAGAGTGGAGGTATATTGCAAGGCGAATGAAGTAGCGGATGATAAAAAGGCATCGGTACTTCTAAATCTGATGGGCGCAAGGACATACGGGCTGTTACGAAACTTGATCACTCCAGCCAAACCGATGGACAAGAATTTTAAGGAGATTGTTGATACCTTACAGGAGCACTTAAACCCAACATCGCTGCTGATAGCGGAACGATTCAAATTCTTCAGGAGGAATCAGCACAAGAATGAAAGTAACGCTGATTACCTCACCGAATTACGAAAGCTGTCAAAGCACTGCCAATTCGGGGCAGGACTGGCAGATTCTCTATGAGACAAATTCGTCTGCGGTCTCCTAAGCGAAGGAACACAGAAAAGAATACTTTCTGAGAAAGATTTGACACTGGACAAGGCTTTCAGTGTGGCTGTATCATATGAAGCAGCAGCAAGAGGAGCTGCAGAGATACAGCAAAAGCTACAGGACTTCGGCACCCATGAAATGACACAGGGTTGAGAGAGATGTTATCGCTGCGGCAGATCCACCCATGACCAGAAGGACTGCTGGTTCAAGGACAAAGCATGCAGGCAATGCGGAAAGGTGGGACACATTGCACGTGTATGCAGATCTGGAAAGAAATCCACTGACAGTAAAAAGGTCAATAAGGAAAAGTACAGAAAGGTACAAATGATGACGGACAGTAGCTCCGAAGACCAGAAGAGCGATAGCGACTCCGGAAACAAGAGACTAAGCTGTCTCAAATTACATAATGTAATTGCCAAAGAAGATTACCAGACCATTTGGGTTACCCTCACGATAGCGGGGTCCCCAGTCAAAATGGAGCTAGATACAGGATCAGCTCTGACCGTCATGAGTCGACGGGGTTACGAGCGGCTATTTCCGCATATACCTTTGAAAGACACATCCATTATCTTGAAGACATATACGGGGCAGAAAGTATACCCCAGAGGGAAAATAAGGGTGCCTGTTGTATACAACGGCAAGGAAATACAGAAGTTGTATTTATACGTTCTGCAAGATGGTGGTCCACCATTGTTGGGACGTCAATGGATCAGAAAGATACGTTTAAACTGGCACTCCATTCAGGCACTGACGGTGACCAGTAAGAAAAAAAACGATGATGACATCATACCTGGACGATTAAAAGAAATCTTGGCTAACGCCAAAGAAGTGTTTCAACAGGAACTAGGAACCCTGAAAGGCACCACCGCCTCAATAAAAGTGGAAGATGCAGCAATTCCCAAGTTTTTTAAGGCAAGGCCGGTGCCATACGCAATTCGTCCAGCCGTCGAGGCAGAGCTGGAGAATTTGGAAAAAGCAGGCGTGTTATCCAAGGTAGATTGGAGCGAGTGGGCAACACCCATCGTCCTGGTCATGAAGAAAACGTTGAATAATGATAAATCTGAAGAAGAGAGAAAAGTTCGCATCTGTGGGGACTTCAAGGTGACTGTAAACCCGGTTCTTCACACGGTACAGCATCCTCTTCCGAGGATAGAAGATATTTTCGCCTCACTATCCGGAGGGAAACGTTTCACCAAAATTGACTTAGCACAGGCATATCTACAGATGGAGGTTGAGGAGGCCTCTAAAAAGTATCTCACGATAAACACACACAAAGGCCTGTACCAGTACAATGGACTGGTTTTCGGAGTGGCATCAGCTCCGGCTATCTGGCAAAGAGCTATGGAGCAAGTCCTGCAAGGGATTCCGGGGGCTCAATGCTACCTAGACGACATCCTTGTAACAGGAGAAAACGACAACGAGCACCTTGCCAACTTGGAGCAGGTGCTCACGAGGCTGAGAGAACGGGGCCTATGAGCAAATCGCCCCAAGTGCGAATTTTTCCAGAAACAAATATCATATTGTGGCCATGTCATTAACGAAAAAGGGTTGCATAAGTCACCTGAAAAAATTGAAGCGGTCGTAAAGGCCCCAGCGCCTGAAAATGTCTCACAATTAAGGTCGTTCCTGGGATTAGTAAATTACTATCATAAATTTTTACCAAACTTGTCGACGGTTCTGCACCCTCTTAACGCACTGCTACAAACGGGAGTAGTTTGGAAATGGAGCGAAGACTGTAAACGTGACTTCCATAAATGCAAAGGCTTGATCACGTCCAAGGAAGTGTTGGCTCATTACAACCCATCACTGCCAATCAGACTGGCGTGCGATGCATCCCCTTACGGCGTGGGAGCGGTATTATCGCATAGATTCCCTGATGGCTCGGAGCGGCCGATAGCTTTTGCGTCACGCTCATTGAACTCAGCTGAGCGTAACTATGCCCAGATCGACAGGGAGGCACTCAGCCTGGTGTGGGGGGTGAAGAAATTCAACCATTACCTACACGGACAAAAATTTACCTTGTTGACTGACCATCAACCCCTCGTCTCCATATTCAACCCTAAAAAGGGCGTTCCCATTATGACAGCGCAAAGGCTACAGAGGTGGTCCCTTTTCCTAGGGGCACACCAATATGACATAGAATACAAAGGAACAAAGCAGCATGGGAATGCTGATGGGTTATCGCGCCTACCGTTGCCAACGGTGGAAGAGGCGCCTACTGTGGACCCAGTGGAGATGTTCCACTCGACCATAGTGGAATGTCTACCGGTGACAAATTCTACCATTGAAAAGGAAATGCGAAATGACCCGACTCTCTCACGAGTCTACGATTTAACAGTGAAAGGATGGCCAGCACATGGCGAACCACTGTTGCCAGCATTCTCGCAAAGAAGAGAACAGCTGTCAGTGTGCCGAGGAACCTTGATGTGTGGATCCAGAGTGGTGATTCCACCCAAACTCAAGGATAGAGTGCTAAAGGAGCTTCACGAGGGGCATCTGGGTGGAGTGAAAATGAAGAACTTAGCCAGAGCGTTTGTGTGGTGGCCAGGTATTGATGGAGACATCGAAGAAATGACCAAGAGCTGTCTAGGATGCCAGAAGGTCCAAAACGCCCCACCACAAGCCCCTCTACATCTATGGGAGTGGCCCTCATCTCCATGGCAAAGGGTACATATCGCCTTTGCTGGTCCATTTATGGACTCAATGTTCTTAATCGCGGTGGATGCACACTCCAAGTGGCCGGAGGTAATAAAGATGTCCTCCACCACCACGGAAAAAACCATCACAGTATTAAGGACCATATTCGCCAGGAATGGGCTGCCTGAACAGATCTGTTCTGATAATGGACCGCAATTTGTATCCGAAGAATTCAGGAAGTTCTTAAAAAACAATGGGGTTAAGCACTACACGTCCGCCCCATACCATCCCGCCACCAATGGATTGGCTGAAAGGTTTGTCCAGACCTTCAAGGCGGCCATAAAGGCCATGGGTAATGAAGACATAAATCTACAACATAAGGTAGATAACTTCTTGTTTGCGTACAGGAATGCAACACGTGGTTACAAACCAAACCCCCGCCATGATGTTTTTCAATAGAAGCCTAAGATGCCGGCTGGATTTGGTCAAGCCAAATGTCAGAAGGGACGTAGAGAACCGGCAATTTCAAAGCATGAATGAAAGGCCAACTAGAACCTTCCAGATAGGTCAACCAGTTTTGGCCCGGGACTACCGTACCGAGAAATGGCAGCCTGGAACTATTTGCACACGACTAGGACCGCTGATGTATACCGTGGACATTGGAGAAAGCATAATAAGGCGCCATGCTGACCAGATCATAGAGTCATCCGAAAAAGGACAACCTACACCACAACTCTATACGCCTAGTGATGAAGCAGAGATACCCATAGTATCTACCTCCGATCCGGTGATACTGGAACCAGATGAACCCGACACTGGCATTGAAGCCGAATCGACCTTGCCAAAAGAACCTACTACACCACCGAGGCGTTATCCGGACCGAGTCAGGAAGCCTCCAGAGACTGAATTTGTAATTGATTAACTTCAGCAAATGTGTATATTATTGTTCTTGTAAAAATGTTATTTAATGATTACTTAAAATGTTATGTACTATTTATCTAAAAGGGGAGGAATTGTAGTGTATGTACCTTTAAGAGGAGCTATGTTTTTGAAGCCCCTGTATACTGTAGTACCAGTAGTGACCACTCGGGTATATAAGCCTGTGTAGCGTCTTGTGTAGTTAGTTCATCTCCAGACTTTGTTCAGTAAACACTTGTTAAATCAACTCCTGCATTCCGTGTCTCCATTAACACACGGATCTAACACAAGCCATTCCTTTCACACTGACCATTACTGCGGGGGTAACATTATGTCTCATCATTCACTGCAACTCACTAAGCCACTGCCAAAGGTGCACACAAATTTTTCCAAGACCGGAAAGTGGCGAAAATAAAGATTTTGATGTGTGACATCACAGTAACGGAAACTTTACAAAAACATTGAATAAAACACCCAAGTAGCTATCCTCGTGATTCTACTTGTGTTTCCTCTTTCTCTTCCGCATGCTTCTACGAGATGCACCCCCTGTGGCTTCAGCAGATGTAGAGGCAGGCTGCTCACTTCCCTGCTGCAACTGCTTAGACACTCTTGCCGGATGTCCTCTGGGTTTTGGAGCCTCTGATGGCCCCGCCAAATTCTGCTCCTCCTGCGACTGTGCAGGGACAGACTCGGCCATCGCTGTCCGAGGAGGCATCTGGGGCTCTGACTGAGGGGATGGCAATGGGGGAGAAGTGTGAGAGGAGCCCCCACTTCCATGTGCCCTCTTACCATCATCCCTCTCATGGGCCACCCACACTTCCCTGCTAGCAAGGAGCTGGAGAGCACCTTGCTGCACATCAGTGGGGCCATGAGGACCCACGTCTATGTTGACATCCCTCCTAGAGAGGAGGTCTATGAGCCTCTGCCATCCATTCTCCATAGAGACCATGTGCTCCTGTGAGTGGTGCATTAGCTGCTCCATGCAGGTGGCCATCCTATCTATGGAAGAGCCTACAGTCGCCATCGCCTGTGACACGGTGGTGCTCATGTTGGAGATGGACTCCTCCATTCTCTGAACACTGGCAGTCATCACGCTCGCAAAACTGGTCAGAGCCTCCTGCACTTCTTGCTGCACCTCCAGGATTGCCCTCTTTCTGGATGGCCTCCGAGGCTCAGCGTCTACATGCAGCTGAGCAGAGCTGGGAGCATCCTGCATCCTCTGACAAGGAGTCTCCACTGCTGTCGCTGTCTCCACCATCTGCTCTTGCTCACTTGTGAGTCACCAGGTGACAACACTACTCTATCTCGCATGGGACCCACCGAAGTGTGCGTAGCTGTGCTGGTGCTGGGTGCGCTTATGTCTGGTGACGGTGCGCCCTCAGAGGCTGGAGGCATTGCCAAGAGGCTCTCTGTCAGGCTTGCCATTGCACCTAGCAATTTGGTGTGCATGCCTATCACCCTTCTTCTGAAGGTCACCCCATCGAGGTCCTCATCCGAGTCCTGTGCAGCAGAACCCACGCATGAACTCGCCCTCCGGGAAGCTGGCCCCCAAGCTACCCTATCCCCCTGGCCTTGCTGCAGCCCACTCGTGCCCGTTGCCTCACCCTGTGCAGAGCCTACTTCTACTCTACCTTCTAAATTATATGCAGTGCCAGTTTCTGAGCTGGTGTCTGTGAGTGACAGATGCAGTGACGCTGTGTCGTCCTCTTCTTCTCCTCCATCATCTCAGGGACAGGCTGGGCTGGTCTTGATTATCTGAAAGCAGAAAAGCACAAGAATCGGGTTATGGTGAGGGGGAGGAGGGGGAAGCAAGATATTCACGCATACAGCATGAGTAGCTTGAAAGTGAGAAGAGATTGTGGGATGAGGGGGAAGTGGGATGTGAGAAGGAGGATTCGGAATGAGTATACTGTTGTTGTCCCCAAGGGCTTCAACCTCGCCGGTTGCCATGGCCTCCATGACTTGCTTCCCAGTGATTTCCAGCACTCACTCCTACAGTTGGCTGAGGTCCTGCATGGCAGCTTGTCCACCACCCCCCGCCAACCCCCACCCTGCCTCCACCACCACCCCCCCCCCACCCCTCGCCTGTCTGCCGCTGCTCCCGACGATTATGCGCCACCTTGGGCTGCAAGAGAAAGGGAAGTGTGTGAGTGAGTGTGCTGCAATGTGTTTGGGTGATGTGCCTGTCATAGTTGAATAGCTGGCAGTATGTGCACGGTGTGAGATGTGGGTGTGAGTGTTACAGCAGTAAGGTTGTGAGGGTGAAGTGAAGCTATGAATGAGGTCTGAGTGGTGATAGGTAGAGATTGTTGGTAGGTGAGTGCTGGGGGTGTGGTACATTGAGCAGTGTGTGAGGCTTGTGGTGCAGATGGTGGGATATGGCATTTGCTGAAGCCTTCACTCACCTTGCCCTGCTGTGTGAGGTCATTAAACTTCTTGCGGCACTGGATCGACGACCTGGGGACCATCACATAGCTGGCTATCTCCTGCCAGAGCCTTCTGGATGTATGGGCTGAGGGCTTCCCACCAGTCTGCAGAAAGAGGACAGCCTGTCTCCTCTCCACGGCCACCACCAGTGCCTCCAGAGCCGCGTCTGAGAATCTGCAGGAGCTCTCCCTGTGCTGAGGCTCAGCCGTTTCCACTACCGTCTGCTTCCAGGTGAAGTTGGAACTAGATTGACAATGAGGCGCTGTAGCATCAATGTACCTCCCCTTTAAGTATTGAATAAAGCCTGTGCCAAACATGACTGGAAATTAGACTGGACCCGATATTGGCCCACCTGTTGAGCGGTAAGCCATTGAATAGTGGTTTTAGCGCTGAGATCAGCACTATAATCAAGTTAATGAGGACTGAGCACAAATTTTGCATGCTACCTAGACCATTTTGACCTGGTGCAGCTTAATATCATTGGGCCATGAAACCACCTGTTTTCTGGTCATCTCCAATTTTTAGCCCTCGAGAGAGTATGGAGAAAAGGAATGTACTCTGATTGTTGGAATGTGACAAGTAGGCCGGAATTTTGTTTACCTGGGCTGGTCAGGTGTGGGCGGTCGCCATGGCAGGTGGTGACTCCGTTCATCCATCCTGCTCCTGAAATTGGCTTTGCATTAATGGGGCCTATTAAGCTCACCCTGTGCATTACCCAGCCCTTTAAGTGGTGCAGGTCTGATGATGTCATCGGTGACACATTTTCAGCTGGGATATTTAAAGAAGCCATGGCCACATTGCATTTGAAGGCTCATCTAAGAGTGTGCAGCCAGCACACTGCACCATTGGAGCGTTGCAAACATTTCCAGAGATGACTACACAGAGACAGAGGGCTGTACCCAGGTTCTCCGATGACTCCCTCCATATGCTTGTGGAGGGAGTCAGAGCATGCAAGGAGGTCCTCTTCCCTTCTAATGGGTGGAAGAGACCTCCCCAGGAGACCAAAAGAGCCTGGCTCCAAATAGCTGAGGAGGTGTACAGCAGAGATGTTGTGAGGAGGACCTGGGTGCAGTGCTGGAAACGTTTCAATGATCTCATTAGATCAGGAAAGGCGAGTACAAAGCCACACTCAACTTCATCCTGCTGTGTCTCTCATCACATCCCCATCACTCTGCCTTTCCAACCCTACTCCTGCACATCATTACTCACACCAACATACCTTGCATGTCTATCTATCCCTTTCTCTATCTACATATTCACATCCATCTGACTAGCCACCACTCACACTCGCCCTCATCCTAATGAAATCATACCAACTAACAACACATGGAGGCCAGTTGGCTTTGCCACCCCACTCCATCATAGTCTCCCTCTAAAGATGTAACCCATCCATTCCTTACACGCATTCCATCACTCTCACTCAACCTTCTCTTCTTTCCCTCCTTGCAGGAAAAGAGAGCCCACAATAAGAGGGAGAGGGAGAGGACCGGAGGTGAAATGCCATCATTGGCGACCCTAACAACAGCAGAGGAGGCTGCCTTAGATGTTTTGGGAGTGGCTGAGCAGCTGGAGGTGGGAGACGGAGAGAGGGGGACATCTCAGCAGCTTGGTGTCAGAATTACATATCGTACAGCTACTTGGCATACACGGACAGCCCGTCCGGAAGAGGGATTGGCTGGCTGCCTCCTCCCTCCTCCTCTTCCTCCTGTTCTCCCTCGTCCTCCTCCTGAGGTGGTCCCGCAATCCGTGGTGGCAAGGGCTGTGATCTTTTGATGGCCAAGTTGTGGAGCATGCAGACCACCACAAAATGGGACACCCGCTCCGCCAAGTACTGGAGGGCTCCTCCCGAGTGGTCAAGGCAGCGGAACCTTTGCTTTAGTAGCCCGAAGATCTGCTCAATGATGTTCCTGGTAGAAGCATGGTTCTCATTATATGAGTGCTGGGCACGAGTGGTGGGGTTGTGGAGGGGAGTCATGAGCCAGGTGCAGAGCAGATAGCCCTTGCCTCCGAGCAGCCACCTTCGAGTTTCATGTGGTGGCTGGAAGATTGCTGGCACACCGGACTGCTGCCAGGATTGCGGGTATCGACCATCAAGAATCACTGGGCATGGTCCCACAGCAACTGCATATTAAGTGAATGGTAGACTTTGCGGTTACAGAACATCTCAAGGCTGTTATGCGGCATCCACAAAGCCATATGTGTGCAGTTGAGGGCACCCTGCATCATGGGTATGCCCACTATCTTGGCAAAGCCACATGCATGCTCGTCCTGCTTCTCTCTGCTCAGAGAAGAAAACATAGCCCCTTCTCCTGGTGTAGAGAGCCGCTGTGACCTTCCAGATGCAGCGATGGATGGTGAACTGGGAGATGTTAGCTATGTCTCCTGCTGCAGACTGGAAGGATCTGCTGGCAAAGAAATTGAGGACCACGGTGACCTTGATTGCCACTGGGAGAGGTGTGGCTGCCCTATCAGCTGCATGTCTGGTTGCAGGAGGTGGCAGAGTTCTGTGACCACCTTCTTGGTGAAGCAGAACCTCCTAATACACTGCTCCTCACTTAAGTGGAGATAAGAGAATTGCTCTCTGAAGACCCTAGGTGGGTGAGGCCTCCTGTTGAGAACCCACCTGGTCCTCCTCCTCCTCCCTCTGCAAGCATCTTCTCCTCTTCTTCGCTGCTTCCACTCCCTCTCCCAAAGTACTCGAGTGTGAGGGCGACTACAAGTAGAGCCCCCATGAATGTGAGTAAGTGATGTGAGCAGAAGCCTTTAAATAAGAATGAAGGCATTCTCCACTTGCAGCAACACTCCCTGTTACCTTAGAATCTTGAAAGAAGTTTATAAAGCTGCAAGAGTTGCAGAAAGTTGCACATAGCTAGTCAAACTGCAGAATCATGTCAGGTGCAAGTTGTTGCAGATGATCCCTTTAAATACTGCTGCTGGAGCCTCCTTCCTGCTTGTCAACGCTTGCTCAGTTGGTCGCACTTAAAATAGGCCGGTAAGTGGAGCAGGGAAGTTGAAAATGGCAAGTGAGTGTTGTACACTCACTGACGTAACGATCTACATAAGTTTTGCGAGCAAGGACATCAGCAGCACTGTCGCCCAGCCGAAAATGGCAGCCGCTGTGGGACCCGCCGGCAGCAGGCAGAAGTGCAGCAGCCGCCATTTTTCCCCCCAAATCTGGCGGTAGTGGGTGGCGCTAAACCCCTAAATATTTAGCCCTCTGTCTCCTACCTCCCAACCCATATCACAAGGTTACCTTCAATTCCATGCACTTTTAATTTTGCTAATAATCTCTTGTGTGGAAGCTTATCATCCATAGACTCATCCACCATGTTAGTGACCTCCTCAAAAAATTCAATTAGCTTAGTCAGACATCCATGCCCACTCTCTTTGATCAGCT
The DNA here is from genome assembly GCF_052327205.1 of Somniosus microcephalus. Taxonomy (NCBI): domain Eukaryota; kingdom Metazoa; phylum Chordata; class Chondrichthyes; order Squaliformes; family Somniosidae; genus Somniosus; species Somniosus microcephalus. The sequence continues at coordinate 196,955,677 of NC_140993.1, forward strand.
CATACTTGTCCAAATGCTCAGTCACTCTGTCCCTGTTGACAGATTCCATTAACTTCACCACAACTGATCTTAAATAGACAGTTGTGTAGATTCCTTTTTCCCTCCTCCCTTCTTAAATAATGGAGCGACATTTGCAAATTTCCAATCCAAAGGCAGTTCTACCATAACATTCTGCATTAATCCAAAAGTTTGAACAGAACACTCGTGATGAATCTTCATACATCACCTGGATCTCTCTGTCCTTTGTATGCAGAAATTCCAAGTGCTGAATTATGTTTGCCGTGATGTACATGAGGCTATGGGAAGTCTACGACTTGCCTATTTGTACTGTTGCACATCTCCAAGCCTTTCTGTTCTCTTGGAACTACTAGGGTTAATTTCAGAGATATTAGTCCTTGTTACAGTTGCTTCCAGCTATACTCTGTTGTCATGACAAAAAAAAACTCCTGCTTTGAACAGTCTTTGACTGTTACCAGTTGTGATGCATTAATGTGCCACAAAGCATTATAAATAGATTTGACTACTTTTGAAGTTTTGTTGCAATGTTACCAAAGTCACAATTTTCTGAAACTCAAACCGGATGTGTGAAACAATTTATGGAATTTCATCCACAAAGGGTGATACTTTAACACAATTATCAGCCACAATTAGACACAAACAGGTTGGCAGACACATTGCAGTAGCAAGCCCATACAGGTCATATTAAAAGCATTGGTTCTACAATTCACATAATTGGTTCCTTTCAAAATAATTTTTACCTATGCTTGTAACATTGTGTCAAGCGTTCATAGGTTAATTGCATTATAGTGTAATTTCAAAGTGCCACACATGAAAGAAAAACAAAGCATGATAAACTCTTTCATGTATGGAACAAACTGACATACTGCGAGAGCTTAGGTATATCTTGGCCACATAGCCAAAAGAGAATGTTGACCAGGAGAGGGTCAGCCCTCCCAATACCACTCAAACATTGCTTTAGCTGGCACTGATGGTATTTGTGAGATATCTGTGAATAGGGCCAAACTAGGTCTCCTGTCAGGGATACATTAAGAATATTAAAAGACTAACCTCCCCTGACCTCTCAAAATATTCCAGTTTTATTTTTAGATTTAAAGCATTAGTGAATAAGAGCATTAATTAGCATTGAAAATCAAATTATATTTTTATCTGGAATTTCCAAAAGTACTATTAAATAAAAGATTTTTTTAAATGAGCTATCCCACTGTAAATAAGTCTTGAGGAGGAGCAGCAAACGCTCCACAGTAACATGTAAAAAGGAATTCCCACCTACCTGTTGCTGGCAGCACGCGGGCTGCTGAAGAATAGTGAGCAGAGCAGACCCAATGCCTGCTCCACTTAGCGCAGATACATTTCCAGCAGGGGTCCTTCAATAGGCATTAGGCCCCTAATGCCTGTTTTAGGCATCCACCAAGGATTTTCAATTTAGCTCTAATTAACAAAATAGGATTTCTAATAAAAACCCAGTTTTGCTCCCTTCCCATAAGTTTGCAGTTATGAGTAGTGATGGTTTGAACCACAATAGAAAATGTCTCCAAAACAACCTAGTTTAAAAATGTATATAATTTTAAATTAGTATATATTCCTATTCAAATAACAAGTGCATCTTCTAAATATAATAATTTCAAGATACATACTGTTTATTAATAAAGCTTAAGGTAGCACCAAGTCTTTCCTCATATAATTTGCTCTGTGAAGTAGAACAATAAAATAGTGAATACGCTGTCACGTTAAGATTTCTTTTTGTCTGCAAGAAATAACATGTAAATACACTTAATAAAAGTCTCCCACTCCGTACCTACATACATTGCTCAATTTTAGAAATTCTACAGATCAGAAATTGCAAGTTGAGCAATTTAAATTGTAAAAATGATTTCAATTTCAGCATTTTTCTAAAGTTTCAAATAAGGGAGATAGATTTATAATTAATGTAAACTTTCAGCATATTTTATCAGTTTGTACATGTGGTATAGTTCAACTGTAATGTGTCTTAAATGGTTTTCCACACGTTCCCACTGATAATGAAATCTTACTTTCATCTATTATAACCACAGGTATTTGGTTACTGTAGATTACCCAAGAAACAAGTATAATCTGGTCCAGAGAACAATTAATAAAGGGTGTTAATATCAATCATATCCACAGGCCTTACTCTGTTCTGAGCTGCAGTCATCAACTCTTTTAGCGCATAATATTTAAATAGATCTTGTTCAGCAGGAGAAACAAGTTTAGTGCATAATATTTAAATATTATTAATCTTGTTCAGCAGGAGAAACGAGTATACACACACACACACACACACACAAAAGCAATTTCTAAGCAGATCAAGTAAAACCTCAAAAAGTTTAAGTTGTAAGCTGGGAGTGTCCAATTATTATTAATATATATAAGAAAGTTTCTGCATCAATGGAAAAATATTAGTTCCTGTTTCTGATCGTGATTTAGCCGTTCATTAATCTTTAAAATACTAGAGACTATTTTTTAAATGTTTATTTGTGTAAGACACTGGATCTAATTTTACTTCAAAAATCACAAATTATAGGCCTTTGCGAGCTCTGAAAGTACTTTGTACCACTTTGAAAGGTTTCTATTTTTGTATGTAAATGTACAACTCAAGGTAAAGGACAGCAGAATTGGGGAAAATATAGATCTTTACCTTTAGGTGCAATCGTCAACATTGTTCAAATGAAAGTAAATTCCAATCATCATGGAACATTCATAGAGCTATTCCTTTAAGAGACAATGAGGCAGAACCATATGATCGTCCCCTTCCTGCACAGTGCCCCTAGGCAGTCAGCTTTAGTTCTTTTTGACAACTGGAAATATTAGCAATGGCATATTTATGACTGATATTAACATCCTTCACGAATTGTACCAGACTATACTTGTTTCGTGGGTAATGTACAGTAACTAAATGGAAATACCTGTGGTTACAATAGACTTAGCAGTATGATTTCTTTGTCAATAGAAAGCCCACAGTGATTCACGAGGATGTCGAAGGATCTAGTTTAATAACTACATACAATTTGAACCAGAATGTTTTTTTGTAAATAATTGGCTATATAAAAAGAGTTAGTAAAGCATATGTCTTATTTAACTATCTAAACATGAGACTATCAACTTGCCATATTTTCTTCCTTCCTCTCATCTTGAACTGTCATATGAAAAGCGCACATTAATTTGAACAGTGATGACTGTTACACCCAAAGAAGAATACCAATTTTTCTTCTTCATTTTGTATACTCCATGTATCCCTGGAAACCCACTTGTCCTGTACCAAGGTGCAGATATCAGTTTTGCCAAGTTACACTTACTTTTACAGCAAGCTCAATGCAGTAATGTTTTGTGAAGCTGTGTAAACTGCTCCACACAGCTGCTTTGTGAGCTTCTTCAATAGCTGATTTAGTAAATACACTGCAGTGTTGTACTGAGTCATACAGACCAAGAAGGTTTCATCTTTAGTCCATACTGTGTCAGTTGGTCTCAGCTTGGGTTGTGATAAGTGCACACTTCAGTACCCCTGGGATTTGCAGGATAAAGGTCAGGTATTCTGCTCCTGATTGTTATGCAGTGACTACTGTTGGAAAGTGTGTGTAGGTGTGGATGCTACAAGAGAATCAGGTTCACTTAGGGCATATGTAGGGCATAGCAAGGCTGGTCACAGGAGATTGCCTATCTATCCCAAACATCCAGTGTTGCTATCTAATGGAAGTGGGATGTAAAATTGATAGAGGGGAAAGTCGGTGCAATTGGACACAGAACAATCAATTCCACAGGCTCAGACACCAATTCTAAAGTTGTTTTTTTTAAAGTCCATCAATCGGTGCACGTAAGCCACAGGCTATGCTACAAGAGCCTCCAAGGGCTGCCGCATCCAATCTCGGTGCCCATTCCCAGGTGGATTCCCCAGTGAAGGCCTGGGACTTTGATATAGTGGCAATAACAGAGACCTGGTTCAAAGAAGGGGAGGTTTGGGAACTTAATATGGCTACAAGGTATTCAGGAAAGATAGGGAAGGAAAAAAAGGGAGTGGCAGTATTGATCAAAGAAACTATTATCGCGCTGGAGAGGGATGATGTAATTGAGGGATCAAAGACAGAATCTATTTGGTTTGAATTAAGGAACAATACAGAAGCTACTGAGTGTATACTGTAGGTCACCAAATAGTGGGAAGAAGTTAGAGGAGAAAATTTGAAGGTAAATTACAGAAAGATGCAAGTAGTGATAATGGGGGACTTCAATTATCCTAGACTGGTATAGTAATAGTGTAAAGGGAAAACATGGGGAGGAATTCCTGAAAGGTGCACAAGATCACTTTCTTAATCTGTGTGTTTCCAGCCCAACAAGGAAGGAAGCAGTGCTGGATCTAGTTCTGAGAAATGAAGTGGGGCAAGTGGAGCATGTTTCAGTGGGGGTGCATTTGGGGAACAGTGATCATAATATCATCAGGTTTAGAATAGTTATGGAAAAGGTGGATTGCAGTCAAAAATTGGTAGACAAAACAGTAATTAAATGATGGGAGCCCTTCAAAGAGGAGATGGTTCAGGTACAGAGTAAACACATTCCCACAAGGGGGAAAGGAAAGACATCCAAAGCTAGAGCTCCCTGGATGACGAATGATAGAGAAATTAAAATTAAATAGAAAAAGGAGGCTTATGACAAATGTAAGCTTCATTATACAGTAGAGAACCAAGATGAATACAGAAAATAGGGGAGAGTTAAAAAAGGGAATAAGAGGGGCAAAGAAAGAGTATGAGAATAGATTAGTGGCTAACATAAAAGGGAACCCAAAAGTTTTTTTTATAAACATATAAATTGTGAAAGGGTAGTCAAAGGAAGGGTGAGGCTGATAAGGGACCAAAAAGGAGATCTTGTGGAGGCAGTGGCAGGGCTACCAAATGAGTACTTTGCATCTGTCTTCACTGGAGAAGACGATGCTGCCAATGCAGCAGTGAAGGAGAAGGTAGCAGCAATATTGGATAGAATAAAAAGATAAAGAGGAGGTAGTTAAAAAGTTGGCAGTACTCAAAGTAGAGAAGTCACTCGGTCCAGATAAGATGCATCGTAGGTTGCTGAGGGAAGTAAGGGTGGAAATTGCGGAGGCTCCGGCCACAATCTTTCAATCCTTCTTAGATATGGGAGATGACTGGAGGTTGGCAAATGTTACACCCCTGTTCAAAAGAGGGGAGGGGGATAAACTCAGCAATTAGAGGTCAATCAGCAGGTGGTGGGGAACCTTTTAGAGACAATGGGCCAGATATTCCGGTCCCTATGGGTGGGTACGCGCTGTGTACTGACCCGTAGGGACATCGGAAATGCCGGTTTCAGGCATGCACTGCGCATGCACTGGAAATCAGCATTTCCCATCTGTCAAGAAAGCTCTTGACAGATCCTCTGCCTGCGCTGGAGCAGGGCCTCTGCGGGTGGAGAGTTCCGTTTTTTGGAGACCCTCCACCCGCAGAAAACACTTACAATTCTTGTGCCTGGTAAAAGCAGGCTCAAGGCCTGCTTTAACCAGGATAAGAGCTGAAAAAGTTTTTTTTTTTAATTCCCACTGATTTATCATTTAAAAATACTTTAAAGAAAGGTAAGTTTATTTTTAGCCCCGTTAAAAACTTTAATTACTTTTTTCAAAAATTTAAATATTTGTTTAAAATAGTTAATTTATGTAATTTATAGTCATTTTAAAAATGTGATTTTTAAAAATTTATTTGAAGTTTTACTATGTTTTGGGGATGATCTCTATTCATATATTTGACAGGTCTTCCTGTCAAATCTATGACTGGAGATTCCCTTCTCTGGCTCCCCATGGCCCACATGATCCCAGCGACGCTGCGAACCACCTGAGCCTCTGGGATACGGCACACCGGCAGTTTGGAGAGGCCCAGTAACGGAACTCTGCGCCTCCCGGTCCAAGCGCAGATTTTTCCAGATCGCAGCCCTCCACCCACAGAAGACCTGCGAACGGAATTTCTGGGCTAATAATCTGGGACAATCTCAGACTGATGAAATGGCCAGTCACGTGGCAGATGAAATTTAACACAGAGAGGTGTGAAGTGATACATTTTGGTTGGTAGAATGAAGAGAAGCAATATAAACTAAATGTTACAATATTAAAGGGGTACATGAACAGGGAGACCTGGGGGTGTATGTACACAAATCTTTGAAAGTTCTAGGGTAAGTTGAGAAGGCTGTTAAAAAAAAGCATATGCGATCCTTGGCTTTATTAATAGAGGCACAGAGTGCAAAAGCAAGGAAGTTATGCTGAACCTTGATAAAACACTGGTTAGGCATCAGCTGGAATATTGTGTTCAATTCTGGGCACCACACTTTAGGAAGGATTTCAAGGCCTTAGAGAGGGTGCAGAAGAGATTTACTAGAATGGTACCAAAGATGTGGGACTTCAGTTATGTGGAAAAACTGGAGAAGCTGGGGCTATTCTTAGAGCAGAGAAAGTTAGAGGAGATTTGATAGAGGTGTTCAAAATCAAGAATGGCTTTGATAGAGCAAATAAGGAGAAACTGGCCTAGAAATTGTAACCTTTAGTGCTGGTCGGTGAGGCCAGTTTTGAAGAAAAATGGCAGCCGCCTCTCATCGCTGAACGCAGAAGCTGCCATATTGGACAGGTCGGCAGCGCTGCCATTGCCTGCATTCATCGCAAGCATTTAAATGACTCAGAGCATGATGTCAATCGAAGTGCAATGCTGAAATGACGCTTGCTCAGCGATTTTGGGTGTCACCCCTCCTCTTAGCGCCCTCTCCAAAGCACAACAGTGTGTAGAGCTGGGAGAAAGCAGTAGAGATCTATAGATCTCCACCAGAATCTTCAATAATGCTGCAGAGTATGTCCAGTCCAGTGAGATGGCTCATGGTGATTGCTGCAGGAACACATCAGATTGAATGCCTGTTCTATACACGTTAGATGCCAACACTCAACCAGACGGAGCAGGTCAGCGAGTTCTGGCACGTAATGTGTACAGAACAGTATATGGGTACAAATAGTCTGGGGGACTTGTACTGCATCTAAAGGCCTGATCCATTACTGTCGCTTGCAGTTGTGTCAGTAAACTGGAAATGAAATATTTGGGCTTTGTAAATGTTTACTGTTAGTGTTCCAAATGTCTGTATTGAATATGCATCCTCTTACTCTGAAGTAACAGGTGTGTACTTATTATATTTTCAATGAAAGGAGCCCGAACTACTTTTTCCTGTTTCTGAAGGAATTTTTAAATCTGCATTTACTCATATCGATATTCAGGTGTTCAGGGTATCCAGTAAACTTTTCACATCCCTTGGTGTATTCAGGGAGGAATCATGGGTCACCTACGCCGGCTGACGTCCAGTATTGCAAACAAGTCTCCCAATTCCAGTATACCATTGCCCTTTAAATGCTTATCTGAGTACCTTCTAGAGAGATATAATCCTAAAAACTTAGTGAAAAGCCTCTGTAATAACAAAGCTTATTCACTATGTATGCGTATCAAAAGAATAGGTTGCTTTTATTTGTATTCTAGGGAGTAGAATCGGAAATATTGGTTGTATTCTTTAAAATGACAGATTCATCTATTTTTACGTTTTCATTTATCTTGCATCAACCGCAAAATATAAGCGGAAACATAGTACACTAAGAAATCGCGATCTCCTGAGAACGTCACACAGATCCTTTAGACCCGACCTTCGGCCTCCTGCTGATTTTACCGGTAGAAAGAACGCATTGAACAAGAGCTTCTGCACTGTGCTCATTTAAATCAGCAGGCAGCACCAAAATACTGGCGGTGCCTACGCTCTTTTTGCGGGCAGCCGTTAAACCTTAGCCCGGGGTGGCACCCCTCGTTTTAGGGCTTAATAGAATTTCTAGGCCACTGTTTCCAGTGGCAGAAGGGTCCCTAACCAGAGCAGACAGATTTAGTGCTTGGCAAAAGAACCAGAGGTGACATGAGGAAACATTTTTTACCGCAGCGAGTTATGATGATCTTGAAAGCACTGCCTGAAAGGTGCAGGAAGCAGATTCAATAGTAGCTTTCAAAAGGAAATTGGATAAATACTTGAAGGGAAAACTTTTTCAGTGCTGTTGGGAAAGAGGAAGGGAGTGGACTAATTGGATAGCTCTACCAAAGAGGCGGCAAAGTCACAAGGGGCTGAATGGCCTCCTCCTGAGCTGTTTCATTCTATGTGGAACACTGAGCAAAAACAGTTATGCTGTGTTGATTTACTTTTAAAAAAAAAGTATATACCTCTAGTTGAGAACTGGATGGAAGGTACTTATAGGGGAAAAACAGAATATGATCAATACTGCATGAGGCACAATATTCACTGTGTTGTTGGGGGCTAGTGTCACCTTGGATGGCAGGGATGTAAGTGAAGGTGAGGGGAGGTGTAACATTTCAGAAATTTCACTTCAGACCTTTGGAAATCAGAGTACTTATGCATAAAATGTCCTGAGGAGATTAATGGAATGCAGTAGAGTCCAATGACGATTAAACTGTACAGGGTCTGTGGAAGAAACAGGTTTGATTGCCTGAACCATCATTTCTCATCCCATGCTTTCTTATCTACAAATTTGGAGTAAAATGAAAAGGAGAAAAATAATTCAAAGTACGCTAAAGAAATAAGTAAAAATAATGACTGGGCTTTCCGCTTCTGTGCTTGCCGGCATGCCATTCCACACCCATGTAACTATAAATGATAAAAAGTTTAAGGAATTTAATCAAAAAATTAAAGACAAGCGGAAGATTTTAGTTTGAAAATGTCACATAAAATATATACATTTTATGCATGTAATGCAAGATTGTGTCCACATGGTCATCTCTTCTGCTCCCAGAGTCCATCCTTGGTACCTCCTTATTCATAATCTACATGCTACATTCAGCAACATGATTCCCAATCATGCCTCCAGTCTCCCCAACCCAAACCAAATTCCTTGATCTCCTGCTTAGTGTCCACCGCTGCGTGTAAATCTTTCCAAGATGTCCTTTACATAAGGTGTACAATGTAAATTGGTGTCAATAGACAGCTAACAGGGAAGAAGAATTTTCTTCTCTCCTCCTCTTCTGAAGGCAGTGACTAATGCTGGGGTTTGGTTTCGTAGGTGCCAGTCACCTTCCAGCACCTCACTCAGCTAGTCGTGCTTCATGTGCGACCCTGAACAGTGAGCTTCAGCAAACTATTTGGGCTGTGGTGGTCATCGCTGACAAGCCCAAACCTGTCCTCACTTGACATACACAGCAGGCGTCAATAGATAGCAGTTAAGAGCAGTGCCCCTACTGTCACCCTGCCCGAGATCAATGAATTCGGCAGACTGGGAATAAAACCTGGTCTGCATGGTTCAGCTACACATCAACTTTACTAATTGAACCCCTGAAGAGCTCAGTTCAGTTGGCATTCAAATTCATAACAGCAAAGCTGAAGCAGTGTGTAATTGGTGGAACCCTCAAGAGCAATGACTCATGTGCCACCAATTTGTTCTCATATGTAATTTTTTAAAAGGTTTTCTTATGGTCAGCCAGTGAGGATGGAAAAGGCAAATATATGTAGGTAAAAGGGTAAAATTATGATAACCATCACTGAACTAGTACAACAATATTCTGGGTATGTTATTGAGGATATCAAATTACAAGAAAATAAACATTAATATTTTTCATGTAATTACCTGAAGAATTTAATGCGGTATTTAATACTTTTTCAACTCAGTAATCTAAATGAAAATATATAAACCAAGAACAAATCGGTGTTTATTCTACTGGGCAGTAATTTGTTTTTATTTTACTGTCATCAAAATTATTTGGGTGAGGAACATTTTTTCTGTGGTGAATTTATCAAATAGGACTCTGGCTTGTAAACTGGTGATTGAGGTTAGAATCAGCATTTATTATGGTTGAGATTATTTTGGCCCCTTGCAGGAGATAGTAAATTAGGAACAAAAGGCATTTTACTGTAATCCACCAAAATGACATGGTTCTGTTGGAAACGGGAGGCTCCAGAACTCTGGATCCACAGGACACAGAGTTAAGGAGAAAGGCCTTCCTCCTGTCTGTATAATAGAAAAAAATCTGTCAATTTCAGCATGATGGAAGAGTCAGGATTTCAGTAAACCATAATGGTATGTGTGAAATTTCCATACAATGACCACCTGAAGTAAAACTTACAGCAGTACAATTTATAAATTCTACCCTTCCGGACTTGGGATACATCGAGAGTGTGTATTTGAGCTTTATATAATGAGGGAGAAATAATTCAGCTCAAGGGGACATTGTATGAACATTCCATACATCCATCATGCTTTATTGAAAAAAAAATCAAAATGTGGATAAACTTCCATAATTGTTCCAGCAAATTTCAACCAATTAACATTACTACTACTGCTGTAATGTCACTAACTTAAGGATTGAACTGACAGCGCAATAACTTTTCATGACAACATAGAATCATAGAATAGTACAGCACACAAGGAAGCCATTTGGTCCATCGAGTCTGCGCCGGCTCTTTCGAAGAGCAATCCAGTTAGTCCCACTCCCCCGCTCTTTCCCCATATCCTTGCAATTTTTTCCCCTTCAAGTATTTATCCAATTCCCTTTTGAAGGCTAGTATTGAATCTGTATCCACCACCCTATCAGGCAGTGCATTCCAAATCCTAACCACTCATTGCATAAAAGTTTTTCCTCATGTCGCCTCTGGTTCTTTTGCCAATCATCTTAAATCTGTGTCCTCTGGTTATCGACCCTTCAGCCATTGGAAACAGTTTCTCTTTATTTACTCTATCTAAAACCTTAACGATTTTAAACACCTCTATCAAATCACCTCCTAGCCTTCTCTGCTCTAAGGAGAACTACCCAGCTTTTCCAGTCTATCCCCGTAACTGTAATCCCTCATCCCTGGAACCATTCTAGTAAATCTCTTCTGCACCCTCTCCAAAGCCTTTCCATCCTTCCTAAAGTGCAGTGCTCAGAATTGGACACAATACCCCAGCTGAACTAGTGTTTTATAAAGGTGCAGCATAACCTCCTGGCTTTTGTACTCTATGTGCCTCAACTCTGCTGTGACATTTTGCCTGCCCCCCACCTTGTCGCCTGCCCACCTTGAGGAGGGATCCCACTGGGTCAAGCACAGCAACTGAGCTCGGTGCACAGACCCGTCAAGGACACAAAACCTGAAACAGCAAGAAGCAAGGAGAAAGGGCACTGTGGTCAGAACATGGAGATGGAGAATGAAGGTGCCTGGGATCTCACTGCCGTGCTGCCTCCCGCAGGATAGCCGAGCACAACCAGGGTGGCAATAGGGGCTGCAATCAACTTCAACAGCCTGTGGTCATGGAGGAGAAACTAGTCAGGGTTCGTGCTCCAGGTCCCCAAGATCAATCCTGCTGGAAAATGCCTGCATGTGGCTGCTGGTGACAGCAGGGTTGGGCTTTGCTGTAATAACACTCATCCCTCGGAATAAATATCAACATTGAGAGCCTAGAAACACGGGAAGAAGGCCACATTGGTGAGGTGCTGGATATGGAATATATAGCTGAGTAGAGTCCATGATAGGGGAGAGTGTCCGTGGGAGGAGATTAAATGGGTGGGTAGAGTCCATGATAGGGGAGAGTGTTCTTCAATCTGTGCTAGCCATAGATCCAAAGCCTTGCATTAATTCATCTGATCTAAGATTAAGATCCCATGATAATATTAAAGATTTTGTGGAAGTTTGATGTGCCTGACACCCACCATAAACTACACATTCAAGGGATGGACTGCCAAAGACTCCTCTTCCACTGAGAGATGAAAGGCATCAAATGGATCCCCTTATCTTAAGAGTTCCTGGAGGTTAAAAAGAACACAAATTGCATTATATGACAAATGGTCAAGAACATAATGCCAGATGTCAAAACACCCCAATTTGCAGATGCCTAGCTGTGAGTACAGGTAGACTATCCTTTATCCGAAAACCTCGGGACCAGCCGTGTTTCGGTTTTCGGAAAATTTCGGATTTCGGAAGGTATTTTATAAGACTGGGAAATTTGTCGGGGGTGGGTCCGCGGTGGGGGTCCGCGCGGGGGTCAGCGGGAGTCAGGGTCGGCGGGGGTCCGGCGGGAGGGTCGGGGTCGTGCGCACGACTTACGCTGACCCTCTGCTCAGCATAAGTCGTGCGCCACTCTGGTCATGTCGTGCGCACGACTTACGCTGAACGAAAAAACCTTCGGTTTTTAGAGGGTTTCGGTTTTCGGAAGTTCGGATAAAAGGTCGTCTACCTGTATTATCATTACAGAAATAAGAACATAAGAAACATAAGAATTAGGAGCAGGAGTAGGCCATACGGCCCCTCGAGCCTGCTCCGCCATTCAATAAGATCATGGCTGACAATCGACCTCAACTCCACTTTCCCGCCAGATCTCCATATCCCTCGATTCCCCTAGAGTCCAAAAATCTATCTATCTCAGCCTTGAAAATACTCAGACTCAGCTGAAGGGCTGAACAGGCTGGGGGTCTATTCTCCAGAAGAGAGAATGCAGAGGGGTGATCTAATAAAGGTCTTTAAAATTATGAAGCGGTTTAATAGGGTAGATGTAGAAGATATTTCCACTTGTGGGAGAGACCAAAACTAGGAGTCATAAATATAAGAGTCACCAATAAATCCTATAGGGAATTCAGGAGAAATTTTTTTACCCAAAGAGTGGCAAGAATGCAGAACTCGCTACCACAAGGAGATTTTGAGACAACTAGCATAGAACTAGATAAACACATGAAAGAGAAAGGAAAAGGTTATGCTGATAAAGTTAAATGAAGAGGGGTGGGAGGAGGCTCATGGAGCAAAAAAACACCAGCACAGACCAGTTGAGCTGAATGGAATGTTTCTGTGATGTACATTCTATGTAATTCTATGTATATGAAAACCAAAATACCCACCATGTATGATACTAAACTGTTAAGCTCGCCATTAGGTTGATTCAGCAGGTATTCCAATGTTTTAGCTGTATCACATGCTGGAAGAACTGCAATTTTGATTCTAACAATGGGTTTACAAGGGAAAACCTTGCCTGACTTACCTCCTTAATTTTTTTTTGAAGTGATGTCTCAAGTGGACTGTAGAAATTCCTACGATTTGGTGTACCTAGACTTGCCAAAAGCATTTGATGAAGCTTCTAATGAAAGATAAGCGCAAAGCGGTCAGGATTCAGGGTAAAACTTTGGAATAGAATTTTTTTTAATGGCCGATGGGTAAAAGACAATAGCTATTAGTTAAAGAAGTTATGTCGAAGGTGAGGGAACGTGCTGAGTGGGTTGAATATCAAGGCCGCTACTGTTTCTACTTTCTATAAACTCATTGCAAATTGGTATCATCTACAGATGTTACCAAAGTAGAAGCAGCATTTGATTGAGGAAACAGCTCAGGACCTGAAAAAAAATGAATGGGATAAAACATGTAATGGGCAAAATGATGGCCGGTAAAATTTAATATGGTTAATTTTTAAATACAGCAAATGGGAAAAAATGGGCAACATAATTACTCCATGAATGGCATTGAAATATCTAATGATAAAGTTGAAAATATCTAGGCGTGCAACAGCAATTAACAAAGCAAATAGAATGCTGAACTATATAAGCTCAACAGTAGCGCACAAGTCAGAGGGAACAGCATAAAAAGTGGCTCGTTTCCTTATACACTGATATCCCTTAGTGATGAGCACAAACATTTCCCACAAGTAAAATCAAGGAAAACCCAAAGATGTTTTATGAATACATAAAGAGCAAGAAAAAAAAAGACTTGTATTTATATAGTGCCTTTCACGACCACCGGACGTCTCAAAGCACTTTACAGCCAATGAAGTACTTCTGAAGTGGAGTCACTGTTGTAATGTAGGAAACAGGGTGCATATCCACAGATTCCTGAAGGTAGCAGGACAGGTAGATAAGGTGGTTAAGAAGGCATACGGGATACTTTCCTTTATTAGCCGAGGCATAGAATATAAGAGCAGGGAGGTTATGCTTGAACTGTATAAAACACTAGTTAGGCCACAGCTAAAGTACTGCATGCTGTTCTGGTCACATTACAGGAAAGAGGTGATTGCACTAGAGAGAGTACAGAGAAGATTTACGAGGATGTTGCCAGGACTGGAAAATTTTAGCTATGAGGAAAGATTGGACAGGCTGGGGTTATCATCTTTGGAACAGAGGAGGCTGAGGGGAGACTTGATTGAGGTGTATAAAATTATATGGGGCCCGGATAGAGTGGATAGGAAACACCTATTTCCCTTAGCAGAGAGGTCAATAACCAGGGGGTATAGATTTAAAGTAACTGGTAGAAGGATTTCAGGGGAGTTGAGAACTATTTTCACCCAGAGGGTGGTGTGGGTCTGGAACTCACTGCCTGAAAGGGTGGTAGAGGCGGAACCCCTCATCGCATTTAAAAAGTACATGGATATGCACTTGAAATACCATAACCTACAGGGCTACAGGCCAAGAGCTGGAAAGTGGGATTAGGCTGGATAGCTCTTTTGGCCGGCACACACACAATAGGCCGAATGGTCTCCTTCTGTACCGTAAATTTCTATGATTCTATGAGAGTTCAGCGTGAATTACATTGTAATGGAGAGTTATGACACTGGTTTTAAACTACAATACCTCAGATATTTTAACTGTTTAAAACTACAGTTCATCACATGAATATGACTGCAGAACTAAAGGAGAACCCAAGAAATTTAGCAACAGGAAAGTGGAATTAGGCCCAATAAGTATCCCTTTTTGATAGATCTCAACCCCATCATCTCAAGTCCGAGGTTCAGTCTGATGAGTTGCTTGATCTCGGCTAGGGTGGCAGCAAGACCATAACTGGCCTTGGGGCCTCGAGTTTGGGAAGAAAAAAAAAATCAGCCAACTTCCTGATCACAATATAGTGCATTGTCCTCCTACGATCATCACACATGGTCTACGGCTGAGCTCTGGACAATCCTTATTGGTTGGGGAAGGGCGGATCTGCAAGGGTCCAATAGTTGAACAGGATAACTGAATTAGGCAATTAAAGGCAGGTGTTGAGAGCTATAAAGATGGCTGCTGCTATATGACCTAAAGTTTTGAAATAAACTAGGTTTTGGGGTGTGCCTGCAAAAGTGGGGAAAACAACTATTAATATTTTATGGCCTCTTTAGCCTGTGCACGCCTGGCATAGGCCTTTGTGGAACAACAAATTTCTAGGCCTCCTCTGCTGATATTGGAATGCTAGATGTCTGGGTCTAATGAGCATCTCTTGCATCCAGCATTCAAATGACACAAATGGAGGGAAATAGGTCAGTTGATATACTTCCCTCTATTGGCATGCCATTTCAATAGGCCCACCATCTTGTTGGGGTACAGTCACAAATGCCAAGCATCCTCTGATATCTCACTCAAACCTAACCATTCTTCACGTGGCCTAGAAAGTTAGTGTCTGCAGCTATTCAATAACAGGGGGTATCACCACGTAGCTCAGTCCTGACCTCACTCCGTTTACACACGTGCTTAATTCCAGCAGGGGTTGCACCACCTTCACCATAGCTGATGATTGTAATACAAGAAATCCTCACACATTAACTAAGCTTTGCTGTCTAATCGCAAATAGCAAAGCCTTTGGCAGATTGGTCATGACAGTTGGTGTTATGGTTGCTAAGCAGGGGCCTTCCGTCCTAACCTTATACCACTTTGAGATGTTCCAATGGTATATACAGGATGAAGGTTGCTAGATCAGAAATAAAGAACTTACATTTATATACAGGAAACTTTCTGATATCCGGCACTGACTGGACCGAGCTGGTGCCATAACATCAAAAGTGCCGGACATACCAGAGTTAATGTTTAAACATAGAGAACTGAGCAGCTCCGTGTGAATCAACAAACCCTGTTGCTTAGCAACAGCTTCAAAACAATCGGCTGCAGCTGCAAGCGTCTGTAGCTGAAGCTGTTGCTATAGCTACAGACCTTGCAGTGCTTGACTGGGGAAAAAAAAGCAACGAGAACTAAAAAAACATAGAAAACAGCTCCTGATTTTTGCCGTTAGATCGAGTATTCCGGACATATAACCCACGGATAAACCAAAGTTTCCTGTAGCATCTTTCACATCCTCAGGATGTCCCAAAGTGCTTTACAGCCAATGAATTACTTTTAAAAGTGTTATGTATGCAAACATTGCAGTCAATTTGCACACAGCATGGTCCTACAAACAGCAATGAGATAGGCGAGTTAATCTGTTTTGGTGGCGTTAGCCAGGACACCAAAATATCTCCCCTGCTCTTCTCCGAACAGTGCCAAGGGATCTTTTACGCCACCCAGTAGGGTTTTTTTGTTGTTGATTCTTTGACTAATATGCATCCTCCGCACCACAATCTCATCCATCAATTCCCACAAGATTATTTTTTTGGGGAGTTCATGATTAAGTGATTAGTTAGATTCCAGTTAGTTTCAGGTCAAAACAAACCGGCACATTGGCACAGGTTCTACAGCTTAATATGACACGGGAGTAGACGACTGCATGTAACATCACCTGTCTGCAATGTCATGATGCGGTTTTCATTTGTAGTACGCAGCATATGGTTCCTCCAAATTTTAAATCAAGCCAGGCTATACTTCAACTGTGTGTTGAGGATGTGAAATGAAGGATAATTGGGCTTCATATTAAATCTGTTGCAGTTATTTTTCCACTTGCTACATACATGTATACCATTAGGCACTAGTGAAACAAAGCTAGAAACTGGGGTGTGACAGTATAAAACATACTTCCAATTCAGGGCCATTATACTGCAGATCTGGCTATTTTCTGTCATGTAGCTGGGTAATAAATGTTTTAATCGGGATGTACCTATTACAAAGATTCATATTCATCTACACTACTTTAGCGGCAGTAATCCTCTCTAGGGAATATAAAAAATGATTTACAAAAAAAACTATCATGCTCTCACATTTTGGCCTGGTTATAGAACAATATTGGCAGCAAGCTGTCTGGCCACCCTTCTTAGCCAGGTAACTGCAAGGTTTGGTGAGGAGTATAAAACAGAACTAAACTAAGGGTGGTGGTCGGGGGGGGGGGGGGGGGGGTGCCGACGGGTGTTGGGGAGAGAGCAAGATATTTTTTAAAAACTCATTCCGAATAAATTTCCCTTAGTTTCTGGCTGAAGCTGATCCATGCTTAAAAGGAAAAAAAGAAACTGATGTATTACTTAACAAAAGGGGGGAGAATAACAGTCAAACTGCAAACTGGTACACATTTCCTTTTAAGACCACTGAACCATTGTAAGATGATGTTAATATTTAATATACTGGAATTATATTCTCAACCACTGGCAAGCGCTTATAGTCAGGTAACATGTTCAAACTGAAAGAAAAACACACCAAGGCTAACAAATGGTCACCAAATTCATATTTATTTTCATTAAATTCATATAAACTGGGCCAACTTGAACCTCCAATATCTGTTTCAGACATATGAAAACTAATTTTATAGAAAAATCAGCTTCAGGCTTGCTTTTCAGAATGACATTTTGTTGGATTTGAACATCTTATTGAGCTACAGCACATCCAATTGAGATCTTAGCTGTTGTGACCTTGAAGAGCTTCAGCCATGAATAATTTGCCCATGCTCTGTGACGTGAACTCCTTGACCTGCTGGCAGTAGGTGTTGATTTGTCCTGTTAAGCAGAGAGAGTGAGAAAAAAATTACTCTGGGAACTTGACGGCCAAAAATGCAGCCTGAAAATGTAAACCCAGAATTCAAAAGGACAATAGTTCACACAATTATATACTGGACAGAATAAATGTAATTTTGTCAATATTTAATATACACATCTCATACTTTTTTTGTGTTTTAATGCTTGCATGCAAGCTAACCAATCACCACAGGTTACAATACAACCCCTACTGTATAATCACAGCGCCAACCACATCTGTCTGCAAAGTGACCAGTGTCAAAGTAATTATTACACAACACTCAAAAGAAGCCTTTCTGAAAACCTCTTATTTTCTCCACAATTCCATGCTAATGTAATCACAAGAACTTATGGTTGCAAAATTCTAAGGATCTGTATCAAATGGGCAATGTTCTGCTGCTTACCAATCATGCGATATGTACTTGGCACAGTACACCTAAAAGGTTGATACTCATTTAAACAGAAATGCAGGAGTACAATTTAAGGAAATGGGATTTGGACTTTAAGCGCAATGCCAAGTTTAATGACCTTTGCTGCTCTAACTTTACTACTTATTGCTGAATGGCAGCAAAGACTCTGCCAAAAGATTGGTAAATAAAGCCCCCAACTGTTCCTAAGGGATTCTGCAGTATTTCAGCTCTTCCTGAGTCAGCAGCCCAGTGCCCAATTTGAGTCAATACTGTGTATACTCGCCCAATTTAGACTAAAACAACAGAACTACCACAAAGTCTTACTAAACATGTTCCAAAATCTGATACAGTAATCATTTCCCTCTCCTTTCTAGAATGCTTCTGTAGGACAGGGATATTAACAAGAATTTCCATCTGGAAGTCTGCAAGTAACCAATGACAGGATCGGACAAAGTCAACATGGATTTACAAAAGGTAAATCGTGCTTGACTAATCTACTGGAATTTTTTGAGGATGCAACTGGTAAAATAGATAAGGGAGAATCAGTGGATGTGGTGTATTTGGATTTTCAAAAGGCTTTCGATAAGGTCCCACATAAGAGATTAGCGTGTAAAGTTAAGGCACATGGGATTGGGGGCAAGGTATTGACTTGGATAGAGAACTGGTTGGCAGACAGAAAGCAAAGAGTTGGAATAAACGGGTCTTTTTCCGAGTGGCAGGCAGTGACTAGTGGGGTACCGCAGGGATTGGTCCATGGACCCCAGCTATTCACAATATATATTGATGATCTCGACGAGGGAACTAGATGTAATATCTCCAAGTTTGCAGACGACACTAAGCTGGGTGGGCGTGTGTGCTGTGAGGAGGATGCCGAGAAGCTCCAGTATGATTTGGACAGGTTGGGCGATTGGGCAGAAGCATGGCAGATGCAATATACAGGAAACTTTTTTTTATCCGGCACCAACGGGACCGGCGTGGTGCCGGTTCATCAAAAATTCCAAATAACCGAAAACTATAGTAAAAGATACGGAGCTGAGAGCTCCGTATAAAGCAACAAACCCTGTTGCTTAGCAACAGGTTCAGAACAATGGCCACAAGTTCCAAGCGTCTCTGTAGCTTAGCAACAGCTGCAGCCACACCCTTGCACAGCAGCAGACCGAGGAAGGCAAGTAATAAAACTTACCTGAACCTACTCCTGAATTTTGCCGGTTAACCGAGATTTCTGGTTATTTAGGTGCCGGTAAATCAAAAGTTTCCTGTAACGTGGATAAATGCGAGGTTATCCACTTTGGTGTCAAAAACAGGAAGGCAGATTATCTGAATGGCAATAGATTGGGAGAAGGGGAAGTGCAATGAGACCTGGGTATCCTTGTGCACCAGTCGCTGAAGGTAAGCATGCAGGTGCAGCAGGCGGTTAAGGCGGCAAATGGTATGTTGGCCTTCGTAGCGAGAGGGTTTGAGCACAGGAACAAGGATGTCTTGCTGCAGTTGTACAAGGCCTTGGTGAGACCACATCTCGAGTATTGTGTGCAGTTTTGGTCGCCTTATCTGAGGAAGGAGGTTCTTGCTATGGAGGGAGTTCAGCGAAGATTCACCAGGCTGATACCTGGGATGGCAGGAATGACGTATGAGGAGAGATTGGGTCGATTGGGCTTTTACTCGCTGGAGTTTAGAAGAATGAGAGGGGATCTCATTGAAACTTATAAAATTCTGACAGGACTGGACAGACTAGATGCAGGAAGGATGTTCCCGATGGTCGGGGAGTCCAGAACCAGGGGTCACAGTATAAGGATAAGGGGTAAGCCATTTAGGACAGAAATGAGGAGGAATTTCTTCACCCAGAGAGCAGTGAACCTGTGGAATTCTCTACCACAGACGGCAGTAGAGGCCAATTCATTAAATATATTCAAGAAGGAGTTGGATATATTTCTTAAGGCTAAAGGGATCAAGGGATATGGGGAGAAAGCAGGGACAGGGTACTGAATTTGGATGATCAGCCATGATCTCATTGAATGGCAGAGCAGGCTCGAGGAGCCGAATGGCCTACTCCTGCACCTATCTTCTATGTTTCTATGATAGAGGCACCTCCCAAGGGTCCAATTTAGATCCCACTTGCACCAAGGAGTGGAAAATAGTCCAGGCCACTTTCCTTTTTGAAGCAGTTTTGGCAGTATCTGGACAAACCCAAGGGAGAATGCCAAGAGGTCTGGGGTGGCTGTTTTGGACATTTTTTACTTGGACTTGTCTTACTTTTCCAGGAAACAATTAAAAGTTGTGCTCTGTGAAAAGCTCTTCCCAAACTTTTTAAAGCCAGAATTTTCCATAAATTTTAAATTTTAAAACAAATACAAAATGGATTACAACAATAAGAGGAAAAGAATATGTAAGGTTTCTCCTACGACTTGGTTATGGAGAGCAGAAAGATTTAAATTGAAAGTGTTTTCCTTTATACTAAGCTGCTTTCTCCGTTACCTAACCCAATCTTCGCATGCCGCTACGTTTTTGTTTATATACACTAATGCATGGGGAGGGGCAGTAATACTAAGGGGATGCTTGTACCACAAATGAAAAGTGCTTACAAGTGCATGTGGCGTAGACAAACAAAAAGTGAGGAAAGTAAGAGAGAGAGGGAAAAAGATAGTTGTTTTATATTAATGCCAGATATACACAAGTTTGCAGAATTGGAAATATATGTGTTAAAGGAAAAGTGCTAAATAAAAAGAAGAGATCTGGGTTAAACTGTTAGATCCGTGTATCTTAATGTTGTGTCCTTCAATAATCAGACAAAGACTGCAGGGAACGATCAACAGGTGTTTACTGAATGAGGTTCAAACTGCAACTAACTGTACAGAGCACTACTCATGGTTTATATACAGGTGTGGTCACTGCCGGTACTACAGGATACAGGAGCTGTAAAAAGTAGTTCTCCCCCTTAAAAAAGGTACATACATTACAATTCCTCCCCTTTTAGATTAACAGTACCATAACTCTCATTTAACAATTAAATATCAAACTAATTACAATTAACACTTTTAACATGCAACATTAACTGGAAATAGTCTATTTATAAATTCAAGTCTTTGGGGAGGCTTCCTGATTCTTTCTGGATAACGCCTTTCCTGAGTGTCTCGCTCTTGGTGTGGAGGCGATTCGAACACCCTGTCGTCAGTTGATTCATCAGCTTCCAATGCTATTGTTTGAGGTAGATGCGACCTGTACGTCGGGTTCCTCACCAGGTACGTATGGCCGAGACATGGGGTTGACTCGTTCCTGTGACTCTAGGATCTGGTCAGCATGGCGTCTCACAATGTTCTCCCCAACATCCACTGTGTACATTAGTGGCCCCTGCCGTGTGCATATCGTTCCTGGTTGCCATTTCTCTGTTCGGTAGTCGTGGGCCAAGACTGGTTGTCCTACATTGAAGCTTCTTGTCGGCTTCTCATTGATGTGCTGGAATTGCTTATTCTCAACATCTCTTCGTACATTTGGCCTGAGCAAATCCAGACGAGAACTCAACCTTCGGTTAAAGAACATCATGGCCGGGGCCTGGTTGGTGACTGCATGCGTCACATTTCTGTAGGCTAACAGGAAATTGTCCACCTTATGCTGCAGTGGAATGTCGTCATCGCACATGGCCTTTACTGCTTTTTTAAAGGTTTGTACGAACCTCTCAGCCAATCCATTTGTGGCTGGATGATACGGGGCGGATGTGTAATGCCTTACCCCATTCCTTTTCATAAATCTTCCAAACTCTTCGGACACAAACTGTGGTCCGTTATCAGAGCAAATCTGCTCTGGCAAGCCGTTCCTGGCAAAAATGGTCCGTAGGACTGCAATAGTTTTCTCCGTGGTGGTGGAGGACATTTTGATCACCTCAGGCCATTTCGAGTGCGCACCCATGGCTATTACAAACATTGAGTCCATGAATGGACCAGCAAAATCAATATGCACCCATTGCCATGGAGATGAGGGCCACTCCCATGGGTGTAGAGGGGCATGTGGTGGTGCATTTTGGACCTTCTGGCATCCTGAGCAGCTCTTTGTCAGGTCCTCGATTTGCTGATCGATCCCCGGCCACCACACATAAGCCCTGGCAAGGCTTCTCATTTTCACCCCTCCCAGATGACCTTCGTGAAGCTCATTGAGCACTCTCTCCCTTAACTTGGGTGGAATTACCACTCGGGATCCACACATCAAGGTCCCCTGGCATACTGACAGCTGTTCTCTTCTGGATGAGAATGCTGGCAACAGTGAGTCGCCATGTGCTGGCCATCCCTTCACTGTCAAATCATATACCCGAGACAGTGTCAGGTCATTTCGGGTCTCCTTCTCTATACCAGCGTAAGTTACTGGCAAGCATTCAATTATAGTCGAATGAAATATTTCGACAGGATCCACTGCTGGTGCTTCCTCCACAGTAGGCAGTGGCAGGCATGATAGCCCATCAGCGTTTCCATGCTGTTTCGTGCCCTTATACTAGATATCACATTGGTGCGCCCCTAGAAAAAGGGACCATCTTTGTAGCCGTTGCGCAGTCATCACCGGAACGGCCTTCTTTGGATTAAAGATGGAGACAAGTGGTTGGTGGTCAGTCAGCAAGGTGAACTTCTGCCCGTGCAGATAGTGGTTGAACTTTTTCACTCCCCACACTAGGCTGAGGGCCTCCCTGTCAATCTGGGCGTAGTTACGCTTGGCTGAGGTTAGTGACCGAGATGCAAAGGCTACTGGCCTCTCCGAGCCGTCCGGGAATTTGTGCGACAGTACCTCTCCAATGCCGTAGGGTGATGCATCACATGCCAACCGAATTGGTAGTGCTGGGTTGAAATGAGCCAACACCTCTTTCAATGTGATCAATGCTTTGCTCTTCTGGAAAGTTCGTTTACATTCGTCACTCCACTTCCATGGTACCCCCATTTGCAGTAGGGTGTTCAGTGGGTGTAGTACGGTAGACAAATTCGGCAGGAACTTATGGTAGTAGTTCACCAGCCCGAGGAACGACCTCAGTTGTGACACATTTTCCGGTGCTGGAGCCTTGACTACTGCCTCAATCTTCTCTGGGGACTTATGTCACCCCTCTTTATCAATAATGTGGCCACAATACGAGATCTGCTCCTGGAAAAACTCGCATTTGTGGCGATTAGCTCGGAGCCCATATTCCTTCAATCTAGTGAGCACCTGCTCCAGGTTGGCGAGGTGATCACTGTCATTTTCGCCCGTGACCAGGATGTCGTCCAAATAACACTGGGTCCCTGGAATCCCTTGCAGGACTTGTTCCATTGCCCTTTGCCAAATAGCCGGAGCTGATGCTACCCCGAACACCAGCCGGTTGTATTGGTAGAGACCTTTAGGAGTGTTGATCGTGAGGTACTGTTTCGAGGCTTCTTCTACCTCCATTTGCAGGTACGCCTGGGCCAGATCAATCTTGGTGAAGCGTTTCCCTCCAGATAGCGAGGCGAAAATATCTTCAATCCGCGGAAGCGGATATTGTAGTGTGAAGGACTGGGTTCACTGTCACCTTAAAGTCCCCACAGATGCGAACCTTCTTTGGTTCCCCAGGCGTATTACTCAATGACCTCTTCATTACAGGAATGATGGGTGTAGCCCACTCGCTCCAGTCCACTTTGGACAGTGCTCCTGAACGTTCCAAACCTTCCAGCTCTGCTTCGACGGCTGGGCGGATCGCATAAGGTACCGGTCTGGCCTTAAAAAAACTTTGGGCTTGCATTTTCCTCTATTTTGATCGTCGCCGTTATGCCTTTCAGTGTTCAGAGTCCCTCCTGGAACACTTCTTGTGCGTCAGTTAGCATTTTTGCCAGTCGTCCAGGTGTGACGTCGTCATCCTTTTTGGCATCTACAGTCAGTGCTTGTATGGAATGCCAATCTAGCTGTATCTTCCGGATCCATTCACGTCCTAGTAGTGGTGGTCCTCCATCTGGCAATACAGATAGGTCCATTTTTGGTGTTTCCTTGCCGTTATATATAACTTCACCCTTATTTTTCCTTTGGGGTAGACTTTTTGCCCCGTGTACGTCTTCAAGACAATCTCTGTATCTCTCAAGGGTATATGTGAGAATAGCCGCTTGTAGTCCCTTCGGTTTATGGCTGTTAGGGCTGATCCTGTGTCCAATTCCATTTTCACTTGGACTCCTGCTATCTTGAGCGTGACCCAGATAGTTTGGTGATCCTCCGTTTTGATCACATTATGTAGTTTCAGACAACCCAGCTCCTTGCTTCCGGAGTCTGTATCACTCTTCTGTTCGTCTGAACTACTCTCCATCACCTTATGTACCTTCTTGTACTTCTCCTGTGGAGAATTCTTGCTGCTGGTTTTCTTTCCCGACCTGCAGACTCTTGCTATGTGTCCTACTTTTCCACACTGTCTGCACACTTTGTCCTTGAACCAGCAATCATTATGGTCATGTGTTGTTCTGCCGCAGCGATAGCACTTCACTGTTCCGTATGACATTTCATTTGTGCCATATTCTTGCGGTCTCCGTTGTATCTCTGCAGTGCCCCGTGCTGCTGCTTCGTGTGATACTGCAATGCTGAAAGGCTTGTCCAGCGTAAGATCCTTCTCTGATAGAAGCCGTTTCTGGGTTCCTTCACTTTGAAGCCCGCACACAATCTTGTCCCTTAAAGTATCTGCTAGTCCCGTTCCAAACTGGCAGTGTTTCGATAGCTTGCGCAGTTCCGTTAAATACTCAGCATTACTTTCATCTTTATGCTGGTTCCTTTTGTGAAACTTAAATCTTTCTGCTATCAGCAGCGGTGTGGGGTTTAAGTGGTCCTGTAGGATTGACACTATGTTTTCAAAATCCTTTTCTACTGGCTTCTCTGGGGTTACTAGGTTTCGTAGTAAGCCATACATTTTTGCACCCATTGAATTCAACAATACCAGCGCTTTCTTGTCATCTGGCACTTCATTCGCCTTGCAGTATACTTCTATGCGTTCGACATATGTCGTCCAATCTTCGACTTCATTGTCGAACGCTGTGATACTGCCACTCTTCGGCATTTTTGGGTGTGGTTAGACTGGCTTAAAATGGCGTCTCCCGCGCTTTCCTTTCTTCCCCGCTGCGGCTTAAAATGGTGTCTCCCGCGCTGCTGCCAACGCCGCTCTCGGCGGTCCTCCTGGCAAATGGCGACGCCCTGTGGGCCTCGCGCGCTGCTCCTGCGCTGCTGCCAATGCCGTTCTCTGCGGTCTTCGTGGCAATGGCAGCGCCTCGCATTTTCCTGCGCGCCTCTCTCCCCCGTTGACGCTGCTCGGCCCCTGAACACCGACTGCGCTCTGCTCTCTCTCGCCTCTCTCCCCCGTTGACGCCGCTCGGTCCCGAACACCGGCTGCGCTCTGCTCTCTCTCGTTGACGCTGCTCGGCCCTTGAACACCGGCTGCGCCCCGTGCGCTCTGCCCTCTCTCTCTCCCCCGTCGACGCTGCTCGGCCCTTTCTGTGCCGCTCAGTCGGCTCTAGCCGCCGCTGTCCAGGAAGGGTCTGCGCAGTACCTGTTGCCAGCCCGTTTCGCTGGACCACCGTGGCTGGAAAGCCAAGCCTGGCTCTCGACAGCCTCCCCTGCGATGCCCGTGCTTCTGGACTCGACCTCCTTCAACTGTTCTCCAGGAGCGAATCCCTGGGAGGTGATGCAGAGATGCAGGTAGGTTCGAATCTTCTCGTCGCCAATGTTAGATCCGGGTATCTTAATGTTGTGTCCTTCAATAATCAGACAAAGACTGCAGGGAACGATCAACAGGTGTTTACTGAATGAGGTTCAAACTGCAACTAACTGTACAGAGCACTACACAGGGTTTATATACAGGTGTGGTCACTGCCGGTACTACAGGATACAGGAGCTGTAAAAAGTAGTTCTCCCCCTTAAAAGGTACATACATTACATAAACGAGAACATTAACTGGAAAATGTTGGAGTCAACAGAAGGGATAAGCACATCATAGCAGGTGGAGGAGCGTCAACATGTTAAAAGATATTGTATCCATATAAGGAAATTATATAAAAGTCTTGTCTGATGCAGCTGAGAAATTATGGATTGAGATCAAAGAAAGGTAAGAATTGGACAAGAGAAAACCAACAAGGAAAAGGTTTGCAGAAAGTAAATGCCTGAACAGTAATCATTGGGGGGGGGGGGGGGCGGGGGTGGCGGGGGAAGAGAGCACTGCATTTTTCTAGAGATGCTACATGGTTCTTTCATTAACTCGTTTGTCCAACTAACAAGGTCAGTGCCAATTCTGGATCTAATCTTTAGTAGTGATCCAGGCATTATACATAAGATAGTGGAGCATCTAGGATCCAGATATCATTATATTAGAACTGCAATGTTGGATGAGGGAATACAAATAAGGTGATGACACAAAACTATTGATCATTAGAAGAGCAGACTTTGAAGCAATGCAAATTCTGTTTTTTTAACAAAAAGGTTGACTGGAACACAATAATGATTGGGCGAAGTACAAGAGAGTGGGAAGTACTTAAGGAAACATTGGAGAGGCTACAATCAAAATTAATTCCTGCTGGACTTTCAGTAATGCTGTGATCCAGAGAACTGTTTAAGGCAAGAGCTGTGGACCCTAGCAAAAAATTGCACCTTAAATCGCCCCATAGAGCTGAGAAAACTGGAAAGAAAATATGAATATCACAGTTTCCGCCACGCTGCAGCTGAAGAATGTCACTAGAAAACAGGTATGCTCCCAAATCTCAAGCAACAACCCATAGCATTCTATTTCCCTCCCTTCACCAACCACAAATACAACACAAACCAAGGGAGCCTAGAGTAACCTTGGTGAAAACAGAATTGCCCAAGTTTCATCAAAATCAACAAAGATAAACCTTGTTTTGGTACCTCAGAAAACATATGCTGAAAACTGCTATCAACCATGCCAACCTGTGATTTGTACCATTTGTATTTCTGATAAACATTTATTATGATGCTTTTTAATAAAGACACCACTCCTTCACTCTACATAGGTTAGATACTAGTCTTTTATTTCTGGAAACTGGGTCTAAGACCAGCCATGACTGACCAAATGCAAGTCTCTTTTGCCTACTGGCGGTAAGGATTGTGTGAAATGGTTCTGGGCAGTCTCAATCCAACTCTTACCAGCTATAAGTCGACAGCACAAAATTGATCCTAATTCTCTACCAACTGGCATTAACTTATCAATCTCATTCACAAAAACCACAGAATGGCTCATGGGAGAAATGTAAAAATGTCACACTGGTACAGCAGAGCGCTCTTCTGAAACAAAAAATAGAAAATGCTGGAAACACTCATCAAGTCAGTCAGCATCCCTAGAGCGAACAAATGATTAACATTTTGTGTGTAGACATTTTGTCAGAACCTCTTCTGAGCTTGGGGAAGAATACAAAAGCTTTACTGTGCACCTAACTGAACTACATTTGACATGGAAGTGTTTAATATTCACTTCTCTCCTTTTTCCCCCCTCTAAATCTCTAACCTGCAACAAGCAGCGTTTCAAGCCTTGGTGGTGGCTGAGGTGGTTTGAATAACTTGGTAGGATCTTCCTCTGGCAATGGTGCCTCTCCACGGCTCTGTCGTTGGGTATTTTCCAGCTGGCGTCTGTGGAGATACTGCAGAGAAATTGTCAGTAGAAAGTATGCTGCCAATTCAAGGTTTTCAGATAACTTAATTGCTTTAGAGAACACTTTTTAATCTTTCATGTGGGGGGCAGGAGGAAGGACATTCTTAATCACCTATCCTCACTTTTTTTCCTCCAAAAGGAAATATAAAATGTCCGATTAGTACTTCCATCTGCCACTGACAAATATTTGTATGTTAGTTGTGTAAATTATTCTTAAGTTATACTGACCCTTTATTAACTATGTACATCCTTGTTGTAAGCTAGTATATTTTCTCAGGTGGCATGGTGCCGGTCACCTCCATAAGTAGTCTGAGCATCTTACACTTAGGGGTGCCCGTACTGCCACTAGAGTTTAGAAGAATGAGAGGGGATCTCACTGAAACATATAAAATTCTGACAGGACTAGACAGACTGGATGCAGGGAGGATGTTTCCCCTGGCTGAGGGCTCTAGAACGAGGGGTCACAGTCTCAGGATGTGGGGTAGGACATTTAGGACTGAGATGAGGAGAAATTTCTTTACTCAAGAGGGTGGTGGACCTGTGGAATTCTCTACCACAGAAGACTGTGGAGGCCAAGTCACTGAATATATTTAAGAAAAGGAGATAGATAGATTTCTAGACACAAAAGGCATCAAGGGGTATGGGGAGAGAGTGGGAATATGGTATTGAGATAGAGGATCAGCCATGATCATATTGAATGGCGGAGCAGGCTCAAAGGGCTGAATGGCCTACTCCTGTTCCTATTTTTCTATGTTTCTATGCCCCATATCTAACTACGTGATAATGTAACCCAGAAGCTGTAACAATTTCTTTGTGAGCTCAGCTTTGAGACCAAGAAAACACTGGATAAGACAAGGTCAGACACAAATGGTTAAGCCATTTTATTTTTCAGACAGCGAGTGAATCTACAGAACAGTTATGATGGAACTCACTTAATTCAAATCAGTACAACATGTATTTGTGCAATAATTTAAAATAATACATGCTACACTTCTCCATGTCAGTGAGTCACCTTGCTTGACTTAAAATACATTTTAACTACCCTTCTGCAACCTAACCGTCTGAGCCTGGCAAAAGCATTTTGTTTAAAAACCTAACTATCAGTGTGCGGTTCTGTCCCTATCTTATCTCCGTGTTCATAACCAGAGGGGAAGGCCTATGCCAGACAACCTCCGCTGAGCACATGGTATGGGGGACTTCCCATTGCAATGGGTGTGTTTACTGGGACAAACTAACAAGTTGCTTATTGCCTTTGGTCTTTGGGAAAACCACTTCAATGCCTAGTGCATTCACATTGTAATCACCTTCCGACTAAAGACATTTTTTTTCTTTTTTTAAACTTGTGGGAATGCACTTTGCTTTAAAAGCACAACATTTAAATGTATCTCTCTTCCAAATTCTTTCTATGGAAAAATGGTCAAAAGTACCAAAACATGACAATCCTGCTTCTGGAAACAAATAAACTACTGCTGATGTAAAAATGTTTAGATCCGAATGACCTCCCCCACTGCATGCAATATGTAATAAGCATTTTACAATAATAAACCTACAAATTTTGCAGATTAAATTTAGGAGAGTAACAATTACTAAGGACTTAAAAAAGCTTTTATTTCTAAACTACAACGCACAATGTTTTTTACACCTACAATACACAATTTGTTTTACACCAAAAGGTTGATGGTGCACATGAAATATGCTCATCTCAAGTTAATACACAGGAACAGAATTCATAGATGTGTATCTAAAGATGCAATTATATTCATAGCATCAACAGTGACAACTTTCAAATGGCTGCCAAATACCTAAGCTTTGACTCAGCACATAAAGGAAAACTGACCTTTCCCAGAAGGAGGAGAGGAGGCCAACAGAGCACTCAGTGTCAAAAAGAAACAGAAAAAATGAGAAGAGAAAAATACTGGGCTAAAAAAAAGGATGTTTTTCTTTAAAAGAGTTTTTAAGCATGAAATCCAAAGGGTGTGATTCATTTCCCCCAGTTAAGAATAACCACCATGACATAATCATTATGCAGTTGTAAAGTCTGTGCTTACCACAGTTTGCAGTGATACTATGCTGATGGTATTTCTTTATTCTAAACTTTGCCAATACAGGAAGTTGTAGCTTTGATTCTACTTACTTGTTGCTTCTGTTGTTGCTGTTTAGTTACATTCCTCATGTAAGTATTATATTTAATGATATCTTGGCTCATTTCATCCACTCTGTCCATTAACAGCTGGAGGTTCTTCTCCAGGTGATTTCTGTCAGACACAATTATGAAATGAAAAATTATAGATTGTATATATTATACAAAAATAAATTAACCTCTATTCTTCATACGCTCAATTAAAATTTATTTGTACTCAATTTTAGAACAATCACAGAAAGGAGTGAAAGCCCACTTGCCTCAGCAGACCAAACTGTCGACGCTCCAGTGGGGAAAAAATACAGCCGCTGTTGCTTTCTAGTTCACCTGCTGGTGTAGGCCACACAATTAGTCAGAAATGGCCAGCATCTGACAAGAACATATCTGGAACCCTGGCTCATTGTGTTGCTTACAACACCACGTCAGCCAGAAAGCAACACTGGTGGTATCTTACCCATACTGGATCGTCTACTAAGTCAATACTGACCTGCTACAGGCCAGAAATCCTGCCAACGGATGGGAGGATTGAAAGATGCATACCCTGAGCCTCCAGCCATTTTCAGTAACCCAGCTAGTGAAGCCAGACAATTCAAGCTGCTTTTGCTAGGCAAGAATAGGAACCCAAGTATACAATCCAAACTGTACAGCCAAAAAGTATTTTAGTTTGAAAACAGTAATGTTTTTATGACTTTTTCCCCCAAAGGGCCAACCCTTTAAAGTGTGCAAGATAGTTGATGGTATCAAGTTATACAAGAAAAGTATTTTTATTGAAATGCACTACTGCTATGGTATAAAGTAAAATTAATTTATGACCCATGCACCTAACCCAACAGAGTTGTGAGGAAAAAAAAAGTGTGCTGGAATTACACAGCAGGCCAGTCAGCATTTGTAAAGAGAAAATACATATTACAGTATGACAATTTGGGTTCGTACCTATTGTGGTTGGGTAATCCAATTCAGCCAATTGGGTACAGTGTGCCACAGGAGTGTAGTCAAAAGATCATAATCTTCATAACCAAATCAAGTCTTAACAAGATTTATGCAAGAATTTACAATAGTTATGGATGAGGAAAGCCATTCCCTCCATCTAAATTCATCCATCCAGAAAGATCATCAAGCCCCCCCATTGCTGTATCCCAATTTTTTCTTAAATGTTGCCCAGGTTTTTGCCTCAACTACTTTATAGAAACATAGAAGATAGGAGCAGGAGTAGGCCATTTGGCCCTTCGAGCCTGCCCCGCCATTCAATCAGATCATGGTTGATCATCCAAATTCAGTACCCTGTCCCTGCTTTCTCCCCATATCCCTTGATCCCTTTAGCCTTAAGAAATATATCCAACTCTTTCTTGAATATATTTAATGAACTGGCCTCCAGCGCCCTCTGTAGCAGAGAATTCCACAGGTTCACCGCTCTCTGGTTGAAGAAATTCCTCCTCATTTCAGTCCTAAATGGCTTACCCCTTATCCTTATACTGTGACCCCTGGTTCTGGACTCCCCGGCCATCAGAAACATCCTTCCTGCATCTAGTCTGTCCAGGTCTGACAGAATTTTATAGGTTTCGATGAGATCCCCTCTCAATCTTCTAAACTCCAGTGAGTATAAGCCCAATCGACACAATCTCTCCTCATACATCATTCCTGCCATCCCAGGTATCAGCCTGGTGAATCTTCGCTGCACTCCTTCCATGGCAAGAATGTCCTTCCTCAGATAAGGCGACCAAAACTGCACACAATACTCAAGGTGCAGTCTCACCAAGGCCCTGTACAGCTGCAGCAAGACATCCTTGTTCTTGTAATCGAACCCTCTTGCTATGAAGGCCAACATACCATTTACCTTCTTAACCACCTGCTGCACCTGCATGCTTACCTTCAGCGACTGGTGCACAAGAACACCCAGGTCTCTTTGCACTTCCCCTTCTCCCAATCTATTACCATTCAAATAATAATCTGCCTTCCTGTTTTTGCCACCAAAGTGGATAACCTCACATTTATCCACATTATAGTGCATTTGCCATGTTTCTGCCCAATCACCCAATCTGTCCAAATCGTACTGGAGTTTCACGACATCCTCCTCACAGCATACCCTCCCACCCAGCTTTGTCGACTGCAAATTTGGAGATATTACATCCAATTCCCTCGTCCAGATCATTAATGTATATTGTGAACAGCTGGGGTCCTAGGACCGATCTTTGCGGTGCCCCACTAGTCACTGCCTGCCACTCGGAAAATGACCCGTTTATTCCAACTCGCTGCTTTCTATCCGCCAACCAGTTTTCTATCCAAGTCAATACTTTGCCCCCAATCCCATGTGCCTTAATTTTGCACGCTAATCTCTTAAGCGGGACCTTATCGAAAGCCTTCTGAAAGTCCAAATACACCACATCCACTGGTTCTCCCTTATCTATTTTACCAGTTACATCCTCAAAAAATTCCAGTAGATTAGTCAAGCACGATTTACCTTTTGTAAATCCATGTTGACTTTGTCCGATCCTGTCGCTGCTTTCCAAGTGCTCTGCTATTACATCTTTTATAATGGACTCTAGCATTTTCTCCACTACTGATGTCAGGCTTTTTCTCTACCACCTTTTTTGAATAGTGGGGTAACATTAGCTATCCTCCAATCCATGGGTGCTGTTCCAGAGTCTGTCGAGTTCTGGAAGATGACCAGCAATGCATCTACTATTTCTAGGGCCACTTCCTTAAGTACCCTAGTATGTAGATTATCAGGCCCTGGGGATTTATCAGCCTTCAGTCCCATCAATATTCCCAACACCATTTCCCTACAAATACTGATTTCTTTCAGTTCCGCCCTTTCATCAGGCCCTATGTTCCCTGGCATCTCTGGGAGTTTATTTGTGTCCTCCTTTGTGAAGACAGAACCAAAATATGTATTTAGTTGGTCTGCCATTTCTTTGCTCCCCATTATAAATTCCCCTGATTCTGACTGCAAGGGACCTACGCTTGACTTCACCAATCTTTTTCTCTTCACATATCTGTAAAAGCTTTTACAGTCAGTTCTTATGTTCCCTGCAAGCTTACTCTCATTCTATTTTCCCCTTCTTAATTAATCCCTTTGTCCTCCTTTGTTGAATCCTAAACTGCTCCCAATCCTCAGGATTATTGCTTTTGCTGGCCAATTTATGTGTCCTCTCCTTGGATCTTATGCTATCCCTAATTTCCCTTGTTAGCCACAGTTGAGTCACCTTTTTTGTTTTATTTTTATGCCAAACTGGGATGAACAAATTCTGTAGTTCATCCATTCGGTCTTTGAATGTTTGCCATTGCCTATCCACCGTCAACCCTTTGAGTGACATCTCCAATCAATCCTACCCAACTCGCTCCTCAGACCATCGTAGTTCCCTTTATTTAAATTGAGGGCCCTTGTCTCTGAGTCAACTACTTAATTCTCCAGCTTAATGAAGAATTTGATCATACAGGAAACTTTCTGGTATCCGGCACTGACTGGACCGAGCTGGTGCCGGTCGATCAACATTGCCGGAAAAACGAGCGCTAATGTTAAAACATACGGAGCTTCTGAGCTCCCTCTGAAGCAACAAACCCTGTTGCTTAGCAACAGCTTCAAAACAGTCGGCGCAGCTTGCAGGCGTCTCTGTAGCTAAGCAACAGCTTCAGCTAGACGCTTGCAGAGCCAGGACTGGAGAAAAAAAGCAACGAAAAGTTTAAAAAAATTATCTGAACCGACTCCTGAATTTTGCCGGTGGATAGAGCATTCCGGATATTTAACCTGTGGTTAAACGAAAGTTTCCTGTATTATGATCGCTCCGACCCAAGGGGCCTCGTACAACAAGATTGCTAATTAATCCTTTCTCGTTACATAATACCCAGTCTAAGATGGCCTGATCTCTGGTTGGTTCCTCGACATGTTGGTCCAGGAAACCATCCCGTAAACACTCCAGGAATTCCTCCTCCACAGTATTGTTGCTAATTTGGTTAGCCCAATCTATATGTAGATTAAAGTCACCCATGATGACTGCTGTGCCCTTATTGCACACTTCTTTAATTTCCCTTTTAATGCCATCCCCAACCTCAGCCTTACTGTTTGGAGGTCTATATACCACTCCCACTAACGTTTTCTGCCCCTTAGTATTTCTCAATTCTACCCATACAGATTCCACATCAGAGCTAATATCCTTCCTTACAATTGTGTCAATCCCTTCTTTAACCAGTAATGCTACCCCACCTCCCTTTCCTTTTTGCCTATCTTTCCTGAATATCGAATACCCCTGGATGTTGAGTTCCCAGCCTTGGCCATCCTTGAGCCACGTTTCCGTAATCCCAACCAAATCATATTCATTTACCTCTATTTGCGCAGCCAATTCATCCACCTTATTACGAGTGCTCCTCGCATTAAGACACAAAGCCTTCAGGCTTGTTTTTTTAACGCTCTTAGACCTATTAGAATTATTATTTACTGTGGCCACCTTTGATTTAAACCGTTGATTTCTCTGACTGCCACTTTTGTTTTTCTCCTTCCTATCTTTTGCTTTTATCCTTGTTTCCCTTTCCTCTGTTTCCCTGCTCAGGTTCCCAACCCCCTGCCATTTTAGTTTAAACCCTCCCCCAGAGCACTAACAAACACTCCCCCGGAAGACTATTTCATACTTTGATCACACTCTATGAAGAATAATTTTCTGATCGCACTCATAAAATTACTAGCTTAAATCTGTGTACCCTTGTCCTGCTCTAGAAATTTAAAATACTGTTACAGATTTACCTTTTCCATTCCTTTAACTACCTTATATAGCTCTATATGGTCATCTCTCAGGCACCAAGGCCCCAATAGAACAGGCAGGCGGAAGGGTGCGGGGGAGCCCTGTAGCGGGCGAAGAACACAGCAAGGTCGGGGACATGGAGACGCTACCGATCTTAAAGGCAGGGCCTCATTTAAATAATTCTGTGCTGCTGGCCAGATTAACTGCCTGGCTCCCTGGTGGGAGGAGAAATTTAGCAGTAGGAAGCCACAGCCTGGGACCCGTGGAAATGGTGCTGGTAGAAGGGGGTGTGTGTGGAGGAGAAGAGGGAGAAGACCCTCTGGCCACAATCAGCAGGGGGAGGGGGGGGCCTGCTGATGGCTGTGATTGGGGATGGTCAGGGTTCAGGAGGCTGAAGGCTTCCTTGTGAGGCCTGGGAGGAGCTCCTGGCCCAAAGGGAGCTTAAAACCAGGCAAACGTTCTAAGACTTACCTGGACCTCCTCTGGTCAGTCGGCTCCTCCCACAGTGTTGCTGCTGCTGCTGGGCAACAGACTGTGAGAGACTTCCCGTGTTGAGAAAGAAAGACTTGCATTTATATAGTGCCTTTCATGGCCACCGGACATCTCAATGCGCTTTACAGCCAATGAAGTACTTTTGGAGTGTAGTCATTGTTGCAATATGGGAAGCACAGCAAACTCCCACAAACAGCAATGTGATAATGATATGTTGGTTGAGGGATAAATATTGGCCAGGACATCAGGGATAACTCCCCTGCTCTTCTTCGAAATTGTGCCATGGGATCTTTTACGTCCACCTGAGAAGAGCAGAAAGGGCCTCGGTTTAACGTCTCATCCGAAAGACAGTATAGCCCTCCCTCAGCACTGCACTGGAGTGTCAGCCTAGTTTTATGTGCTCAAGTCCATGGAGTGGGACTTGAACCTACAACCTTCTGACTCAGAGGCGAGTGTGCTACCAACTGAGCCACAGCTGACACTGTGGTTAAAAATAAGTTTTGCATGTTAAGTAGTCCCCTGCCTGCTTTTAGCAAGAGCCTGTCCAGGGCCTGAATCGCCACCATGAATGGGGTCGGGTCACTCGATTCTGGTATTGTACACCGCCCACACCCCTCCCAAATGAGCCCCAAGTTTCTCCAGTCCTTCCTCATAACTCAGACCTTTGATACTAGGGATCAGCCTCATGGCTTTTCTTTGCATTGCCTTCAGCCCTTGAATGTTTACCATGTGTCTCAGCAACTAGAATTGGACACAGTACTCAAGATGCAGTCCAACCAGAGCACTATAGTTTTGTCACAACTCCTGACTTATAATCTCGGGTTGGATCTTGCTGGAGTGGGGAATCTCAGACTTTTCTCTCCATCCTTCAGCACTCAATGTTTTGTGGCATAACTTGCTGGCAGTGCGAGCCACTAGCAGTGCGCCGAGGGTAACAGGAACTTTGGGACCTCAGTGAACGGTGGGACCAACAATGCATTAACCAATGAGATTTAAGGATTGAGAAAGAAACCAAGGAACTACTGAGAAGGAGGGTGAATTAGAGACAAATCGGGTACAGAAAGAGAACTAAAGAGAAGTAAAGAAAGATCGGATTAAGAGAGCGAGTAAAGAGACAGAAAGGGGAAAAAATTAAAATTTGACATTTTTAAAATCTCTAACAACAATCTACTGTTCCACAGTTTAAATTGTTCAATTTCTGGGCCAGAAAGGTTGATTGGCACTGCATTAACAATTATCACGTTGTCATAAACGTACTAACTCTGTTAATTACCAGTCTTAACTTTGTGTGGCAAGTTCAATGGGCAATTAATGTGCAAACCCAGCAAGGTCTTAAAAATAACAGGAATGTTAAGGGTGCAATGCCGTTTGTGGGAAGCAAACATTGGAGCAGCAAATCCACCAGCAAGTTCCAGACATTCACAACTCAATGCATGTCTCTCAATCCCCTGAACCTGCTGGCCAATTTGCACGTTAATAACTCCGTGCGTTGTTATCACACCGTTATTATTTCAGCAAGATCCTGCCCCTCCTGTTTTGGTTTTGTAGGTCACTAATTGCTGCTCTAGATTGGTTGAACATATTGAGCATTCATTCTGCTAAGACTCCTAGATCTTGTTCTGCTTCATCATAGCTATTTCAATACAATTCAT
Source organism: Somniosus microcephalus (assembly GCF_052327205.1). Taxonomy (NCBI): domain Eukaryota; kingdom Metazoa; phylum Chordata; class Chondrichthyes; order Squaliformes; family Somniosidae; genus Somniosus; species Somniosus microcephalus. The sequence continues at coordinate 196,992,382 of NC_140993.1, forward strand.
AAAGTATGTGTGTCACCTATTTTACTTTGCACTCGTTCATTAAATTTTACCAGCAATTGTTCTGTCCATACTTTGTCCAATTCATTTTCTAGTTCCCGGGCAGACTTGTCAGAATCAAATGCCATTCCTAGTCTGGTATAATCTGCTAATCTGACCAAATGCATTGAGTTTCTGAATCAGTGGTGGCCTAAACACAGAGCCCTGGGGCACGGCACTCAGTATTTATCCCATCCCACCATAGCTCCTCTAACAAATACTCATCAGTTTCTACCCTTCACATCCATTCCCAGGGTTTACCCTGAATCTGCAGAGCTTTTTAGGTTAACTAACAGCCTTGTGTGAAAGCCTCACATGCCTTTTGGTAGTCTCAGTACACTATGTCGTAGGGCTTTTCACAATCCACTTGGAATGCTACTTCCTCAAAGCGGTCAAGGAGGTTCCCCATCTGACTCCAAGTTGACTACTGTTTGTTTGGTTATTATTCTACAGTCTTCAATTTTACTCCTGATAATCATTTCCATTATTTTACCCAAAATGGAAGAGAAACTAATGGGTCTATAGTTGCCCATGTCTGTTTTGTCCCCCTTTTTGAATATAGGAATCACACTGGCCTGTTTCCAATCTACTGGTACCTCCCCCCAGTGTCCACTGACTCCTGCATAACGGTCCTTGGGTATTTCTCAAATCTGTCGCTCAAAAGACTTCTTCCTAATCACTTTCAGCACTCTGGGGTAAATACCTCCTTTCCTTGGCAATTTACTTGTTTTGAGCTTGTTTTACTTGTTTTGAGCACATCTCAGACTTCCATCTCAAGGTCACTGAACTTACTTAAGTTATCACCATTTGAGCAGGACATGTTGCATATGTCAGACCCTTTTTGAGGAAGTAATCATTCAGAATATTTACTATTTTGTACTCAGTTTCAAGTCTGTCTGCATCTTTTATGGTTTTCACCTCTTTAACTGCTCTCTTACTGGTACAGTTATGTTTAGCCTTAGCTTCTATAATTCTTCCTAGATCTCTTTTTGCCTCTCTGATCATCCTTCTGCATTTTCTTGTATTTATCCCGTGACCTCTTTCCTGTTCTTGCTGCAGGATTTGTAGATGACATTTTCTATCTTTGTCACTTTTACTTTGTTTGTTAATCCATTTAAGGTCATGTTTGTTTAGTCTTGTAATTTTTTGGCACACGTTTATCCTGCATGCTCAATGTTGTTTCTTTAAAGGTTACTGAAATGTTGTTTAAAAATCTTTCCAAATCTATTTAGTAGCTCCCTCCTTTCATTAAATGTAGTGCTTTTAAATTTATATACCTGGTTCTTGGTCTTAGGTATTTTGGACTTCCAGATCATATCATTTGTGGAATGCTACAACTTCCATTTCCTACACATTATTTGGGTTGTTTCCAAATACCAGGTCAAGATGGGCACTGCCTGTTGTTGCTTTGTTGGGTCATTATGCAGTCTAGTATTATATTTACTAACTCTGATTCTAAACTTCTTGGGTTTTCCCAATTTTTATTTGGTTGGTTTAAGTCTCTCGTTAAAATAACTTTCCTGTTATCACATTCTCTTCCTATATCTTCATCGAGTAATGTATCTTCCTCCTCTTACTGACCTGATGGTTTGTAGCATGCATCACATACTAGCTTAGATTTTTAAGCATGAGATTATTAACTAATTCCCTTCCACAGGATCAATTTTGTTTACCTTCTTCCAGGTATCCCTGAAATATAGGGGTACACCACCTTTTTCTGTCCACTCTGTCTGTTCTGAACAGTTTCTAAGCCTGAACTTTATTTTGAAGGGATGTACAAAAAATGTTTTAATTATATTTCCCAGCTGCTGTTACAGATGTGCAGGTGAATACTTTGTTCAAAGTTGACAACACTTCCTATAAGCTTAGATTTGATTGTTTTACAGTGGTGCTTTTAAAAGTTACTTTGAAGTCCTGCACTAAAGCTAGAAGTTTGGGTTATCAAAGCGGTGTATCAAACTTTGCCATATTAATAATGCAGATATTGGTTTGGCACCAGTACCTACCTCCACACCGGACTCAAAATGGGAGAGCAAATAGCACTGCACATGCTTAAATCTATTTGCAAGCTCTGCTAACCAGCATCCAAATACCAGTGACATTTTGAACATCACCAAAGAGCCAAATTTCTTGGTTTATGCCCATTGTGTACAATAAAAGATAAAGATGGGTGCTGGCTTTTTACCACCAAAAAGATTGCCATGTGTCTTTTGGTGGAACCAAGTTATCAAGGTGCTAACTTGCATTATATAACTGATGCAGGCACCTAAACAATGTCAACACATGTATAAATGGAGATGCACTAATGGAGTTTTAGACTGCTAGAAATAGTTGATGGCAGAAAAAGAGCTAAAACAAATTCTTACGGAACAAATCAAGACGACAACTCTGGCTATTCAAACAGAAGAAATAAATTAATCTACAGAGATCGGCTGACATAAAATAGGTGTAATTACTTTAAATTTTAGCACCATCAGCCAGAATCTTAAGATTCTGATTGCACACAATAATCATTTTGTAAAAAGTACTATTACAATCACTATTACATCTATTTTAAACCCAATTATAGAATGCATAGACATACATTTTTTGTTTAGTACTTTCAAATATTTTGACAATTAAAAGGGTTGCTGAATATAATGCTTTGACCGATCAATGAGCTAAACATGATTGACCGCAAAATAGAGCCTGAAATGCTGCAGTGCCCCAGAACTATTTAAAGTAATGCACTCCAACAGTTTCCCATGGACTGTGTTATCGTTAATAGATTGACATTTTTCTTGAAAATCACGGGCTGGATTGGGACCAGGGTACTAATCCAGCCCATGATGAAAGGCTTTGCTTTGTGAAATTAGTTTAGGCAGTCACAACCTAGCTCTTAGCAAGAAAGAAAGACCTGCATTTATATAGCGCCTTTCACAACCTCAGGATGTCCCAAAGAGCTTTACAGCCAAGTACTTGTGAAGTGTTTAATTTGCGCACAGCAAGCTCCCGCAAACAGCAATGTGGTTTTTTTTTTAAATAGTGAGGGATCAATATTGGCCAGGACACATGGGATAACTCCCCTGCTCTTCTTCAAAATAGTGCCATACATCCTGCTGAGAGAGCAGACAGGATCTCTGTTTAAAGGCTCGTCGGAAAGACGGCAGCTCCGACAGAGCAGCACTCCCTCAGACCTGCATTGTACTAAGGCGCTATATATACATGCAAGTCTTTCTTACTAAGTTAGGTCGAGACTGCCCAAACTCATTTCACAAAGCATCATCCTAGATCATGTGCTGAAGTCTCTGGAGTGGGACTTGAACCCATAACCTTCTGACTTACAGGCGAGATTGCTACCGCTCAGCCACAGCTGACTCCTTACTTACTAGCCCTAATTTGTGATCTCAGGGAAGTCATAGGATGTCTATTATGGGAAATGGAAATGTCACACTGGTGCAGTAGGTCTTGCACTTTGGAGAGTGGGGCCTGTAAACATTGTTGGAGTAAAGAGTATTCTGCATAGAATTGTAGAATGATACAGCACAGAAGGAGGCCATTCGGCCCATCATGCCTGTACCGGCTCTTTGAAATAGCTATCCAATTAGGCAGACTCCCCTGCTCATTCCCAATAGCCCTGTAAAGTACCCAGTGAGCGGCTGATCGGGGGGTCGGAGGAGCTCATTGGGGGGCAGGGGGGGGGTGGTAACGATGACTGAGGAGCTTAGCGGGTATGGGGCCGGGGGGATATCGAACGTCTCCTGGGGGATGCTGGATCCAGGAGTGTAAAAGGCACTTACCTCCTGGATCCAGCAGTCGTCGCCGTCCATTATCTGGCAGGTTTCACTAGGCGTGCAAATCCCGACCAGTCATTGTTAAATTTAAAACGGTGGTTAAATCTGAGGCACGCCAGCCTCATTATAATATTTAAAAGTGCAACCCGCCTCCTGGGAGCAGGTTGGCTGCCCACCTCCGTTAAAACCGGAAGTGGGCAGGTTGGAATTCAGATTTTTAACACTTTAATTTCCCTTCCGACCCCAATCCATCCGTTTTTTTGCATTAAAATTCCCCCCATGCCTCTGTTTATAAAGCCAAGGATCCCATATGCCTCAACGGCCTTCTCAACTTATCCTGTTACCTTCAAAGATTTGTGTACATACTCCCCTAAGTGTCTCTTTTCCTGCATCTCCTTTAAAATTGTACCATTTAGTTTACATTGACTCTCCTCATTCTATCTACCAAAATGAATCACTTTACACTTGTGTTAAATTTCATCTGCCATGTGTCTGCCCAATTCACCAGTCTCTCTATGTTCTCCTGAAATTTGTCAGTATCCTCCTCGCTGTTTACTACACTTCCGAGTTTCATGTCATCTGCAAACTTTGAAATTATGCCCTGTATACCCAAGCCCAGGTCACTAATATATATCAGAGAGAGCAGTGGTCCTAATACAGACCCTTGGGGAACACTACTGTATATTTCCCTCCATTCCGAACAACAACCGCTCAACACTACTCTCTGCCCCTTTAATCCCACCGGCTTCAATTTTGCTTACAAGTTTATTATGTGTTACTTTATCAAATGCCTTTTGAAAGTCCATATACACATCATCCACACTAACCTCATCAACCCTCTCTGTTACTTCATCAAAGAACTCAATCAAGTTAGTCAAATACGATTTGCTTTTAACAAATCCATGCTGGCTTTCATTTATAAACCCATGTATTACCTGATCTGGAAGTCCCTGATGTTAACACTTGAAATGACTAAAGCTAGCTAACTTCCCTCACTTTTCTAAGCCAAAAAAAGTTGGAAACATGAGCAAAGCCAGGTGCAACAAAAAGTTTAACATGGAGTGTCACTGGAGAAATAGAACTCTGTAGAATATTTTGTCAAAATTCTGTGGGGAATCTGCAGGACATTACATTTGCTTTCTTATAGATAGGAATTCCATAATTATACATTTTCATTTTTAGAACATGGGGAAATGTAGTCACCTGGGTCTTCGTACAAGACAACACTTTTGGGTCAGGAGCTTTAAAATGATCTATTCTGTGCTGCTTTACTCTTGACCCGGCTGTAGGACAATTCAAGTCTTCATCAGTAACTGACTACTGAATAACAGTTGCGATACAAAGCTTCTCCCTAGACACAAACTCTCTTGAAAATTTTACGGCACATCACAGCAACTGAAGCACATCTGAGCTAAAGCAAATGCCAATGCCTGCCAAATGTACGATATACACACACGTCACATAATAGAGACAGTTACAACCAATAGATCTCCACTAATAAATTAGTACATTTTATTTGAAATTCCCACGGAAACAGTGTGGGTTGGACAATTAATACTAGGTCTACAGTTTCTAACATTCTCTTCTGCAGGGTTGTGAATCTTTGGAATTCTCTATCCCAAAGGGCTGTGGATGCTCAGTCGTATATTCAAGGCTGAGATCGATAGATTTTTGGACTCTCGGGGAATCAAGGGATATGGTGATCAGGCGGGAAAGTGGAGTTGAGGTCGAAGAGCAGCCATGATCTTATTGAATGGCGGAGCAGGCCCAAAGGGCCATATGGTCTACTCCTGCTCCTAATTCTTAGGTTCTAAACTTATATTCACAATATATATGGCTATTTTCTCTTTCTTTCTCGACCAAACAGGCTTTTCTTCATTCAAATGCCCATGTGGCAATACTGAATACTTAGTGTCCAGATGAAATGTTTGCTTAAAATGCATCAAAAAATTACTGAACAACAATGAAACACGCTTTATTCCACTTCCTCTTCGAGGATTTTAGTTCTTTCATAAAAAAATGTTTTCACTTCCACTCAGCTGGAAGGAGCTGTAGGCTCCTAAAAACAATGCAGCTCATGCTCCTGTGTAATCTTTTAATTTGGTGTGTAAAATGTGTATGCAGCAACTTTAAAATTGAAATATGATACTACAGTTGGCAGCCCTGCTATACCTTGCCCAGGTGGCTATTGCTCATGTCTAGACAGTGCGCATCAGTGGGTTATTCCACTACAGTGGCAGTTATAGTTGAGCCAAATCTCATCCTCAACCATCATCCGTGTGAATATGTGGGAAATACAGCAACAAATCTGCACACAGCAAGATACCACAAACAGCAATGAGGTAAATTACCAGATATTCTGTTTTAGTGGCGTTGGCCGAGGGAGAAAGGTTAGCTGGACACAGAGAATTTCCCAGCTCCTCTTCAAATAATACAATGGGATCTTTCACATCAGAGAAGAGAGTTTAATATCTCATCTAAACGGACATTGCAGCACTTCCCCAGTACTATTCTGAAGTGTCAGCCTAGATTATGTGAAGTCGCTGAAATGGGGCTTGAACCCACAACCTTTTGATTCAGAGGTATAATGAATAATTTCATTATCCACATAGCCTAGGTTACATTACTGTGCAAATGCAGTATCAAAGAAACAACATTTATCATTAGCAGGATGCGGAGTTCCAGAGCTCATTGAAACTCAGCAGTTGCGCATCCACAGAATAAACCATGACCTGGATTTTGCGGTAGTAATGATGGCGAAACTTTCAGCAATCGCTGTCATTACTCCTCAAAGTGACATCAACTTCTGGAGTCAACACATGCTCAGATAAACTCAGAAATCCAGAAGCTTGTGTCAGTCATTCCCTGCTTTGCCACAGGCTGAGCTGTGGAACTCCCTGAAGCCCACAAGCAATTCAAATCACACTGCAATGTCGTTTCTGATGAAAACTTCCTCTATTACGCTGGAATATCACTGTTTAAAAACCCCAGAAAAAGCTACGCCTTGTTAAAAGAGGTGTAACTGGGTTTTTAACGGCGCATTGACTACTGAACAACAGTTTATTTGTGGAATGTAAAATTTTTCCACTATGATAATTACTGTACATGGTTTTTAAATATAAAATTGTTTTTTAAATTTATGATATTTCGGCTTCTATCTTAATCCTATACATAGAAGATAGGAGCAGGAGTAGGCCATTCGGCCTCTCGAGCCCGCTCCGCCATTCAATGCGATCATGGCTGATCATCCAAATTCAGTACCCTGTCCCTGCTTTCTCCCCATATCCCTTTAGCCTTAAGAAATATATCTAACTCCTTCTTGAATATATTTAATGAATTGGCCTCTACTGCCTTCTGTGGTAGAGAATTCCACAGGTTCACCACTCTGGGTGAAGAAATTCCTCCTCATCTCTGTCCTAAATGGCCTACCCCTTATCCTTAGACTGTGATCCCTGGTTCTAGACTCCCTGGCCATCGGGAACATCCTTCCTGCATCTAGTCTGTCTAGGCCTGTTAGAATTTTATAATTATCAATGAGATCCCCTCTCATTCTTCTAAACTCCAGCGAGTATAAGCCCAATCGACCCAATCTCTCCTCCAACGTCATTCCTGCCATTCCAGGTATCAGCCTGGTGAATCTTCGCTGAACTCCCTCCATGGCAAGAACATCCTTCCTCAGAAAAGGCGACCAAAACTGCACACAATACTCAAGGTGTGGTCTCACCAAGGCCCTGTACAACTGCAGCAAGACATCCTTGTTCCTGTACTCAAACCCTCTCGCTACGAAGGCCAACATACCATTTGCCTTCTTAACCGCCTGCTGCACCTGCATGCTTACCTTCAGCGACTGGTGCACAAGGACACCCAGGTCTCGTTGCACTTCCCCTTCTCCCAATCTATTGCCATTCAGATAATAATCTGCCTTCCTGTTTTTGACACCGAAGTGGATAACCTCACATTTATCCACGTTATATTGCATCTGCCATACCACCCAACCTGTCCAAATCATACTGGAGTTTCTCGGCATCCTCCTCACAGCACACACGCCCACCCAGCTTTGTCTCGTCTGCAAACTTGGAGATATTACATCTAGTTCCCTCGTCTAGATCATTAATATAGATTGTGAATAGCTGGGGTCCTAGGATCGATCCCTGTGGTACCCCACTAGTCACTGCCTACCACTCGGAAAAAGACCCGTTTATTCCAACTCTTTGCTTTCTGTCTGCCAACCAGTTCTCTATCCAAGTCAATACCTTGCCCCCAATCCCATGTGCCTTAACTTTACACGCTAATCTCTTATGTGGGACCTTATCGAAAGCCTTTTGAAAGTCCAAATACACCACATCCACTGATTCTCCCTTATCTATTTTATCAGTTAAATCCTCAAAAAATTCCAGTAGATTAGTCAAGCACGATTTACCTTTTGTAAATCCATGTTGACTTTGTCCGATCCTGTCACTGTTTTCCAAGTGCTCTGCTATTACATCTTTTATAATGGACCCTAGCATTTTCCCCACTACCAATGTCAGGCTTACTAGTCTATAATTCCCTGTTTTCTCTCTACCACCTTTTTTGAATAGTGGGGTAACATTAGCTACCCTCCAATCCATGGGTACTGTTCCAGGGTCTATCGAATTTTGGAAGATGACCAGCAATGCATCTACTATTTCTAGGGCCACTTCCTTAAGTACCCTAGGATGTAGATTATTAGGCCCTGGGGATTTATCGGCCTTCAATCCCGTTAATTTCCCCAACACCATTTCCCTACAAATACTGATTTCTTTTAGTTCCTCCCTCTCATTAGACTCTATGTTCCCCGACATCTCCGGGAGGTTATTTGTGTCCTCCTTTGTGAAGACAGAACCAAAGTATGTATTTAATAAATAATTGGTCTGCCATTTCTTTGTTCCCCATTATAAATTCCCCTGATTCTGACTGCAAGGGACCTATGCTTGACTTCACCAATCTTTTTCTCTTCACATATCGATAAAAGCTTTTACAGTCAGTTTTTATGTTCCCTGAAAGCTTACTCTCATACTCTATTTTCCCCTTCTTAATTAATCCCTTTGACCCCCTTTGTTGAATCCTAAACAGCTCCCAATCCTCAGGTTTACTGCTTTTTCTGGCCAATTTATGTCCTCTCCTTGGATCTTATGCTATCCCTAATTTCCCTTGTTAGCCACGGTTGAGTCACCTTATTTGTTTTATTTTCATGCCAAACTGGGATGAACAAATTCTGTAGTGTGTGTCCCAATCTTTATCTCGCTCTCAATTTGTTTAGGAATTAAAAAAAGATAATTATTGGCAGACAATTTCTATGCATTCTTATTTCTATGAAGGATGCCTATATTTTAGATGCTCAAGTAGTATGGGGCAATATAACAACAGAAAATGCTGGAAAAACTCAGCAGGCCAGGCAACATCCGTGGAGAGAAAATAGAGTCAACGTTTCAGGTGAAAACCCTTTGTCAAGACTGAAGAAGCACAGGAAATGAAATAGATTAAAATGCCAGTGGGGGCTGGGAGAAAACAAAAGAGAAGTGAAGAGACATTAAGAGGTATTCAAAACGAGACGAGATGGTGATAGGACTAGTGGAGACAAAAGACAGCTCTAGATTAGGTGTGAAATGCGCTGGCAGAATGGGAGACAGCTGCCATGTGGGAGAGAAAAAAAAAAGGGGGGGGGCGGGGGAAAAGGCCAAAACAAAGGTGTGGATAAAAAACATAAGTAAAAATGTAATAGGGGCCGAGGTTATGATCTGAAAATGTTGAACTCGATATTGAGTCCGGAAGGCTGTAAAGTGCCTAATCGGAAGATGAGGTGCTGTTCCTCGAGCTTACGCTGGGTTTCTGTGGAACAATGCAAGAGCCCGAGTATGGTGTGGTCTGAGTGGGAATGGGGCGGTGAATTAAAATGACAGGCGACCGGAAGCTCGGGGTCACCCTTACGGACTGAACGGGGGTGTTCTGCAAAGCGATCACCCAATCTGCGTTTGGTCTCCCCAATGTAGAGGAGACCACATCGTGAGCAGCGAATACAGTATGCTAGATTGCAAGGAGTACAAGTAAATCGCTCTTTCACCTGGAAGGGGTGTTTAGGGCTCTGGACAGTGGGAAGGGGGGAGGTATAAGGGCATGTGTTGCATCTCCTGCACTTGCATGGGAAGGTGCCAGGCAAAGGGGAAGAGGTGCTGGGGGTGATGGAAGAGTGGACTAGGACGTCTCGGAGGGAGCGGTCCCTACGGAATGCTGAAAGGGGAGGGGAGGGGAAGATGCGTTTGGTGGTGGGATCACTTTGGAGGTGGCGGAAGATGATCCGTTGAATGTGGAGGCTGGTGGGGTGAAAGGTGAGGACAAGGGGAACCCTATCGTAGTTCCGGGGAGGGGCAGGGGTGAGGGCAGAAGTTCTAGTACGGTTTAAATCAAAAGTGGCCACAGTAAATAATAATTCTAATAGGTCTAAGAGCGTTAAAAAAAACAAGCCTGAAGGCTTTGTGTCTTAATGCGAGGAGCATTCGTAATAAGGTGGATGAATTGGCGGCGCAAATAGAGGTAAATGAATATGATTTGGTTGGGATTACGGAAACGTGGCTCAAGGATGGCCAAGGCTGGGAACTCAACATCCAGGGGTATTCGATATTCAGGAAAGATAGGCAAAAAGGAAAGGGAGGTGGGGTAGCATTACTGGTTAAAGAAGGGATTGACACAATTGTAAGGAAGGATATTAGCTCTGATGATGTGGAATCTGTATGGGTAGAATTGAGAAATACTAAGGGGAACAAAACGTTAGTGGGAGTGGTATATAGACCTCCAAACAGTAAGGTGGAGGCATTAAAAGGGAAATTAAAGAAGCGTGCAATAAGGGCACAGCAGTCATCATGGGTGACTTTAATCTACATATAGATTGGGCTAACCAAATTAGTAACAATACTGTGGAGGAGGAATACCTGGAGTGTTTACGGGATGGTTTCCTGGACCAATATGTCGAGGAACCAACCAGAGATCAGGCCATCTTAGACTGGGTATTATGTAACGAGAAAGGATTAATTGGCAATCTTGTTGTACGAGGCCCCTTGGGTCGGTGCGATCATAATATGATCGAATTCTTCATTAAGATGGAGAATGAAGTAGTTGACTCAGAGACTAGGGTCCTGAATTTAAATAAAGGAAACTACGATGGTCTGAGGAGCGAGTTGGGTAGGATTGATTGGGGAATGTCACTCAAAGGGTTGACAGTGGATAGGCAATGGCAAACATTCAAAGACCGAATGGATGAACTGCAGAACTTGTTCATCCCAGTTTGGCATAACAATAAAACAAAAAAGGTGACTCAACCGTGGCTGACAAGGGAAATTAGGGATAGCATAAGATCCAAGGGAAGGACATATAAATTGCCCAAAGAAAGCAATAATCCTGAGGATTGGGAGCAGTTTAGGATTCAACAAAGGAGGACAAAGGGATTAATTAAGAAAGGGAAAATAGAATATGAGAGTAAGCTTTCAGGGAACATAAAAACTGACTGTAAAAGCTTTTATAGATATGTGAAAAGAAAAAGATTGGTGAAGTCAAGCGTAGGTCCCTTGCAGTCAGAATCAGGGGAATTTATAATGGGGAACAAAGAAATGGCACACCAACTAAATACATATTTTGGTTCGGTCTTCACAAAGGAGGACACAAATAACCTCCCAGAGATGTCAGGGAACATAGGGTCTGATGAAAGGGTGGAACTGAAAGAAATCAGTATTTATAGGGAAATGGTGTTAGGAAAATTGATGGGACTGAAGGCCGATAAATCCCCAGGGCCTGATAATCTACATCCTAGGGTACTTAAGGAAGTGGCCCTAGAAATAGTAGATGCATTGCTGGTCATCTTCCCGAACGCAATAGACCCTGGAACAGTACCCATGGATTGGAGGGTAGCTAATGTTACCCCACTATTCAAAAAAGGTGGTAGAGAAAAAGCAGGGAATTATAGACCGGTAAGCCTGACATCAGTAGTGGGGAAAATGCTAGAGTCCATTATAAAAGATATAATAGCAGAGCACTTGGAAAGCAGTGACAGGATCGGACAAAGTCAACATGGATTTACAAAAGGTAAATCATGCTTGATTAATCTACTGGAATTTTTTGAGGATGTAACTGGTAAAATAGATAAGGGAGAACCAGTGGATGTGGTGTATTTGGACTTTCAGAAGGCTTTCGATAAGGACCCGCTTAAGAGATTAGCGTGCAAAATTAAGGCACATGGGATTGGGGGAAAGGTATTGACTTGGATAGAGAACTGGTTGGCGGACAGAAAGCAAAGAGTTGGAATAAACGGGTCGTTTTCGAGTGGCAGGCAGTGACTAGTGGGGTACCGCAAGGATCTGTCCTAGGACCCCAGCTGTTCACAATATATATTAATTAATGATCTGGACGAGGGAATTGGATGTAATATCTCCAAATTTGCAGACGACACAAAGCTGGGTGGGAGGGTTTGCTGTGAGGAGGATGTCGTGAAACTCCAGTACGATTTGGACTGGTTGGGTGATCCTCTTTTGGTACGATTTGGACTGGTTGGGTGATTGGGCACATACATGGCAAATGCACTATAATGTGGATAAATGGGAGGTTATCCACTTTGGTGGCAAAAACAGGAAGGCAGATTATTTTTTGAATGGCAACAGATTGGGAGAAGGGCAAGTGCAAAGAGACCTGGGTGTTCTTGTGCACCAGTCGCTGAAGGTAAGCATGCAGGTGCAGCAGGCGGTTAAGGCGGCAAATGGTATGTTGGCCTTCGTAGCAAGAGGGTTCGAGTACAGGAACAAGGATGTCTTGCTGCAGTTGTACAGGGCCTTGGTGAGACCGTACCTTGAGTATTGTGCGCAGTTTTGGTCGCCTTATCTGAGGAAGGACGTTCTTGCCATGGAAGGAGTGCAGCGAAGATTCACCAGGCTGATATTTGGGATGGCAGGAATGACGTACGAGGAGAGATTGTGTCGATTGGGCTTATACTCACTGGAGTTTAGAAGATTGAGAGGGGATCTCATCGAAACCTATAAAATTCTGTCAGGCCCGGACAGACTAGATGCAGGAAGGATGTTTATGATGGCCGGGGAGTCCAGAACCAGGGGTCATAGTCTAAGGATAAGGGGTAAGCCATTTAGGACTGAAATGAGGAGGAATTTCTTCACCCAGAGAGTGGTGAACCTGTGGAGTTCTCTGCCACAGAGGGCGCTGGAGGCCAGTTCATTAAATATATTCAAGAAGGAGTTGGATATATTTCTTAAGGCTAAAGGGATCAAGGGATATGCGGAGAAGGCAGGGACAGGGTACTGAATTTGGATGATCAGCCATGATCTCATTGAATGGCGGAGCAGGCTCGAAGGGCCGAATGGCCTACTCCTGCTCCTATCTTCTCTGTTTCTATGTTTCTATGGGGCAATGTTCCTTTTAAGCTGTGTAGTCGTGCAGCGCTCTGCAGCTCCCGCACAGCCGGCTTTTAAATGGAAAAAAACTGCACATGCACGGCATTTTGAATGAACCGTGCAGCCCCTTAAAGGGGCCGTGCATCAAAAAAAAATTAAAGGGAACATTGATTAGGAGTTTGTCACACTTAGTAACTGAAATAGAAGGGATAAAATGGAGTTTACATGTTACATAGGACATATGGCACAGAAACAGGCCATTCGGCCCAACCAGTCCATGCCAGCGTTTATGCTCCACTCGAGCCTCCTCCCATCTTTCCTCATCTAAATCTATCAGCATAACCCTCTATTCCCTTCTCCCTCATATGCTTGTCTAGCCTCCCCTTAAATGCATCAAAACTATTCGCTTCAACCACTCCCTGTGATAGCGAGTTCCACATTCTCACCACTCTTTGGGTAAAGAAGTTTCTTCTGAATTCCCTATTGGATTTCTTGGTGACTTATCTTATATTGATGGCCTCTAGTTATGCTCTTCCCCACAAGTGGAAACATTCTCTCTGTATCCACTCTATCAAAACCTTTCATGATTTTATAGACCTCTATTAGGTCGCCCCTCAGCCTTCTTTTTCCAAGAGAAAGGAGACCCAGCCTGTTCATCCTTTCCCGATATGTATACCCTCGCATTTCGTTGTACCTATTGTTTGCACCTAATGGAACAAGATGCACCAACCCCAAATTTAATTTGATTGGCACTCACATAAATCTTTGGTCAGGACAAGGACAAAGGTTAACACCTCCTTTACAGTCGGCACAGTGAGCTGCTAATGGTAAACAATTTGTGAAGGGTCACCCTTCAATATACACTCTGGTCAGTCATCCACAGGCCAGATTACGCTCTCTTCAATTAAAGCAAGATAGAACCACGATCAAATTGGAAAGATTAATTTCATGTTGTTTGAAAATCCTATCTTCAAAAATCAAACCACAACTTTAAGATTTCTTGAAAGGTTAATGTGACTACTCATGAAATAGAAAAATGTAGTTTTACTACTACATTTGGCATTTACTGTGATCTGATCTACAATCCCTTATGTATGATGTACAGAACAAATGTCTAAGTTTTGTTTTTAAAGGGAAAAGGATTCTTTTAAAACATTTTCATTATACCCCACGACTTTGGGTCTGAAACGTAAGACCACAAAGACTGAATTGAAGAAAATATGCAACACAACATGCTTCCTGAAACATTAACATTTTTGTTCAAGTTCTGATTAATACATTTTCCAAAATTTCTACACAGAATACTCTTTGGATTTTTTTTAGAGACTGCAATCAAAAATACCATAAAGTCTAAGACTGTAACGAGTTCAATCGAAGCACAAGCTAGAAAATGTGCAATTGTTCACAGGCAATTTCAGAAGTTTTCATGCATCTAATTGGGACACACTACTGTGGATTTTACAAAACTGAATATAGGCACAGAACATGTTTTAAAACAAGAGTTGAGGTTTAAAATTAAGAAATGTAATTGGCGATTCGCTAATTTAAAAAAAATAACCCAGAAGAAAACCAATGATATGGGGGTATCCCTGGATCAATTTGTATTTTTTTTTAAAGTAACACGTAGTCCTGCAACTCTGCAGACACTGCTCAATGAATGGTCAATAGCTCAGTTTTCACCCTCCTTGTGGGAAAGTGTGTGGCTTATGGTGCATCGCCACAATCAATTAAAAATTCACCTTGGTGCAAACCATCACTCGCCCCCAAGTTTGTTAGAGCGCCAATACTTAACTTATCTCAAATCAGAATGTTACTTTTAATTCCTTCCATTTATCTCTACCTATTTTCTTACTGCCAAGGTATCAGACTTGGCTCAGTGACAGCACTCTGACCTGTGAGTCAGAAGATCGTGGATTCAAAGGCCCACTCCAGAGACTTGAGTACATAAGCTAGGCTACACTTCAGTGCAGTCCTGAGGGAGTTCTGCATTGTCGGACGAGCTGTCTTTTGGATGAGACATTAAACACACTTCTACATCTACCCTATCAGATGAATGCAAAAGATCCCATGGCACTATTCGCAGAAGAGCAGGGAAGTTGTTCCGGCGGCCTGGTCAATATTTATCCCTCAACCAAAATCTCTAAAAAAAAATAAAAATAAAAAAATAAAAAAATAAAAATTAAAAAAAATGATTTAAGATTCTCTGGTCATTGTTCTTTGATGTAATTGCTGTTTGAGGGACCTTGCTGTGCACATATTGGCAGCCATGTTTCCCTACATTACAACAGTGACTGCAATTCAAAAAAGTACTTCATTGGCTGTTTTGAGGTGTCTTGAGGTCATGAAAGATGCTGTGTCAATGCAGATTCTCTTTCTTTACTAAGTTTTCTCACCACGTGTAGAAAAATTCTAAATCTTTACTTTCACATTCAGTTTATTTTCTCTCAGTTGGGTGAAATGCTCTTTTGCTAAACTGTAACTGTGGTATGAATTTTGAAGCTCTTTCACAGTGTCTAGCTGTGACATTCCCATAGAATGGATGTCTAATTTCAGCATCATCATTGTAGAGAGGCACTCAGCAGATTGAAACGGGAGGGGCGGGGGGGGGGGGGGGGGGGGGGGAACCGTTGAAAAATTACTTTCCGTGAAGCACTTTACTGATAGAGGTATTTTGGTGAGGAAATCTGCTATTCATTTTTTTCCCCCCCTTTGCACCAAACACTATCGTGGTCTGACAGGGTGGATCAACCACTCCTGCGTCTCCTCCAACATCATTCTCAAAGCAGCTGCTAGGTGTTCAAGATTGGCTAAAGCATAATTTCCCCTCCTTCTCAGGGGAATCTCAGTGAACCCAGACTCTACTTCACTGGACAGCAATGCTCCCCAACCCACTTTAAAAGAAGTTGCACTAGACTTCTTCAGATGCAAAAAAAAAAGTTTACTAATCTGAAATAATGGTGTGGAGATGCCAATGTTGGACTGGGGTGGACAAATGTAAGAAGTCACACAACACCAGGTTATAGTCCAACAGTTTTATTTGAAATCACAAGCTTTCGGAGCGCTGCTCCTTCGTCAGGTGAAGTGGAGAGATGCATAAAGACACAGCTTATATAGTCAGAGAATCATGCCAGATGATTACAGGTAATCTTTCTAACTGCCATTTATCACACCTCGGCAGAGAGATAATCACAGCAATCAAAGGTGTGAATGGTGTCCAAACAGGTCAGTCAGGAAAACATTACATCAAAGAACAATGAGGTGGGGTCACAAGGGGTAAAATGTTGCAGATGCTGGGGTCTGTATGGAAAACAAAAAAACATTTTATTTGCTGGAAATCACAGCAGGTCCGGCCGCATCTGTGTAGAGAGAACAAGCCAACGACGACTCGAGTCTGGATGACCAGCCTTCAACATGTCATCGATGACGACGAACACCTCGCCAAGGCCACCCCCACGCCTCCACTACTCGCCTTCAAACAGCCGCCTAACCTCAAACAGACCATCGTTCGCAGCAAGTTACCCAGCTTTCAGGAGAACAGCGACCACGACACCACACAACCCTGCCACGGCAACCTCTGCAAGACATGCCAGATCATCAACACAGATACCATCATCACACGTGAGGACACCACCCACCAGGTACATGGTACATACTCATGTGACTCGGCCAACGTTGTCTACCTCATACGTTGCAGGAAAGGATGCCCCGGAGCATGGTACATCGGCGAGACCATGCAGACACTGCGACAACGGATGAACGGACACCGCGCAACAATCGCCAGGCAGGAGTGTTCCTTCCCAGTCGGGGAACACTTCAGCAGTCAAGGACATTCAGCCTCCGATCTTCAGGTAAGCATTCTCCAAGGCGGCCTTCGAGACACACGACAACGCAAAATCGTAGAGCAGAAACTGATAGCCAAGTTCCGCACTCATGAGGACGGCCTCAACCGGGGTCTTGGGTTCATGTCACGCTACATGTAACCCCACCTGACGTAGGGTCATCCAGACTCGAGTCGTCATTGGCTTGTTCTCTCTACACAGATGCGGCCGGACCTGCTGTGATTTCCAGCAAAAAAAATGTTTTTTTGTTTTTTGTTTTTCATACAGACCCCAGCGTCTGCAACATTTGACCCCTTGTGACCCCACCTCATTGTTCTTTGATGTAATGTTTTCCTGACTGACCTGTTTGGACACCATTCACACCTTTGATTGCTGTGATTATCTCTCTGCAGAGGTGTAATAAATGGCAGTTAGAAAGATTACCTGTAATCATCTGGCATTATTCTGACTATATAAGCTGTGTCTTTATGCATCTCTCCACTTCACCTGACGAAGGAGCAGCGCTCCGAAAGCTTGTGATTTCAAATAAAACTGTTGGACTATAACCTGGTGTTGTGTGACTTCTTAAATCTGAAATAAGACATTTCTCACCTCTTATGGCTCACACTCACTCTTTGGTCAACAGCACAGGTAGGCAACTTTCTCCAAAGAGTTCCAACAATGCTGCTCTATAACTGAATGTAACCATGCATCCCTTTTCACGCCCCTCACCGATTTGGGGAAAGTCAAGCTTATTCTTTGCTCAGTGATTAGCCCATCAATGCGGGAATGCATCTCGAGAAATTGCAGCTGTTAACCTATGTTCTTCCAGTCCATTGCAAAAATAGTTCTGAAACAAAATTCCCTTAAAATGTGTGCTACTGATAATGCTATCCCTGCATCAGCTGTGAGTGAAACCAAGCTAACATTATGAAAAGTCTGATTGGTAGCAGTTTTCTTTGCTGCTGCCCTACCAGAAAAGTATCATACTACTAGCCCCTCTTACATTATCTGTTCTCTGTTAACAATCATCTCTCTGGCTCAGCCTTTTGAGGGGAAAACTGGTTGAATAACAGCAAGGCAACTCAAGGGACAAGATTGTCGGCTGCTATGGGATCACAGATGGTCAAACAAAAACCTAAAAACAATTTAAATTGGCAGGAAGGGTATGATTTTACCTAGAAAAATATCATGCCTAATTTAAAAAGATTGATGGTTCCATTTGTATTACAAAATAGATCACATATAAACGGAATTTCCCAGAACGAGCAGCTAATACTCAGGTACAACCCTAATCATATGTGGATTTTGTACAGAAATTGAGAAACAGCTGTTCCTAACAGGATGTGTTCTGTGCCAATGTAGTGCCTATCATCTGTGTAGTTGCCATCAGCAAAGCAAGCAAACATATGCGAAGATGAAGTATACCAAGTATATTAAGCATGACCTTTAACAGCATTTTAAGATTAAAATGACATATTCCTTTAATATCAATTCTGAAGTATAATATATTCAACAAAGTGGGCAAATGTTCTTTTTAACTGGATTTAACTTTTTAGATTTCAAAGCTATTTGTTCAAATATAAGCAGAGTCCTTATAAGCAGAAGCTCTCACTAATTTTATTTAAAAAAATTAACTTTGAAACATGCAAGCTTTTATATTTAGTACAAGTGACCTATTGATGATAATATAAAATGTTGCACCATACAACACATAAAGGAGAGGAAACTGAAGTATAGCTAACACAAAATGTATAACGCCATTAAACTAGCTACAGCACAATAATCACAGCTTTTCACTATAACCTCATGACTATATTAACTTTCTTCTTTTCAGGAACCTGTCTCCTATACATTAATTCAACCATCACACTTCACATCAGGTTACAATATTGTCCAACAGATTTTGGTAAGATTTTGTCTCAGAGCTTTTTTACTAATGTTCCAAATTCAGAGATTTCGGCACACAAAGTCAACCCAAAGAGAATGGAGCCTCCAAATAAAAATTATACGTCACAAGCCACAGGACAAAGTGAGGCACGCATATCATAACTGATATATGTATTAGCATTATCTGCCCCTGCGAGACCTCACGTAACAGCTTTCAAATCCCACCTTGGCTAGCCTGAGGATAGAGGTAAGGCACCACTGAATGGAGGCAAGATACCTCTCCCCAAGGTGGGGGTTGCTCTCACCCACATCCTGCTGACCAGCTGCAAAGTAAAACTGGAGAAATCTTGAAGCAGATCACCTACCTGGCTACTGTAGCACAGGGTCTTTAAGGACAGTGGAAAATAACTGAAGCTTGGGAGATAAATAAAAGATGAACTGCACCAATGTCTTCTCTCATTCAGTATGATGGCAATTTAAAACATGCAAGAATTTCTGCATGTAATTCCAGATGACTGAGTTTTACAATAAAAACAGAGGCCCCAATTTAATAATCTATGCACTTTTGCAAAATCTCAATATAGGCAAGGTCAAAACTGAACCAGTGGCAAAAATATTCTGTTTGTAATTTATTCTGTAAATTTTACATAGAACTGCCAGTAGCATCAATGTCTAAGCCACAAGCTTGGTTCTATGGCTAGGAAGAACGGTTGTAAACAAAGGGTCTCTCTCTCATTGCCAACCTTCAGCTTTCTAATTTGGTGATTACCACCAGGACTATGTCTACAAAAGTTTTGGTAAAGCATGTGTGTAATTTCCCACTGACAGCATTTCGAAAAGGATTAAAATTCACATTTAACTGGACACACCTCAAACATGCCAAAAAATATTTTAGAAGCCCAAATTGCTTAAACTACAGAAATTAAACTTGAGGGTATTTTATTGGGCACAAAACAAGAATGCTGTCAGAAACCCATATTAAATTCACCCAGAGTGTAATAACTA
The DNA here is from genome assembly GCF_052327205.1 of Somniosus microcephalus. Taxonomy (NCBI): domain Eukaryota; kingdom Metazoa; phylum Chordata; class Chondrichthyes; order Squaliformes; family Somniosidae; genus Somniosus; species Somniosus microcephalus. Next base: position 197,012,311 of record NC_140993.1, read on the forward strand.
GGTCAATGATTTAGAAAGTCCCCACTGGGGATAATAAGATGAGCTAGCTTTATTAAATAATTCTAAAATACCTAACCTGCGAGAAGTTACTAATAAGGTTTAAAGGAACACATGTTGCCAAGAGGCTAGGTTATTCTCCCCAAGCACAGTAACTGCAGCAGCTGGCATGGCAAAGTGGCAAACCCAAATTAACATGAGGGATAAAGGCCAAGGAATCGGCAGAAGGCTGCACTAAGTACTTCAGCAAGTGAGAGGACAATGGTGACACAAATAGGTGCTAAGGGAAAATCTAATAACACAAAATCAGATTTTATTTGGATTGAAACCAATTGGATTGAAACTGCTCCATTTAACAGTGCTGTACGTCTTAGTTCACTTAGAATTTAATGCACAATTGCAACTGAAACTAGGTCATGTGCTTAACTGATATCCATCCTTTTCCGTTCAGTTTGTTTGTGTAGGCAGACATTCCAAAATAAAATTAGCATGCTACTCATCTATGTTTTGTTGGGGCGACGAGAGGATAGCATGTACAGTATCATAAAGATTGAATTGTTTCACTGAGTTAATTGATTAACTCATTCCATTTAATTTAAATATTCATTGCACATTAATGCAATTTCTCAAGTTAGTGCCGGGATCTTTGTTATTCACATTGGCCCAGATTTTCCGATCGCAGGCCTCCCGCGGGCGGAGGGCTGCGATCTGGAAAAATCTGCGCCCTTACCCGAGGGCTCCCGGGAGGCGCACAGTTCCGCTGCTGGGCCTCTCCAAACTGCCGGTGCGCGGGGCCCACGTATCCCAGAGGCGCATGTAGTTCGCAGCATCCCTGGGATCACGTGGACCATGGGGAGCCAATCAGAGAAGGGAATCTCCCTTCATACATTTGACAGGAAGACCTGTCAAATATATGAATGGAGATCACCCCCAAAAACATAGTAAAACTTCAAATAAATGTTTTAAAAATCACGTTTTTAAAATGACTTGAAATTACATAACTATTTTAAACAAAAATTTAAATTTTGAAAAAAATTTAAGTTTTTAACAGGACTAAAAATAAACTTGCCTTTCTTTAAAGTATTTTTAAATGATAAATCAGTGGGAATTTTTTTTAAAACTTTTTTCCAACTCTTATCCTGGTAAAAGCAGGCCTTGCGCCTGCTTTTACCAGGCGCAAGAATTGTAAGCAGGCGCAAGAATTGTAAGTGTTTTCTGCGGGCGGAGGGTCTCCAAAAAGCAGAACTCTCCGCCCGCAGAGGCCCTTCTCCCGGGGAGCCGGAGGATCTGTCAAGAGCTTTCTTGACAGATTGGAAATGCCGATTTCCAGCGCATGCGCAGTGCATGCGCAGTGCATGCCTGAAACCAGCATTTCCGATGTCCCTACGGGTGAGTACACAGTGCGTACCCACCCGTAGGGATCGGAATATACGGCCTATTGTTTATCAATGATCTGGAAGTGGGCATTGAAAGATGATTGATAAAAATTGCCAATGGTACCAAGGTTTGGAGGGGGTTGTAAATAATTAAGAGCAAGCTGATCAGGTACAGAGGCATCTAGATAGATTGGGAAGATAAGACTATAGAAATGGCAACTGAACTTTAAAGTCAGCAAATGCAAAATGATGACACTAGGAAAGCAGAATAAACATTGGACCTATAAACTAAATGGTGTTAATCTAAAGGATAAAGCCCAGGAAAATAATTATTGATGGACAAATCGCTGAAACCGTGTGTAGCAGTGCACAGCAGCAGTAAAGAAAAGCAAATAGGATCTGGGATTCTATTGGATCATGGAATAGAAGATGTCACAGGATGATACTGAGCCTATACAGGACAATGATTCAAACCAATTTGAAGTACTGTGTGCAGTTCTGATTTGGAATATTACATAAAGGACATCATAGCTCTGGAAAAGGGGGAGAAAAAGGCTACCCGTCTGATACTGGACATCGGACACAAACAACAAAAAGAAACTACACAAGCTGAGTTTGTTGGCATTGGAGAAAATTGAGAGGGGATCTTGTTGAGTTATTTAAGATCTTTAAGGATATTGTAAAGTGGAATACTAAGAAGCTGTTTAGCACAGCCTCAAAAATGACAATGAGGGAAGGTGAAAGAATAGATTAGTTTCACATATAGTTAGGGTGTACTGCCCAAGTGACTGAGGCTGATAACATCAGTAATTTAAGGGGGCGTTGGAAAGGCATTTTCTGCGAGAAAAACAAATTGAGAGATATAGGTAGTGAATTGTGCATCGTGTTTTGAACTCTGGGCCAGCAAGATGGACCAAAATGGTCAATTCCCTGTCGTATGCTTTCCTGTGTTCCTCAGCTTCCCCCATGACTCAGCTGGTTAAAGTAGTGAGTAGTTGAGCAATTCAGACAGGGAGAGTTCCAGGTTGGGGCAGGGGGAGAATTAAAAACATAGAAAACTAGGGTTCCTTTCCTGATCGCTGTCCAATGATCCCTGCTATAAGTGTTATGTGGATATCAGATGAGGACAGCTTACAGCTGATATGATAATCCCTGCAGCCAAACTATCTATTGACACTCACCGTCCAATCTCTCTCTTACACATACACACGTCTTATGAAAGGCACCACAGAATTAACATTGAATCAGACAGAGAGAAGAATTCGCATGAATAACAAGTAATATGCCCCGTTTATATAGCAACTGCTGATTTGCATTTGTGCCCAGGTTATGACAACATTGTATCTCAGGCATTCATTATTCTAATATAAACAAATCAATGCTTGGTATACAAAAGTTTCTTTGCACATTAAAAATTGGTATGGATTTCAAATTTTCCCTCATCTTCAGTGTTGAAGTGCCGTTACCTAGGGGTATTTCAGACCACTCTCCAGGGTTTTCAGTTAGCTAATAAAACTCAAAATTCTAGGTTTATAAGGTCTTGACTTTTCATTGCATAATCACACTCATGAGAGTTACATGTTAATCCTTTAACTGGTAAAGATGTTTGTCTATAGGTGGTTCAGATTTACCAAATGTGCACACCCATAACTCACAAGTCTAAGTTGCTTTTGAATATTTTAAATTACCCTGGTAACTTTCAAAACATGGAAGTATAGGCAACAGAGCAAAAAGGCCTCTGTTAGCCTGTACAGCCCTTCTATAAACTTTGGTAAAAGTGGCATCAAAACAGTCACATGCTTAGTTGTTTTAAAGTCTATCTTGCCTGTGCAAAATCATTCTATAACCTAGAAAGGGTGGTTTCTACAGCAGTAGGAGCAGCAATGGTCCAACACAAAATGAGCCATTACTAGGTACAAGCTGCTGATATCCCAATTGCATTCCGGGACTGTGATTCATGCACCTGAACTTGAAATTATCCATCCTACAAGTCTGCAAACTAAATCATGTGTTTTTAAATATACCAATCTTCATTCTGTAATACCTTTGCAACTGAACCACATTATTTTTTCCAACCACGCTTTCTACACAAGTAATTTACTGAGTGTTAAGTGCAAGTTTGGTTGAAGACATCGACAGCTCACTGTAAGCAAGCATAGTACTTTCCCTCCAGATCCTCCCTCCTGTCATAGCAGAGATAAGATGCTTTTGTTTCCTATCTGTATGGATTCTGCCTATGAAAAAAAGGACAAGCCGCATATTTCATTGTTTTGAAACCCTAACACTAAAATGTTTCTTCAGTCTCTACATTTGATTTCAACAACTATAAAGCTGGAGTGTCTAAATTACATGCTCATGCTAGCTCCACATGGAAGCTGTCTACTCTAAGCTAATTTCCTTGCTATTTTCCCAAATGCTTCATTATATTTCCACATCAGTTGTGTATCTAATGCCCTGTTAAGTGCCTTGATTGATGCAGCTTCAGTAGCTACTTGCAGCAATGCGGAGTGGAACGCAGAAGCACCTTCATGTGGTCACACTGGCCACGTGTTTTCCTTTTTGGAAAATATGGACGCTGTGCAAAACAAATATTATTTGATGCTGTGAAAATGACATAGCTGATCCACTGATAAACAACTAATGAAACTCACAAATACTACTTTCAGTACAAAATCGATCTAAGAGTATATGGGTCCCAGGTGAAATATACAAGTACAAAAGGGTGGACGCATTATATATTAGCAAAACTAATAACGCTGTGCACAATTTCAAGAGTGATCAAGGAACACATGGGTGTGGAATAAATACCAAAACAATTGGAGAAAAAGATGTTTGGAAAAATTCTGAAGAGGGTTAAACACACATCCTAGGTTTAATTCCTACTCTGTACTGTGCCAGTAGAGGCATTACATTTGGCCTCTGCAGCTCGGTGTTGAGGTAAGAAAAATCACCTAGGGTTTCCACTCCTGAACTCTTTCCAAACACCTCTGCTGGACCCCATGTATGGACGTTGGGCGAGGTTACAATTGCACATGGCTGTGATGCCCCCAATCAACACTCACACACTAGGAATGGTCCCTTGGGCGAGGTAATTGAGTACAACCATTGCCTGAGGGACATACTGTAGCAAACATGAAAGCTACAGGAAAGGAAAAGAGGAAAATGTTCATGGCAAAACCCCTTGTCTAAGCAAACAGCTGGTGCTGCAAATTTTACCATGGTAGCGACTGGTCAAAGAACTGCAGCTACACTGATGAAGACGCATTCACCTTCAGTAACTACATTAGCCAAACAAGCCTAAATAACTAGTAGCTTATCTACCAACACTGTCGTCATGGATACAAATAAGATGTCAACTCTTACAAAGCAGATTTATTTTACAAAAAGACAAACTCTTGAAAAGCAACTAGATTAAAGAAAGCAAACTTACCCACTAGCCAGATTGAGGAGTTCCTGTTTTTCAGCCACACTCGATTTTTCTTCTAGTTCCCACAGGAGCACATTGACGAGGTGAGAATTCTTGATAATAATGGGCACTTCCTCAAACATATTCTCAGAAGTAATGAGCGCCTTCTTTATTCTAGTTGATAAATAGAAACAAGATGAGAATAATGGCACTTATTCATATTTGTTTATGAAGGTGATTAGTTCTCAAACAACAACCATCACTCATTTGGAGTGAGATGGGCACATTTTGGTTTAGAAGTTACATATTTGGACCCATTTCACTTAAAAATAACCACAGCTGCATTTATTTATATGGGTTTGAAATTGGGGTTGCTCATTTTAAAGAGAAATCTGATATTTCTCTGATCTGGACGACTTTCTTTATTCAAAGCATTTCAAGGTTTCAGATTTACAACATTTCAGCGGTTTAAGGATTTTGTATTACCAGTATTTCAACTCAAAATGGCTCTCGACTCTCCAGATGCTGAGCAACTTTATCCAGTTAGTAGCTGAGCTATGCAGACCAGGTTTGATCTGTTGTGCTAAATTACCCGATCTTAATCAGAACAGCAGTAAGAATGCTACAATTGATGTGGAATTAGGGAATGGGTGGGAATACACAGGTTTTCCACTGTTGACCATTATTCAGTGACTTGTGGCGACACGCCACCACTGGACATAATCCGCTCACGGCGGCACAGTCTAAGCAGAAGCCCCCAGCCGGGGGCCCTTTCCTCCAGCAACTTGTTTCCCGCAGGGACAGGCTGCCGGGAGCACTTCCTGTCTGGGAAGTATTTAAGTGGATGCGTGGGCTTTTCTAGTTCCTGTTTGTCATGTGGTTGGAATAAAGCAGTTGTGTATTCAATAGCTCTGGTCTCGACTCCCACGTTTGCCGCGGTATCTCAACACTGGTGACCCCGACGCTCAGGACGAATCCTAAGCTAGCATGGCAGATACAAACGCAGTCACGGTTAAATTACCAGACTTTTGGGAGAACCTCGCCGAAGCCTGGTTCGTTCAAGCGGAGTCCAGATTCCGGCTGAAAGGCATTACAGTCGACGCCACGAAGTACGACTACCTCGTCGCCTCGCTCACCTACGCTACAGTCCCCAAGGTTTGGGCAGCGCTGCAGAATCCACCAACGGAGGGCAAGTACGAACATCTGAAGGCTGCGCTAATTAAAAAATTTCAAACGTCCTCTTACCAGCGCCACTGCCAACTCCTGGACCTCCCCGGCCTTGGTGACGCTTCACCATCAGACCTGCTTTCCCACATGCTGTCCCTCTCAGACGACAAAAATCCCGGCGCCCTTTTTCGCACACTTTTCATTCGGCAGCTCCCCGCCAGCATCCGCCCGCTCATTGTGGAGTCTGACTCCACGGACCTGAATCATATAGCCGAAAAGGCCGACCGGCTGCTCTCTGCACAGGCCGCTCGCGACGTCGCGCCCGACCTCACGGCAACGACCACGCGGTCTTCCCGGGCCGCTAGGCCCGACCGCCCTACCACTCCGGGTCACTGCTACTACCACACCCGTTTTGGCACTAGGGCTCAACGCTGCACGCCACCGTGTACCTTCAAACCCCCCCCCCCGCACTGGCCGCGGGGCAGAAGGAGCCCCTACTGTACGTCACTGACGACAGAACCAACCGCCGATTTCTGTGCGACACAGGGGCCCAGCACAGCATCACCCCCGCCTCCGCCCTCGAGATCCAACGCGGCACACGGGGTATCACACTGGCTGCAGCCAACGGCTCTGAAATCCGCACATATGGCACCCGCATGGTCACGCTCGACCTCGCGGGCCGCCGCTACCGCTGGGAGTTCCTCACAGCCAAGGTCCTCTGCCCACTCATCGGCGCCGACTTCCTACGCGCCCACGGCCTCCTTGTCGACATTCCGAGGCACCGCCTCGTCGACATCAACACTATGGCCCCCATCCCCGGCGCCTTTACCCCGGCCCGTTCGGCCGGCCTGACGACCTACTGCCTCGCCAGAGCCACGGACGACTACTCGGCACTCCTAGCTGAGTTTCCCGCCCTCACTAAACCGACCTTCTCGGCCAAAGCCGCCAAGCATGGTGTGGAACACTATATCCCCACCACCGGCCCCCCAGTTTCTGCCCACGCCCGCAGACTCAACCCGGCCAAGCTGGAAATCGCGCGGGCCGAGTTCACCAACATGGAACAACTCGGCATCATCCGCCGCTCCAGCAGCCCTTGGGCCTCGCCCCTCCACATCGCCCCCAAGCCCGGCGGAGGCTGGCGCCCTTGCGGGGACTACCGCCGCCTCAACGACGCCACCACCCCCGATCGATACCCGGTGCCACACATCCAGGACTTCTCGGCCCGACTGGCCGGACGAACCGTCTTTTCCAAAGTCGACCTGGTGCGCGGTTACCACCAAGTCCCCGTACACCCCGCGGACATCCCCAAAACGGCCGTCATCACCCCATTCGGCCTGTTCGAGTTCCTGAGGATGCCCTTCGGCCTCAAGAATGCAGCACAGGCTTTCCAGCGCCTTATGGACTCAGTCCTCCGGGACCTGAACTTCCTATTCGTCTATCTAGACGACATTCTCGTGGCCAGCTCCTCCAAACAGGAACACCTCGAACACCTTCGCATCCTGTTCGGGCGCCTAGCCCAACACGGGCTCATCCTCAGCCCGGCGAAGTGCCAATTCGGCCTAACCGAGATCGATTTTCTCGGTCACCACATCACCCCTGCTGGGGCCGTCCCCCTGCCCAACAAGGTGCAGGCCGTCCAGCAATTCCCCCGCCCCACAACCATCAAGGGCCTCCAGGAGTTCCTCGGGATGGTGAACTTCTACAACAGGTTCATCCCCAGAGCCGCAGCCCTCATGAAGCCCCTATACGACTCCCTCCGAGGAAAATCCGGCAAGATGGACGTAGCCTGGACCACTGACACGGCAGCCGCCTTCGACGCCACCAAAAACGCGCTCGCCGACGCCACTCTGCTCGCGCACCCGAGGGCCGATGCCCGGGTCGCGCTCACCACCGACGCCTCCGACCACGCGGTCGGGGCCGTGTTCGAGCAGTGGGTCAATGGCGCGTGGCAGCCACTTGCCTTCTACAGCCGCCAACTGCGCCCCCCGGAGGTCAAATACTCCACTTTCGACCGCGAGCTTCTCGCACTCCACCTGTCGGTCCGCCATTTCAGGTTCCTCCTGGAAGACCGCCCCTTCACCGCGTATGTGGACCACAAGCCACTCACATACGCGATGGCCAAGCACACCGAACCCTGGTCCGCTAGGCAGCAACGCCAGCTCGCGGCCGTCTGAGTTTACTACGGACATTCAGCACGTCTCCGGTAGAGACAACGTGGTCGCCGACTGCCTTTCCCGTCCCGCTGTCTGTGCGAATCACCTCGCGGTCGACTACGCACAACTAGCAGCGGCCCAGCTCACGGACCCAGACCTCCTCTCGGCGGCTACCAGCCTGCCAGGGCTACGCCTAGCCAAGGTCGCGCACGGGCCCGAAGCCACGGCAGTCACGTGCGACGTCTCACTCGGCCAACCCAGGCCGGTCATCCCTGAGACCTGGCGCCGCCGCGTCTTCGACGCGCTCCACGGGCTCTCTCACCCGGGTTCCCGCGCATCCGTCAAACTCCTCTCCAAGCGCTTCGTCTGGCGCGGCCTCAGCAGAGATGTTCGGACTTGGGCCACCTCCTGCCTCGCCTGCCAACGGGCTAAGGTACAACTGCACACCAAAGCACCCCTGGGAGACTTCGAGGTACCCAGCCGCTGCTTCGACCACGTACACGTCGACATCGTCGGTCCCCTGCCGCCATCGCAAGGCCAAACTTATCTCCTCACGATGGTCGACCGCTACACACGCTGGCCTGAGGCAGTGCCGCTGACCTCCACCACCACAGCCGACATCGCCAGGGCGTTCGTTAACACCTGGGTTGCGAGGTTCGGTGTACCGGCCGACATAACCTCCGACAGAGGCGCCCAGTTCTCCTCCGAACTCTGGACGGCCACAGCACGCAACCTCGGGGTGACGCTCCACCGCACCACGGCGTACCACCCGCAGGCCAACGGACTTTGTGAACGCTTCCACAGGTCACTCAAGGCCTCACTCCGCGCCGGCCTGCAGGACAGTACCTGGACTGACCGCCTACCGTGGGTGCTACTCGGCCTACGCACCGCGGTCAAGGAAGACCTCCAGTCCTCGGCAGCGGAGTTAGTCTACGGACAACCGCTGCGCGTCCCAGGCGAATTCCTTCCGGAGCCTACCAAGCCTTGGTCGGCCGAACAGCAGCGGCTCGACTCTTTCTCTTCCGCTCAGCAGTTCGCCCCACTTCCGGTCAACCGACACGGCGAACTTGCACCTCACGTCCCGCCAAATTTACAGCAGGCGCGCTTCATCTTCGTGCGACACGACGCGCACCACGGGCCCCTGCGACCCCCGTACGACGGTCCGTACGAGGTACTACAAACCGGGGACAAGGTCTTCAAGCTGCGACTCGGCGACAGGGTCGAGACAGTCTCCATCGACCGGCTCAAACCAGCACACACAGAACCAGGGGAACAGGTCCCCGTGGCCCAGCCTCCAACTAGAGGCCGTCCCCCCGGCAAGCCAGCACAGCCGGCGGCGAACCGCCCGACCCAACCAACCAGACCGGCGACCACTCAGAGCCGCTGCGCCAGAACCATTAGACCACCGTCACGACTCGTCCACTCCTCCTAAGCGGATTCTGGGGGGAGCTCTGTGGCGACACGCCACCACTGGACATAATCCGCTCACGGCGGCACAGACAGTCTAAGCAGAAGCCCCCAGCCGGGGGCCCTTTCCTCCAGCAACTTGTTTCCCGCAGGGACAGGCTGCCGGGAGCACTTCCTGTCTGGGAAGTATTTAAGTGGATGCGCGGGCTTTTCTAGTTCCTGTTTGTCATGTGGTTGGAATAAAGCAGTTGTGTATTCAATAGCTCTGGTCTCGACTCCCACGTTTGCCGCGGTATCTCAACAGACTCATGTTACAGGTACACTTCTGCGAGAAGAACTGCTACTTTGGCAAGGTTCATGTGTGACAGACATTCATGGAGCCCTACCCCAGCAAGTATTCAATGCCTTAGAGAGGAGAAAATTAGTGACAAAAAAAAAATTGCCAATGTGAAATCACTACCCAAAGCAGAGTTTAAAATTAATAAAGGATGTAGCTAATGACTCAAAGAATGGCTGAATATATCATCAATAGGCAAAATATTCTGCATATTCCATCTCAATGATGAAATCCATATAAAGCTATTTTTTAATACTCATTTTAATGAGATTTATTTCAATTGGAGAAACAAAGCGGTTTGGTCATTCTATAAACACAAGTTTTATGCAAAACAATGTTAGAATGCTTAGAAAAACCTACCTGTGGAAATTTTTGAGAGCGCCTTCAGAAGTCACACTCCAAAGTGTCAAAATAATAGTTATGCTAGAAATATACAGTCACCTGCGAATTTGCAAACCACCCTTATCAATCAACCTGTAATTTACCTCAGGATGCTTACAGCAAATAGATTTTTTTTTTTAAAATAGTTCTACTTTAGTAACAGAATTACAGATACAGTATATGGTATCCTGCACCTGTTAATACAATGAGCGACAGTACAGACGATCTGCCAATTAATATAAAACAAAAAGGTTTTTGACTCACTGAAATAACTTACAAGATCATTAATCAACACACGTATCCCCATCCAGTGGGTGCTCCTTTAACTTATATATATTCAAATTTGTCGATTGTCTATTTGGGAGTTACAAAATAGAGTGAAAATTACGCAGAGGCCAGTGGGTTAGCATACTGAACTTTCAACTCAAGATTAATGGGATAAAGGTCGCCACACTCTTTCTGCCAGTTGTAAGGGTCATACAAGTAGTACATCTGGCCACGCTAAACCCATTTCCCAAGTAGATGCACAAAACTGCCCACAAATCAGCACAAGTTAGCAAATTGGGCAAAGTGCTTGTGAACATCAGTTCAGGACAAGGTTGGGTCCTGCTATCAAATGGCCTGAGAACAGAGTGTTAGCTTACATAGAAAGCATCCACTTGGGAATGTGACAAAGTTCGGTAGCCATGTGGAAAATTGCCCAAGTATGTCCTGTCTACAAAAAGCAGGACAAATCCAACCCGGCCAATTACCGTCCCATCAGTCTACTCTCAATCATCAGCAAAGTGATGGAAGGTGTCGTCGACAGTGCTATCAAGCGGCACTTACTCAGCAATAACCTGCTAACTGACGCCCAGTTTGGGTTCCACCAGTGCCACTCAGCCCCTGACCTCATTACAGCCTTGGTCCAAACATGGACAAAAGAGCTGAACTCAAGAGGTGAGGTGAGAGTGACTGCCCTTGACATCAAGGCAGCATTTGATCGAGTGTGGCATCAAGGAGCCCTAGCAAAACTGAAGTCAATGGGAACCAAGGGGAAAACTCTCCATTGGTTGGAATCATACCTAGCACAAAGGAAGTTGGCTGTGGTTGTTGGAGGTCATTCATCTCAATCACATGACATCACTGCAGGAGTTCCTCAGGGCAGTGTCCTAAGCCAAACCATCTTCAGCTGTTTCATCAATGACCTTCCCTCCATCATAAGGTCAGAAGTGGGGATGTTCGCTGATGATTGCACACTGTTCAGCACCATTCAAGACTCGGCAGATACTGACGCAGTCCGTGTCCATATGCAGCAAGACCTGGACAACATTCAGACTTGGGCTGACAAGTGGCAAGTAACATTCGCACCACACAAGTGCCAGGCAATGACCATCTCCAACAAGCGAGACTCTAACCATCTCCCCTTGACATTCAATGGCATTACCATCGCTGAATCCCCCACTATCAACATCCTGGGGGTTACCATTGATCAGAAACTGAACTGGACCAGCCATATAAATACTGTGGCTACAAGAGCAGGCCAGAGGCTGGGAATTCTGCGGCGAGTGTCTCACCTCCTGACTCCCCAAAGCCTTTCCACCATCTACAAGGCACAAGTCAGGAGTGTGATGGAATACTCTCCACTTGCCTGGATGAGTGCAGCTCCAACAACACTCAAGAAGCTCGACACCATTCAGGATAAAGCAGCCCGCTTGATTGGCACTCCATCCACCACCGGCGCACTGTGCACCATCTACAAGATGCACTGCAGCAACTCGCCAAAGCTCCTTCAACAGCACCTTCCAAACCCGCGACCTCTACCACTTAGAAGGACAAGGGCAGCAGACGCATGGGAACATCACCACCTACAAGTTCCCCTCCAAGCCACACACCATCCTGACTTGGACCTGTATCGCTGTTCCTTCACTGTCGCTGGGCCAAAATCCTGGAACTCCCTTCCTAATAATAATTATAATAATAATAATAATAATAATTCAACTTTATTGTCATTGCACAAGTACATGAACAACGAAATGTGATCTTGCAAGCTCCCATGACTGGGAGAAGCAAAGCCGCTGCGTCGGTGCGCGCCGCCATTCCATTTCCACCATTCCTCCTGTCCGACAATCTTCAGCCCACCGCCCGGGCCTGCTCACCAGCCGCTCCTCCCGTGGCTCCTTCCGTGACCTTCTGCACCTGGTCTTCCCTGATGGTCACCCCTCCAGGTACTAACCAGGCCTGGCTCTGCTTAGCTTCCAAGCCTTGCATTGTGGGTGTACCTACACGATATGGACTGCAGCGGTTCAAGAAGGCAGCTCACCACCATCTTCTCAAGGGCAATTAGGGATGGGCACTAAATGCAGGCCTAGCCAGCCAGCGACGCCCACATCATCAATGAATTTTTTAAAAATTGCTCCCCAGCATAAATTGCCACGTTCAGGGAAGAAGGGATAGACTGAGAAAACTAGGAGGAAAAGAGGTCATAGAGGGTACACTGCTATGGTTGAGATAAAAGCACATCTACCTTACAGCCAGTGCTGGGGACTGACGAGTTCCATTTCCCATTGCTGATACCCACACCTTGAGACATGCATTTGTCAAAAAAGCTTTTTTTTTTTTTTACAGAAGCAAAATCCCACTTTGGTACTACCAGGATTTGCAGCCATGTAGAAAGAAGCCATACTTTATTTCATACTTGCATCCATTTCCTGGTTCTGATGGGCCACCACCTCAAATTAGGAAACTATTTAAACATCCAAAAACCATAACAGATGATTCTACATGTGTGGATCACTTATCAGATGACAAATGTTATTACACTTCATTCGGTTGTAAATATTGAACTACGTGCATTTTGGTACTGTGGCCCATGTTATATAGGCTTCATAACAAAATATACAGGTTTATACTCAATATTAAACTGCAACACTACCAAGGTTCAGACACTAGAGGTCCCATGTGAGCTACGAAAACATCAGAGCTCCCTCCACTGACAAAAACACATATTGCCCCACATAATCCAGAGGCTGCCGAGACAAAAGTATTTTTGTTTAAAAAGTAGATGCAAGACTTCAAACTTTTCATATTCTAATAATAGTTCTGACAACGATTCTTTTAACTTCCCCTTTGTTGTTCCAGTATAATCTATGTCTATGTTCTCGTTATCGTACTCCCCAACCAGTAGAAGTAATCTCATTGTATATCCTCTCAAAACCTCCCATACTTTTGAAAACTTTTATTAGCTCCCCCCTTGGTCTTCTCTGTTCATGTAGAGCCCAAATTTAATAAGCTTTTGTTCATAATTATAGCCTCTCATTCATAGTATCATTCTAGCAAATTTACGATGTACCCTTCCCATGATACTAATATCCATCCTATAACAGATTGCCCAATACTCCACTGTGGCCTAACCAATATCTTGTGTAAAATTAACATCCTTTCCTTGCTTTTGTATTCAATATCTTTTAGTCATGCAGCTACATTCTCTTTAATATCATCTCCCTTAATCTTCATACCAAGTTTCTTACATGTCACTTTATCAAATACTTTCTGGAATTTAAAAAAAAAATCTATAGCCACTGGATTCCCTTTACCGACACACTTGTGATTTCTTTAAAAAATTCAAATAAATGTGCCAAGAAAACCTGCTGGTTAAAAATCCACACAGATTAGCTGCTAATTAGTCAATGTCTTTTTAACTACCCTAGTTTCATCCCAGTTGTCTAGTTCCTTGGCACAACTCCCATTTCCAAATATTCTGGGAAAATCATGATTACTGCCTCCTCTTCAACCTCCTTCAGTATTCTGGGATGCATATCAACAAAGCACCAGGTGAATTTTGTACTTTTAATCCCATAAACTTTTTTTTTTATAAATAGTTTCCTTTTGACAATTTATCTCCAGTAGTCACCCTTCCATATCCTCTTCAGATATTTCTATGGTTACTTTCACCTTCTGGACAACTGAGGCAAAATATTTATTAACTATCTGTCATTCCCTCACTCGCCTACTTCATCTCCAAGTGATTCCAACCTTTCTTTGTTAATCCTTTTCTTTATATGCTTATAGAAAGCTCTTATTATTTCCCTTTAGTGACTCAGAATCTTTTCATACTTTCTCTTACCTTTCCTAATCCCTCCCATACTTTTATATTGCTCAGTTTACCTCTATTATACTCTTTGTATGTAATCATATGATTCTTTTTAAAACCGTACTATTGTTCTAATCTCTCGATTTATTCACAGAATTCCTGCCTTTGATGCACCTTCTATAATCCTAGTTAGAATGTGTTTAATTTGTAAGTTTATTAATTTCATATTTAAACATCTCACTGCTGTTTGATCTACTATTCTTTCCAACCAATCTGGGTTAGGTTCATTTTCATTCCACTGAAATTAGCCAATTTCCAGTCGAACACCTTGATCTTTGATTTCTCTTTTTCTTTATCCATTATATGGATAAAAACTAATTAAGTTATGGTCACTACGTACTTCCCAAGTGTTTCCCTGACTTCAGGTCACTTGTTCATCCCTCTGTTACTCAGAACCAGATCTAGCACTGTATCCATCCTGCTGGACATGCAACATACTAATTAAGGAAATAGTCCTGGGCCCATTTGCAGGAGATTTTCCCAATTTGACGACAAACTTTTGTCTCATCCCAGTCTACCTTAGGATAGTTAATGTTCCCCTTTATTACAACTCTTGTTACTACTGCAAACCTCTCCAAACTGCCTACAAACCAGATACTAAATATCTTTACTAATTGATGGTCTATTGTATATTCTCAATATGGCAACATAACCTTTAATTATTTAAGCTCTCTAGCTACCTTAAGATAACCCTGTTCTGTTTATATAGTTTTGCCCTGTCACTGTACTGTACCGAGTTAAATCTCTCACCTTCCAGCAGGTTTATTAGTTTAAACTCACATATGCAGCACTATTCTTATTACCAGTTTTGTGCAAGTGGAGTCTGTCCCTCCTTTACAGCCACCTCCTTTTCCAGAAGTGAGCCAATGCCTCAGAGATTTGAAACCCTCCCCCCACATCACAATTCCTATATTATGCATTTAGCTGTCTAATCTTCCTCTGCTTATCTAATCCGATGTATGACACATAGTATTCACGAGTTTACTAAAACCTTAATGGCTTGCTTTTTAGCTTTCCTCCCAAGCTCCTAATACTCCTTGAACAAAACCCCTTCTTCATTCAGTCTTACCACATTACTAGTATCCATATTATGACTCAAGTTTGTCAATACAACCCTTCCAAAACTATTTCCACTTGTTCCTTAACGTACTTTACTCTGGCATCAGACCATTTTGGATTGCAAATCACATCGATGGATATACCTACCGATTATGGAGTTGTCTTCTCCTCCCAACTCCTATCTCCTCCTATGCTCACTACCCAGCCCTCCCACCCAACATCTTTCCCATGGAGCTGTGGCTCACTGTCTACTAATCCTGTTTCCTTGATAAGGCTGATGGTCATCTAATTCCTCATATTATAAAGCAAAGGAGTTGACTAGTTTCAGTCCTGCCTGCACCCTTCTGGTTTACTTTACTCTTCTCGTCACCTTCTTCACCTCAGTGTCCAGGTTTACTCACTATAGAACATCTAATTTAAAGCTTTTGCCCCAGCCTATGTACTGCATAAGGTGGTTACTTAAACAGCCAATTGCATAACTTGAGTGGTCATTCAGAGTGCCCATGTCATTTAAATTCCTCACACATTCCACTTAAGGCAGTTTTGCCATTTTGTTTCATTATAGCAACTTTAGGAGGTCTAGTTGGACCCCAGCAAATTGTATATGCCTGTTTACTTCCCTTCACCAGTCTACCTCTTTCTTGTTGAGGTATTTTGTTCTCCCTACATGTCAAAATTATTAACTGTGTGACAGTATCTCTTCTATGCTCCTTTGTCAGTTCTACTTTGTGCATTTTATTGTGTATAATGATTCTATTGGCTATCTCCAAATGTTGCAATTGTTGGCCAACTGATCTCTTTCATTTTGTACCCCTGATGAACATAAATTAAACTTTAAAAGTTTTTATACAATTCAGAAGAATTCAAAAGCAGTGAAGTTGTGTTAAGCTTATAGAGAAGCTTGGTCAGACCACACAGAGTTCTATGCATAGTTTCGGTTTTCAAATTACAAAAAGGTTATAGAAGCATTGGAGAAAGTGAAAAAAAGATTTCCAAGGATGATACCAGGACTAAGAGTACAACTATCAGAAAAGACTGGGGCTCTTTTCTCTAGAAAAGAGGCCAAGAAGTGACCTATAGGAGGTCTTTAAAATTATGATGGGGTTCAATGGGATAGGATAGATGTAGAGAAGATGTTTCTACTTTGGAGGGGGGGGGGGGGCGAGGGGGAGTCCAAAACTAGGGGTCATAAATAAAAAAACAAAATACTGCAGACGCTGGAAACCTGAAATAGAAACAGAAAATGCTGGAAATACTCAGCAGGTCAGGCAGCATCTGTGGAGAGAGAAACAGAGTTAACGTTTCAGGTTGATGACCTTTCGTCTGCAAGCTAGTCACTAATAAATTCAATAAGGAATTCAGGAGAAACTTCTTTACTCAGAGTGATAAGAACGTGGAACTTGCTACCACACGGAGTGCTTGAGGCAATTAGCACAGATGCATTTAAGGGGACGCTAGATAAGTACATGAGGGAGAAAGGAAGAGAATATATGTTGATAGATGAGATGAAGGTTGGAGGAGGCTCATGTTGAGCGTAAACACCGACATAGATCTACTGAGCCGAATGGCCCGTTTCTGTGCTGTGTAATTCTACGTATATGCAACCGCCCTGTTGTAAAATTTCTACACAATACAGGAAGGAGGGTATACCTCCCCAAATGTTTTGGAACCTGAACAGTAGTACCTACTTGATTACTCAAGTAAAAAAATACCACCCAGTTTAAAAACCACACCAAATCCAATTCAAAGCTTTAAGACGCCGCATAATTGTGATCTGATCACATTACAGAGCTGTTGATGTTAAAACTATGAATATGTTGAAATACAAAACTATATGTTAATCATTTTGACCTGACAAGCATAAAGAAACTAGTTCTAATTTTGCATTGTAAATTAAGTGCTAGTAGACAACTATTTTGTACCTCACATATAACCAATGTAATGTTGAAACAGAACCTATTCCTATTTCAGTTGTATTCCTTCCCTAGGCTTCACAGCTTGCAATACTCTTGCACCAGTTCCATACCCATGCTTGATGAGACCAGACAAATGTGTCAAGTATTTAACCAAACATCAAATTAGGCAGTTTCAGGAAGGAAGTATTCAGTCAAAAAAGCTTGGATGAATTGAGCAGTGTACTTGCATCTGTGAGGCACTCTCTTGTGATGCAATTGTGTACACAGCATCCTTCAATTTGATCAGGATTAACCATAAGTTTTCTGGACTCTGCTGTTGTGCTATTAAGATTAAGAGATTTATGAGTGCACAATACAATACTAGTTGATTACAGCTGATGTATTAACATATACTGCTTTTGATTGAATCATATGCCACAACAGGAATAATTTTGTAAAAATTCATACAATGTTGCTATTAGCAATTGTCCACAACTAATTTTATGTATAAATGCATGCAGGGTGCTTGAGTTTAGTGTACTTTTAATTCATTTTTTTAGTAATATCTCAATTCATATAATAGTATATTCCAAATCCAGCAGGTACAGCTTTTCTTTTTAGATCAGCTCCATTGACAGATGAAACAGCCACTGAACCACTGACTGTGAGAAGATGCTTATAACCAACAGGATGGCACTGCACACAATTGCAGTATGTTCAGCCTGGCAAGTTAGATGCAGTAGACCTAGTGAGGTAGCAGGAATGCTTCCACACTTGAGTTTCTTTTTTTACAGTAATTAATTTTTAATTGCAATATTTATAGCATAATATATTCTGCTGAAAGAAATGCAAATTAAGACATTATTTAAATTGTGAGCAACTTGAGGCATAAAAAGTTTTTTGGTACCACTGCCTTTTTGGTACCGGTTTCCATGGCTCAAAGCTTAGATGTAATGCACATGTCTTTCAACAATTTGCAGACTGGAGTGAAATTAGATAAGAATGGGTTGTCTGTTAACGATTTAATCTAGTCTACTGTAGTGTTTCAGGAGAACTGACAGCATTGGTTGATTTGAACTGTTTAATTATTTCCAAAAACCTGCGATGTACATTGAATACTCCAGTAATACAAGTTGTGGTGGCACACATTAGGAAAACAGAATTCGATCAATGTATATGAATGTCCACATCACTATAGTATTTTAAGTTGTTTAATGTTTATGATCTGATGCTATTCAAGACTGCTTTGGTGTGCAGAAAAAACTAAAAGCAGCACAAACTATAAATGAAGAAAACAGATAATAAAACTACAGCACACAGATCCAGAGTGATCACAGGCTTTTCAATGCAATAGGATAGGTTTCTCATGGTTCATAAAACCACTTTTAAAATAGTCAATACAAACAAATTGCATTATATCACTAAACAATTCTAGCTGCAATTTCTGAATGAACATAAATGCTATGTAAAAGGGTGGTTCCAGAATAGTTAGTTAAATGGATTTTGATTCGGTGCTAAGTTTTGGGTAATGACAAGTTTTCTTTAACTTTTCCCTGTGGACAAACTTACCCTTCAGGAGTGAAATCTTTCTCCTTACAAACTTCCATTAATTTTGGAGTCAGTCTGTATGCCTTCAGCGAAAGAGAGCCCTGCGCAGTTTTAATGGGATCTGGAAACATAAAGGAGAGAAAGGGTAAGTTAATTCTTAAAACCACACACATTCTGCAAAGCAATAAATAACCATCCACTCAAATGAGGTCATGCCATTCAACTGTAGAGCGGTTACCATCATCGTGCCCGTTAGATTGATCTTCAACATGAATACATTTCTCTACTTACAGGAGACCCGGCAAACAGAGATATGAAAAATGAACTAGGGTGACCTGTATTTATAGGCGAGAGCAATGTTCCCTTTAATTTCTTTTTGGGCTGTGTGGCCGCTTTAACAGGCTGCACGGCCCAATCCAAATTCTGCGCATGCGCAATTTTTCTATTTAAAGGCCGGTGAGCCGACTTCGAGAGCTCCAGATCGCTGTGCAGCCGTAGCTTAAAAGGGAACATTGGGCGAGAGGACTATTTACAGGCATTTGGAGCTGCATCTAAAACTGTTTTCTACTGTGTGCACTGAACAGAACATTTGGATATCACATACAAAGGAGGACAAGCGGTTGCCCAACATTTTTCTGTAGACCTGCTACTGGGGACAGTAGCACAGTGGATATATTACTGACTAGTAATCCAGAAGCCTGGACTAATCATCCTGAGACGGGGGTTCAAACCCCACCACGTTAATTAAATAAATCTGTAACAAAAAATGGTGACCATGTAACGACTGTAAAAATCCATCTGGTTCACTAATGTCCTTTAGGGATGGAAGTCTGCCATCCTTGCCTGGTCTGGCCTATATCGGACTCCAGACGTACCTAAAAATGAGATGCCAACCTGGTGAAGCTATAACATGCATGCGAAACAGCAGAAGCAGCATGCTATAGACAGAGCTAAACGATCCCACAACCAACGTATCAGATCAAAGCTCTGCAGTCCTGCCACATCTAGTCATGAATGGTAGTGGACAATTAAACAACTAATGGGAGGAGGGGGTTCCATGAACATCTCCATCCTCAATGCAAAAGACAAGGCTGAAGCATTTACAACCAGTTTCAGCCAGAAGTGCTGAGTGGATGATCCATCCCAGCCTCCTCCTGAGGTCCCCACCATCACAGAAGCCAGTCTTCAGCCAATTCGATTCACTCCACATAATATCAAGAAATGGCTGACGCACTGGATACAGCAAAGGCCATCGGCCCTGACAATATCCTGGCTGTAATGCTGAAGACTTGCGCTCCAGAACTAGTTGCGCGTCTAGCTAAGCTATTCCAGTACAGCTACAACATTGACATCTACCCGACAAAGTGGAAAACTGCCCAGGTATGCCCAGACCAAAAAAATGAGGACAAATCTAATCTGGCCAATTACGGCCCCATCAGCCTACTCTCAATCATCACCAAAGTGATGGAAGGTGTCGTTGACAGTGCTATCAAGCAGCACTTACTCACCAATAACCTGCTCACCGATGCTCAGTTTGGGTTCTGCCAAGACCACTCAGCTCCAGACCTCATTACAGCCTTGGTACAGAGGTGAGGGGAGAGTGACTGCCATTGACATCAAGGCAGCATTTAACCGAGGATTGCATCAAGGAGCCCAAGTAAAATAGAAGTTAATTGGACTCGGGGGGGGGGGGGGAAAACTCTCCACTGGCTAGAGTCACAGCTAGCACAAAATAAGATGGTAGTGGTTGTTGCAGCCCATTCATCTCAGCCCCAGGTTATCGCTGCAATATGGGGATGTTCGCCAATGACTGCACAGTGTTCAGTTCAGTTTGCAACTGCTCAGATAATAAAGCAACAAATGCTGACCATGCCAGCGGCTCCCACATACCATGAATTAATTCTTAAAAAGCAGTCCGTGCCCGCATGCAGCAAGACACGGATAATATTCAGGTTTGGGCTGATAAATGGCAAGTAACATTCACGCCTCACAAGTGTTAGGCAATGACCATCTCCAACAAGACAGAGTCAACCACCTCCCCTTGACATTCAAAGCGATTACCATCATCAAATCCCCATCAACAACATTCTGGAGGTCACCATTGACCAGAAACTTAACTGGAGTAGCCACATAAATACTGTGGCTACAAGAGCAGGTCTGAAGCTAGGTATTCTGCAGCAAATGTCTCACCTCTTGACTCCCCAAAGCCTTTCCACCATCTACAAGGCACAAGTGTGATGGAATGCTCTCCACTTGCCTGGATGAGTGCAGCTCCAACAACACTCAAAGCTCGACATCATCCAGGACAGAGCAGCCCACTTGGTTGGCACCCCATCCAGCACTTTCAACATTCACTGCGTCCACCACCAGAGTACTGTGGCTGCAGTGTGTACCATCTACATGATGCACTGCAGCAACTCGACAAGGTTTCTTCAGCAACATCTTCCAAACCCGCAACCTCTTCCACCTAGGACAAGGACAGCGGGCGCATGGGAACACGACCACCTCCAAGTTCCACACCATCCTGACTTCGAAATAGTTTGCCGTTCCTTCATCGTTGCTGGGTCAAAATCCTGGAACTCCCGAAGTACCTTTACCACACAGACTGCAGCGGTTCAAGAAAACGGCTCACCACCACCTTCTCAAGGGCAATTAGGGATGGGTAATAAACGCTGGCTTTGCCAGCGACGCCACATTCCATGAATTATTTTTTTTAAAGTTGCACATAAGGAATCCATACCTTGATACAATGACTCCCCTATACTTGGTGGGAAAAATAAACTTCCATCCATACCGAGAACTCTTGCACTAATGGAGTGAGCCGTTTTGGCTTATTGATAGAATACTAAATCTTCTTAGGCAGTCCCTCGGAATCAAGGATGACTTGCTTCCACATTAAAAATGAGTTCTCAGGTGACTGATGAGTCCAATGCGGGACCTACAGTCTCTGTCACAGGTGGGGCAGACGGTGGTTGAAGGGGCAGCTGAGTGGGGTGCTTGGGTTGACATGCGCTCCTTGCGCTTGCTCCCGGCAAAGAGACTCGAGGTGTTCAGCACCTTCCCGGATGCTTCTCCTCCACTTTGTGCGGCCTTGGGCCAGAGATTCCCAGGTGTTGGTGGGGATGTTGCACTTTTTCAAGGAGGCTTTGAGGGTGTCCTTGAAGCGTTTCCTCTGCCCACCTGGGGCTCTCTTGCCGTGCCGGAGCTCCGAGTAGAGCACTTGTTTTGGGAGTCTCGTATTGGGCATGCAGACGATGTGACCCGTCCATCGGAGCTGATCGAGCGTGGTCAAAGCTTCGATGCTGGGGATGTTGGCCTTAGCAAGAACACGGACATTGGTGCGCCTATCCTGCCAATGGATTTGCAGGATCTTGCAGAGGCAGCATTGGTGGTACCTCTCCAGTGCTTTGAGGTGCCTGCTGTACATGTCTCTGAGGCATACAGCAGGGCAGGTATCACTGCTGCTCTATAGACCATGAGCTTAGTGCCAGGTTTTAGGTCCTGGTCTTCAAACACTCTCTTCCTCAGGTGACCGAAGGCTGCACTGGCACACTGAAGGCAGTGATGGACTTTGTCGTCGATGTCTGCCCTTGTTGACAGTAGGCTCCCAAGGTATGGAAAGTGGTCCACGCTGTCCAAGGACTTGTCGTGGATTTTGATCATCGGGGGGGCAGTACTGTGTGGCGGGGGCAGGTTGGTAGAGGACCTTTGTCTTACGGATGTTTAGTGTAAGGCCCATACTCTCGTACGCTTCGGTGAAGGTGTTGATGATGGTTTGGTGTTTGACCTCAGAGTGGACGCAGACGCAAGCGTCATCTGCATACTGTAATTCGACGACAGAGAATGGGATCTGGACTGGAGGCGACAGAGGTTGAACAGTTTCCAGTTTGTTCTGTAAATTAGCTCCACTCCAGCGGGGAGTTTACTGAGGGAGAGATGGAGCATTGCAGTAAGGAAGATCGAGAAGAGCGTTGGTGCGATGACACAGCCTTGCTTGACCCCGGTCCGTATGTGAATTGGGTCAGTGGTGGGACCGTTGGTCAGGATCACGGCTTGCATGTCGTTGTGAAGCAGGCGGAGGATGGTGACAAACTTTGGAGGGCAGCCAAATTTGAGGAGGACACTCCATAATCCCTCAGTGTCGAAGGCCTTTGTGAGATCAAAGAAGGCCATGTACAGCAGTTGGTGCTGTTCCCTGCATTTCTCTTGTAATTGACGTGTGGTGAAGATCATATCCATTGAGCCCCTTAGTGGGTGGAATCCGCATTGCGGCTCTGGGAGGAGCTCTTCGGCCACTGGGAGAAAGGCGATTGAGGAGGATTCTTGCGATGACTTTCCGTGGCAGACAGCAGGGAAACTCCTCTGTAATTACCGCAATCGGACTGGTCACCTTTCTTGAAGATGGTCACAATTACGGCGTCTCTGAGATCCCCGAGCATGCTCGCCTCCTTCCAGATAAGAGAAATGAGTTCATGAATTCGCACCATGCTTTAGTGCCTCGGCAGGGATTCCATCTGCTCCTGAGGCCTTGCTGTTCGATGGCCTTTTCAACCTCATGCCGGGTTGGGGTTGTGCTGAAATGGTGGCGGGTAACATGCTGCGGGATGGAGTTGAGGACACTCGCGTCGAAGACAGAGTCGAGGTTAAGGAGATCTTTGAAGTGCTCCTTCCAGCAGGCACTGACTGCCTCTCTGTCCTTGATGAGTACCTCTCCCTTCTTGGCCCACAGTGGGGTAGGGCCTTGGGTGCTTGGGTCATAGATGGTCTTGAGTGCGCTAAAGAATCCACGCACGTCATGGTTGTCGGCTAGCTGCCGAATCTCCTGCGCTTTCTCCACCCACCATCTGTTCTTTAGGTCGTGAGTTTTTTGTTGGACCTCGGCCTTCAGCCGTCTAGAGCTGCTTTCTTGCTCTCGAGTTCTGTTGCTGTTTCCAGATCAGGAATGCCTTGCGCTTGCGGCTTATTAGCTCCTGGATCTCCTGGTCGTTCTCGTCAAACAATTATGAACTGAAATGCCTCTGAATAAATATCTGCCTTTGGGAGTGAAAGCTATGAGTTGGTACAGAGAACCTGATTCTGAAGCCATCTATAATGTGGGGGAAAGGGTGGGCACATTGTTGGGTTAGAATAAAGAGAGCTTTACATTATATTTAATTATATTAAACCAGACAGACCTGGGAACACTTAAAGATGACAGTGCCCAAAAAAATAGGAAGTATCCAGCAGTACCAAAAATTCACAATGAATATATTATCTACAATGATCTTCCAAGTGACAAATTTGTCTTTAGTCCAATCAGCATTATGCGCCATTCTCTGGATAAGAAGAGTGGACAGATAACCTACAGGGAAAGGACAATCTGTGGCAACTCCAGTTTCCCTACCTTGGTATTTAATCAAAATGCATGGTGTGGGAAATCGCTGCACCTATTGTTCCATGGCAAACTGCACTGGCATTTTAATGCACTCTACCACCGCACTGCCATATGTAGATTTAAACCATGTATGATGTACCCAGTCTGAAGACTGTAAATCTAAATGCTTACAGTGAAATATATTTATCTTGGGTTCATTATCAATTTATTTAATGTAATCTCAGTTTCTTGGAGATTAAATCAGTTAAGGTTTCTTCTGATAAAATGGAGTTGGGTTTATTAGCATTTCTATTGCAACATTTTCATGGTACATAGGTTTTATTTCCACATTAATTATATTTACTAAACTTGGGAGTAACCATGCAAAAGTATTTTCAAACAAATGGAAAACTGAACAGAAAGAGAAATACAAAAACTCCTACATACAAGTGAAGATGTAGGACAGAAAATTTAATACAAGTGGAAAATTCAAGAGGAAATGTTAAAAAAATGACAGAATTTCCAATGAATAAAGTATATTTTAACAGCTTTTCTACTGTAATCCGATTGTTAACATACTGAAACAATTTTTGTGCTACCCAAAGATTAATCGTGTTCATTAGTATTTTTTCTGACAGATATTCAGGATGTAACATTTACTTCTCGGTTGGAAACTTTGTAACAGCCTGCCAGCTATGGCAAATAGTGAGCTTGGGGAAGGCAATAAAGATGTTTTACCTACAGCTATGATACTGCACAGAACATCTGGTTTAGTGAGTAAAGGAAACACCACTAAATGGGCAGAAAGAAGAAAATCTTTGTGCTAGGAACAGTCTACGTTTTGTGAGCGCCTGTCAGAGGCGAAATCTGGCAAAATGTGTCATAACTGTAAGGTCACGTACTGAGCCAGACTCAAGCAATCAGTTTTTGTTAGACATCTGGTCCCGTTCCACCCGCCATCAACAAGGGGGAAGAGGAATGAAAAAAAATGAAGCAGCAACTTCAGCATTCCAGAATGTACACATCAGGGCTCTGATAGCAAGAAAAATAAACAGAAAGAAGGAAACCCTGTCTAGACTGAGCTGCTGCTGGGGCTGAGGCAGACACTGGGCTGGTATTTACTGAGAGGGGCTGCCAGGCAGCATTGCCAGGTAAACAGTGCAGGAGAAGAAATGAATAGGAAAACGTCACTGACCATAGATGAGGACCACAGACTCTTCAATTGCATGTTGGTAACTAAACTGGGAGTCCAACAGGGCTCGGCTGACGAAAGAACCATAGTAAGTTGACTGGTACCAGCCGACATGGAGGTGGTCAATGTTAACGTGACGCAAGCTTCTCATCATTTCCATTTGGTAATGAACTGCAAAAAAAGGGAAACTATTACTTTTCAATTTTTAAAAGTTAATTTTTACAGTCTAAGCTACAGGTTATAATCAAGTTTAAACTGTTGATACATTTTATGATTTAGAAGACTCTTTGCTCTAATAAACTTCACCGCTTAAATAAAAAATTAAACACTGTTCTCAACTATCAACTCTTATCTCAGTGTAGAAGAGATTACTACCCTTATATATCTGCCATTACGCTACCATTTAATAATTATTCCCCAGTTCGGCCTATAAGTTATTGCTTTTATGTAGGCACATGCAATACTGAAGTACTGTGATGTGGAGGAGTAGAAAAGAGGATTTAAACTAACTGAATTCACTAGCTACCCGTCAGTTTTTTTTACAGCTCCCGTTTAAATACTTTGTGATTTATTTAAGCTTGTTCTATATGTTAACTGTGGTTTCCATTGCGTGATATTACCCTTCAGTATAAAAAGGTATTCAAACCCTCAAATTTTTAGCACTAAAATCCCTAAGACTAGAAAATATTAATGTTGTATAGAACATTTAAATTGGTTCTGAAGATGGCTGTAATTGTGGATCAAGTTAAAGCATTTTCATCCATCATTAAAATCTATAAGAGATACTCATGAGGCACAAGTTAATTATTTTAACTATCCCTCCAGAAAATGCACTTCTAGTCAGAGATTGTAAGATTCAAGTACATTGGCCCAGATATTCCGATCGCAGGCCTCCCACGGGCGAAGGGCTGCGATCTGGAAAAATCTGTGCCCTTACCAGAGGGCTCCCGGGACTCGCACAGTTCCAGTGTTGGGCCGCTCCAAACTGCAAAAGCGCAGGGCCCACGTATCCCAGGGGCGCAGGTAGTTCGCAGCGTCCCTGGGATCACGTAGGCCATGGGGAGCCAATCACAGAAGGGAATCTCCTTTCATACATTTGATAGGAAGACCTGTCAAATATATGAATGGAGATCACCCCCAAAATATAGTAAAATTTAAATAAAATTTTTTTTTTTTTAAATCACATTTTTAAAATGACTTGGAATTACAATAAATTAACTATTCTAAAGAAAAATTTATAAATTTTTGGAAAAAAATTAAAGTTTTTTACGGGGCTAAAAATAAACTTACCCTTTTTAAAGTATTTTTAAATGATAAATCAGTGAAAACTTATTTTTACTTTTTTCCAACTCTTATCCTGGTAAAAGCAGGGTCTTCAAAAAGCGGAACTATCTACCCGCAGAGGCCCTTCTCCAGGGCAGCCAAATGATCTGTCAAGAGCTTTCTTGACAGATCGGAAATGCCAGTTTCCAGCATATGCGCTGTGCATGCCTGAAACCGGCATTTCTGATGTCCCTATGGGTGAGTACACAGCCCGTACACACCCGTAGGGATCGGAATATCCAGCCCATTATTATGATGCATGCGGAAACTGTTGTGCGAAATATCACTTATTCTAACTATAGTTTAACAGAATTACAATTCTGGATAATCAACAACTATTACAGATAATGGGGAACAGGCAGCATGCAATATTATAATTTAGCTCCATGTACTTTGACCCATGCAGAATTTTTAGTCTGCGTGCATCGCCGTTAGACATTTAAGTATTAGCAATGATTATCCAACATGGCAGGAGGCTTGCATAAATGTCCAACTTATTTCACATTGATGGTCTCTAGCCCAACTAATGACTTATCAAAAAAAAAAATCAACATCTTAATTCTTAGAATATTGTTTACAGAAAGTCTAAAATGCTTAACACCACAAGCAAAATGGCCAGCCACACCCCAGACATTAAAATTACACAAAGCTGCTGACTCAAAGATGACCATCAAACTTGACTACTACTTAAATCTCAAAATAATCTTGTTGCTTCCTCCAACTGGAAATGTGCCTGGTGGCTTATAAACATCCCAAATAACCAGAGGATTTAAAGTTACAAAACAAAAAATTTACTATTCCATAGATCTGAAAACCACTACTACCATGAAGCATCCACCAAGCTTGCCCTAAAATTACAGAATGCAAGATTTCAATCAACATTGCCATTGGTCTTGATTGACGTAAAAAAAGGTTAAATGAGAATGTTTATTAATCACTTTTCATTATAGAAGCACTGTTTAATTCTTTTTAAAAAAAACACAGGACAGTCATACCCTAAAAGTCCACCAAAACTGTAACTTCAATCAAAATGGCTGTGAATTCCATCCCAATTATATTTTCAGCTATATTTGATAGTATACAGCATCTTACTACAGCAATGAAGATTACCTGTATACGCATATATTGATGAGTTGTCATCTGAAATCTGATGGGTAAAATTTAAATGGTTTTTAAATTGACTGGTCAGTTGACAATTGTTTTTGATACATTATTCGCCTCTTATGACCTTGGTTTTTAAACCATGCTCCTTCCTGCAAGTAAAGCTGTTCTTTAAAATGTACAGCTTTGTTTCACCTGCAAAAAGCAGCATGGTTAACTAATGGGTACAGGTTATCGACCAATTTTACCCATCTTAAAGAACATTGTTAAGAATTACCCTCTTTGATTTAAAAGTGCAAGGCCCAGGTTGGGGGTGAGAGGTAACTAAATGATGAATGTTACTAAAAAATTTAAAATCTTTAAGATATATTTTTAAAGGTCAGAGATGATGGCCAGAGAGGAAATTTCTGCCACTTAGCAGATGGGGCTTTAACGGGGAATGTTGGGATATGGAGAAAGTGACTTGGGTACTACGGAAATGTGTCGAAATTCTAAATATTCCCATAGTTTTCACTCCAAAGATTTAGAGGCCTTTCACCAAAAATGGACATCAGGGCCACAGGGAGAAAAAATCTCATATCTTTTCAACTTGACCTCATTTTGAAGTTTAGTCTCACTTTACTTTTTAAATACATCATCCACATTTAACAATTGATGATCAATCAAGACACAATTTTAGTCACATGTTTTGTTACAGTAATTACTCACTGAAAAATAAATTCTGCCTAATATTAAAGAAAAAACATCCAACTTAAAAAAATTCAACATACAATGTAAAGTACTGCAATAGTACAACCTTCCCCCGCACACACAGAAACCTTCTGAAAACATGTTTTGACATTTAAGATAAATTTGCCCTGCTTTCGCCCTTTCAGAATATGAGTGTTTTTGTGGCAACATCCAACCCACGCCACTAAAACTAGCTATCATTTGTGCATTTAAACCACTTCCCGGGTCGGATCCCATTTTTGCTGCTTGTGATCATTCAAGCAAAATCAAATCCTCGTAGCAATGTAGTCAATGACTGACAGCTTTACAAGTTGAATGGTCTTTGAACTTCTGAGAAATGCGTCAACATTTCTCCATCAAAATGGAAAAAAACACATGTTCAAGTCTTATTAAAAGCACGCTGTCCACTTCTGTAATCCTGCTTTATAACAATTAAAATTTGAAATAATTTTTGCTTGAATGCAAAATTCAGATGGGAAAGGGATTCAGTACTCCGAAAAGGTTAAATTCTGAAGAGCACATAATGGCATGCTATCAGTGGGAGGTGCTAGCTACTCCCCACAGGGAGGTAAGTCAATCACAGGGTTATCATTAATCATGTTTAGAGGATTGATACTAATATACTACAGAAGAACATAAAATTACTTGATGCCAAATATCCTAATGTTGCCACCAGTGATGCAATACTGACCCCTGTGCACAGGTGTTGTATTACTTGATGTTTTTAAATGTTTGAGCAACAATTTCTATCTGTTGCCCAAAGATACAACGTATGATGCTATTCAAACTATAGCTCAACAGTTTTACACTTGTTCAGCTTCCACTTCATTAAAATAAATCTTTATAAACTGATTTAACTTGTGACTGGCTCTTGATTTTTAATCTACCACTGTGTGGCCTGCGTTTCCTCACTCAACCCTCACACCACACTGCTCACTCTCATCCCTATATTCTGTAACTTGTCAGCACACATGAACAGCAAAGAAATGGAATCATCAAGCTACAATGGGATGGTTAGGCAGAATGTCCTGGTACATAGCAACAGTAGTGAAGAGTGGGAAAAGCAGTCAGGAACAGAGTAAAGGAGATTGATGAGAAAAGCCAGAAGTAGGCTGCAGCAGCTTTTACTTCTATGGGGTCGAGTTCCATTTTCCAGTTCTTCCCCCTGAACAGGCTCATATTGCAAGGGAACAGCTCTGTTTCCTAAACTCTGGCCAAGACTGCTGACAAAGCACCATTATAACTACAATTTTGAAAATGCAGAAGCTCGTTAGCAACATGATGGAGTCATATAGCAAAGTGATAAGACGTGGCATCAAATCTGCAATTCCCCAAATGGCGAGTTACTAATTATGGCATGCCAAGAGGGAGGTGCTAGCCACTTCCCACAGGGAGGAAAATCAATCACAGGGCTTTCATTAATCTCGTTTAGACTATTGATGCCAATATGCTGCAGGGGAAAATAAAAATCACTTTTGAGCCAATACCCCAATGTAGCATTAAACTTGTGATACTCTGAATTCATCATCTCAAATTGCCACAATAATGACCAGACCTGTAATCACCAGCACTTCATTCTTGTGTTAAAACAGCTGAAATTGTGCACTACAGATTTACACCAAGTTTGTAAGGGAAAAAGAGTGTTTGTCCTTAATTAATGTGGACGAAAACAAAAATTTCACATGCTCATTAAGCTTTAGTGAAATCTTAGTGCCAGCATTGGAGTTGGTGAGTCATTCTGGCTGCTTTCAACCACCTTCCAGCAGCTCGATAAAAAGTAGATAAATGAGGAAGTAAAGCAACTGCAAAAATGTTTTTCAGCTTTATCTGAAATTTTGGATACATTCTGGGGGTGGAGAGCTGGGATATTATAATTCACATGCCTGGAAGTTAGATTCAACTGAACGCAACCAACAAAATTATAATGGCCTCAAAGAAATAAAAACTCAAAGTTCTCTTTGTTCCTTGCTGTGCCATGAGACAGTCATGCTTATTAAAATATTTTAAAACAGTCTATACCAGTTGGCAAGTACTATTGTAATGCTTTACACTTGTAGTTTTAGGGCACTGCAGCTTTACTATACTTTCAAATATGTAATCAAAAACATTCATTCAAATATTTTCATCCGGTCAGGAAAAGGGTTAGCTGTCTCTCGTGCCCAATGAATACAATTGTGAGAAGAGAACAGTTTCACAAAATTAGAAAACTCAACTCTTAATTTTCAGTTAATTTTTTTTAAGTTTGGAAATAAGAGCAAATGCATCTAAAACTCAATGATTTAAGGTGCAGATATCCTGACACTTTCATGTTGTTTGGAAGTGGTTTCAGCTGCATATTGATATGAAGATAACAATATAACTGAGCATGCTTGCAACCTGGCACTCTAAAGCAATAGAGCAAGAGATGCAAGACCATCTCCAGTAGATAGACTCACATCAATTGCAGTGCAACTCCACTGGACCTCCTAGAACCTTACACACTCACTTTTCAATCTGTGCACTATTGTGAAAAGGGGAAGACTCCCTTCTAATCCCTCCTGATATTAAAAATTAAACACTCAAGGTGCGGAGCTGTGCGCATGTGTACAACTATACATACACGTGCAGAGCTCTTTTATCACAGAAATAAAAACAGAAAATGCTGAAAATACTCAGCAGGTAAGGCAGCATCTGTGGAGAGAGAAACGACGTTAACATTTCAGGTCGAAGACCTTTCAGCAGAACTAGCAAAGGTTAGCGATGGAACAGGTTTTAAGCAAGTACAGAGACAGGGGAAGGGGGAAGAAGAACAAAAGGGAAGGTCTGTGATAGGGTCGAAGGCAGGAGAGATTAAATGACAAAAGGGATGATTGCACAAGGCAAAAGGGGGTGGTACAGGAAACTTTGGTTTATCCGGAGGTTGTATGTCCGGAAAACTCGATCTAACGGCAGAAATCAGCAGCCGTTTTGGTTAGGTTTTTTTTCTTCTCCTAGCATTTTTTTTTTATAACAGTCAGGCTCTGGAAAGCATCTCTGTAGCTTAGCAACAGCTTCAGAGACGCTTCCAAGGTACGGGCCGAGTGTTTACAAGCTGTTGCTAAGCAAGTGTTGTCGTCAGATACGGAGATGAAAACCTCCATATCCTTCAACATTAGCGCTGGTCTATCCGGAAGTTTTGATAGATCGGCAGCAGCTCGGTCCCGTCGGTGCCGGATATCGCGAAGTTTCCTGTAATGGGACGAATAAAGAAACAAAAGATGGGTCTAGGGGAGCTGTAAATGGCTGTCTGAAAAAAAATGGGAGCAATGGATATGATAACCATGATAAAGCTAGAAGAGATGAAATCTGAGGCACGCAGCCTCATTAAAATATTTAAATGAGGGACCCGCCTCCTGGAAGCGGGTTGGTCGTTTCCCCCCAGTTCTGTCGGTTAAAACCGAAAGTGGGCGAGTTCGGGTTTGAAATGTTTAACTTCCCACTCAACCCAAACACACCCATTTTGGGGGGTTAAAATTACCCACACCCCGTGTCAAAATTAAGTACTCATAGATCAGGTATGACTTAAGACTGCAATAATCTGCATGATAGTGTTTTGAATGTACAGCATGTTCCAAGGCATTTAAAAGAGCAGCGACAGTAATAATAGGAATGCAATACCAAGCTAGGGGGAGAGTGTTTAGAAGGCGTAATTAAAGGCTAGGATGAACAAATGGGTTTTAAGATGATTTTTGAAGTAGAGAGGTGAAGAGATATAGGAAAGGAATTCCAGAGAGCAGAGTCAAGGTGGTTAAAAGCTCTTCCATCTATGGTGGGCAAAGGAAGGGAAGGATGCACAGGAGGCCAGAGTCAGAAGCCCAAAAGGCTGCAGGAGGTAAAGCAAATCTAGAAGAGATTGCAGAAATAGAGTGAAGTGTGGCCATGGAGGAATTTGCATAGGTCCAGGAATGGTAATTCAATGATAAGGAGTTGAGTGGGAAGTGGATTAATGAAGCAGGAGATGGGCATCATGGATGAAGAATTTGGAAAGGACAGTTGGGAGATGGGGCAGAAACTAGAAAGTGACAAGGGATTAAGGCCAGAGTGGTTGTGAGGAGATCTATGGCAGTGGAGGAAGGGTATGAAATGGCAATGGCTGCTGGTCTGAATCCCAACAAACAAAGAAATCTATGAGCTATTCACATTTGGTATTGGGTGTGAGGGCAGGGGCCCGGGGGGGGGGGGGGGGGGGGGGGGAGGGGGAGGGGGCAGCTAGTCATAAGAGAAGAATTGCCTAGGGTTTGCTCCCTCAGGATGATTTTGGAACACTAGGTGGTTTGGCAGAAGCGAACGAGGCATGGTAAAGCTCGATAATGGTTGAGTTAAATTTGGTGGTTGATGACAAGTTCAGTTGTGCCCCAGGTGTGATCACACTGCTGGCTTTCTGATATAGGGGAACAAAGGTGGAGGAGGACAGGCTGATTTGCTAGGAATGAGAACTTTAAAGATGTAGGTGACAGAACTCTCTTCTCTACATGTTACAATCCCTTTCTCCTTTCTTTCTTTCCAGTATAGCTCCATTTATGCTGCTTTTCATTTTCCCTTTTCTTATTAGACACAGGAGCAGACAGATGGAATACTACCTTGTGGAAAGAAGAGGTACATGTTCTCATCGGGCCAAAGGCAGAGGACAACAGCAGCGTTTTTGATATACTAATGCCATATGACACTGTATGGTTGGACTATGATAAGTGGCTGCAATTCCTTAAATGGGAGATTTTGATAGACCAATCTGAAAGACGTCTCTCTCTTTCTCTCTGGTGGCAGCAGACAAGCAAAACTACAAAATACACTACACATGATGCAAATATACTGCCTTGTGGCTAGTACACAGCAGCACGAACATATCCTGGTAGCTGCCTCTCCTCTGGTATCCTCTAGCCTATAAACTGGAAAAAATTATGAAAGGTGAAAAAATGTGAATTCATAGTCACATACTGTAACTTATGAAAGGGCTGTACGACATGCACCAAATTCTCAGGTCCTGGCTTTCTCATCAATAACAACCTTTGCGTGTTTATTTTACAATATACCAACCGCGGCCACTGTTTTATTTCATGAGAAACCAAGTTTTCTGCAAAACCAAAACATCTGGTGACAAAGAAAATTCTACAGACCTACACCCGGTAATGTAGTTAGTATTCACTAAAGCAAACTGAAGCTTATAATACAATGAACACAGCAGAGGAAAATAAAACAGCAAATCATTCTTTAATGCACCATGAGCTACAACATTGTGCGTCTGAACAAAAGACATAAAAATAACTACTTCGAAATTGTTTTAAAGAGTGGTATTTGACATCAGAGGAAGAAATACTATGTTTTTTGTTAAAATCAAAATAATCTGCCAAGAGGAAAAAAGTTCCATTTGACACTCTGGTCAGGCACCACCATTTTCAACACTGGTTTAATAGATTCCAGTTAACCGTTCCTGCCCAACTTTAGCTTTAAATCCTTTTGAGACAGTGGCAGCCTCATTATTATGTTTGTTACTCCCCCTATTCTAAGTGGAGACAGATATTCACCACTCATGGGGTAATCATGGATTTAAAATTAACATACTCACCAGAGTTTAAACCTTTGTACGGTAAATCAAAACACTAAAAGGTGGGTGAAACTTTCATTCATCCACCAGCCACAACATTATGTCCACCAGCCACAACATTATGTATCTGAATAGAAGTAAATACAATTCAGGTCACCTTTGAGAGAATATGAAATGGATGACTTCTGCACCCCTCTCCCACAAATAGGAAATAAGAAGTGCTTTTATACAGTGATCAGCCATTATATCTTTACATGGATCATTGGTGTAACAATCATATATTCGTATTAATTTCAGAATCCTCCGACTTATTTCACATCACAGTGAACACATTGGCGACCACAGCATTAACCAAGCCTCCAAAAGTACCAAATTTACATCATCACTGGAAGCAAACTACAGGGTACTATTAAAAGTAGATCATCAAGCTTCATTACCATGGAAACCAAGATAATTTGCAAAATCACATACAAGTGTTTATCATCTTCACAGAAGACTGAAATACACATTTGAATAGTGCATCAGTAGTGGTCCATTACCAGATTTCACTTGGGAGAAAAGATCGATTGATTTACGGTTGTAGCACTTGTAAATTATTTCTTTCATGCCCAAAAAAACCCTGTAAAACTAATATTTCTACTCGTACAAGATACTGCTGCAACTGATTAAACACCTGTTTCATGTCTTACAGCAACATTTTTACAAATTTAATAGATTGATGCAAGATACAATGAAAGCATAAAGAAATACTGCTTTTTCAGTGAAGTCATTAACGATGGCCTGTCACCTCAAACCATTTTTTCCTTTCTATTTTCTCTATTGTTATGTCTGTAAAATATTCTGCACTGTCCCATATGGTTAAGACATCTGTTCCCTTGATTTTTTTAAACAAGCAACATATCCATAATAATAAATTTTCAGAAGTTGATCTTTCAGTTCCTTCAATTATTTTGATAAATTCCATAATCTGGTCTCTTGCTGATACAAAGCTTGCCAGTAATGTTTATTTTGATCAATATTTATGCTGTGTTGTGAAATTAAACTTTGTGTACCGTGGAATAGCCTTTGTGGTATGTGCTTAGAAGCAGTGGGAATTATAATTCTCAGATAGTGTTGCCTATCTTGTAGACTTCACCGCTCTTATTGTAATTTTCAAATATTCGACATTATAGAAACAGATTCCAAGTCAAGACACCACAGTGAACCCTGCAGAATCTACAGGTGTAGAATATAATTTTACCACAATTACCTGAAATTAATGCAAAATTGTCAATTGTTCAGAAAATAAAATGCATCTTCACAATCACCACCCCAACTTCCCTTGGTATGAATGAAAGCAGCTATGGCTTTCTTTCTCAGCATGGATGAGAGAGAAAGGATCTGAGTAACAAGGAAACATGAGTCAACATTTGTGCAGGTGTATGGTCATGAACTAAATTGAACGAATTGATCTGAAAATCTATTAAGCATTGGAAATGGTCAGTCATTCCAGAATATGCCAATGTTACCACAGCAATTATTTTGTATCAATATCATAGCTAGGTTTTGGACCCAAGAATTATCAGTACATCAAGAAACAAAATTTAAACTCTCAAAATGAAATGTAAATGTTAAAGTAATTCAAGAGTGCAATTTTTCCCGAAATTTTATATTTGCCAATTTTCTTCTTTTAGTCTCCTGAGCCATAGTTCTATGTTCTGCAGATGCTAGTTTACCTTGTTGATCTATGTTGCACAGATGCACGTTGTCTTTGTCAGGGCATGATTCAACAGATGCCAATTATCCTCCGGTACCTTACTCAAGTTAGACATTGAACACTGGCCATAGCGAGGGGGATTAAAAGAGCACCTTAGATAAGCCAGACATCCATAGACACAAACTTTCCAGGAGGCATCGGTGGATATATCCTACTTAAACTTTTTCCCCACTAGGGACA
Source organism: Somniosus microcephalus (assembly GCF_052327205.1). Lineage (NCBI taxonomy): Eukaryota > Metazoa > Chordata > Chondrichthyes > Squaliformes > Somniosidae > Somniosus > Somniosus microcephalus. Next base: position 197,048,363 of record NC_140993.1, read on the forward strand.
ACTGTAACACCATTAACTGTTGCCCTGGCTGGGATCTCAGTACAGACTGGGAATGCAACACGAGGCAGTGCCTTTATGTACCAGCACATCAGGAAAACAGAAAAGCAATTTTAAGGTTGGAAGTATAACTACACTACTTGGCCCATCTCCACGTACCCTGTGCACCTAAATGAAAAAAATTCTTGGCTGTATGATTCAATATGGAATGCTGCTAATAGTTCATCTTTCCTGGAACACTTTTGAAAACATTCTCTACTTAAACCACGGTCTTCCTTTGAACTTGTATCATTCTTCTCAAAAGAAACAGAACCAGAAAAAATACAAATTCTGGTTCTTTTGGCATTTGAAGAGTTAGACTTTTTGTCAATAGGACAATTTGCCAGTGAACAATGTGGTTGCAGTGAGGGTTTAGAGCAGGATTTACACTTTTGGGGTGCGCAGCCCCTTTAAGGGGGTGCACAGCCCCTTTAAGGGGGTGCACAGCCCCTTTAAGGGGCTGCCCGGCCATTCAGTTTCACGCATACACAAAATTTATAATTGAAAAAGCTGGTCCCTGGCTGTGGGATACCGGCAGAGCGCTACGTGGCCGCACGGCTTAGAGGGAACGGTGGTCACAGGTACCAGTAACTAGGAAGGATTCACAACATGACATCTTGAAATCTGATGGCTGAGCTGCCCAAGATAGACATATGTAGACATATACTGAGACATGACAACATAAAATCTGCTGTCAAAAATTTACATTTGTAATTTTCAAAACAAAACCTTTGGCTCCCCCAATGACTCGTGTGAGTAACCAGGAAGATTTTATTCATTCTCTGGATGGGGGCATCACTGTCACGGCTGGCATTTATTGCCAACCTTGATAGCGGTTTGATATAACTGCGTCGCTCGCTCGGCACTTCAGAGGGCAATTAAGAGTCAACTATGTTGGATTGGGACTGGAGTCACATATAGCCAGAATGGGTAAGGATGGCAGGTAACCTTCCCTAAAGGACATTAGTGAAACAGTTGGGGTTTTCGACAATCAAACAGCTGCTTGGTCACTTTTATTGATGCCAACTTTGTATTTCCAGCTTTTTTTTTTTTAATTATAAAGTGAATTCAAATTCTTAAACTGCCAAGATGGGATTTGAACTCTCATTCCATGGATTATTAATCCAACAACATAATCACTATGCTACCATACCCATTACCAAGATCCCAGGTCTGTGCTGAGTTTGTTGATCTCAATCAGGGTGGCAGTGAGAGACATTAACAATTAGCTTTAGCAACCCTGTGTTAGGGAGGGAAGAAAAAAGTGGATAGGAGTCCCACGTCATCACTATTGAGCAACATTTGCTAGAAGTGATATGTGCAGACACTGGATGACAACAGGAACATGCTACAACCAAGCGCTTTAAAAAAAATCTAACTAGTTGATCAATGATGCAAACTTCTTAAAAAGGCCAATGTCTGATTTTTCTAATGCTCCAGATCTAATAATGCAGTTTCCTGCATCTCACGCCACCTCGCCCCCCCACCCCCACCGTGTGTAATATATATGCGAGAAACAGGTACGTGTTTTGACAGCTGAAATGCTTGTTTAGACAAAGAGCAACTTTATATAAATGTTTTTCTGTCTCCCTCATTTTTAAGAAATTATGAAGCATACAGCCTTCGACAAGGTTGACCACAAATTCGCCTCCAACACCTCTCCTCTACTATCCAGCTCAGTTGGATTGCCCTCGCTTGGTTCCACTCTTACCTATCCGATCGCGGCCAAATTATCCCCAGCAATGGCTTCTCTTCCCTTTCCCATACTGTTACCTCTGCAGTCGCCCAAGGATCTGTCCTTGGTTTCACCTCCTCCTCATCTACATGCTGCTGGTGGCGACAACATCCACAAATATTAGGTCAACTTCCACATAAATGCTGATAACACCCAGGTCTACCTTTTCAGCACCTCTCTCGATCCCTCCACTGCCTCATCAGACTTCTTGCCCAATATCCAGTCTTGGATGAGCTGCAATTTCCTCCAGTTAAACACTGGGAAGACTTAAGCCATCATCTTTGGCCCCCACCACAATTTCTGTACCCTTTCTACTGATTCCACCCCTCCTCATTCATTGTCTCAGGCTGAACAAAACTGTTTGCTACCTCAGCACCCTATTCAACCCGAGTTGAGCTTCCAACCCCATATCTTCTCTAGCACAAGGACCTCCTACATTCACCTTGGTAACATTCCTGGCTTCGCTCCTACTTCCACCCATCTGCTCATGATATTCTCATCTATGCTTTTGTCACCTCCAGACATGAATATTCAATGCCCTCCTAGTTGGCATCCCTCTTGTCACCCTTCGTAAACTTCAGCTCATCCAAAGTTCTATTCCCATATTCTATCCAGTACCAAGACCAATTCAGTCATCACCTCTGTCCTCACTGATCTACACTGGCCACCAGACCTCCAACGCCTCAAATTTAAAATCCTCATGTTTAAATCCCTTTATAGCATTGCCCCTTCCTATCTCTGGTACTTCAACTGACTTGCTCCTCTTGAAAGACTTGCAACAGTTCTTCATTTGGCCATTTAATGAAGCCTAGTTGGTGCTGGGGCAAAATAGAGAGAGACTACTGGGCTATTTAGTCAAAGTCACATCAACTGACAGTAGGACAGATGGCTGCAGAGAAAAATAAATCAAATATCCCTTTAGAAAAGCTTGGGTGACAGAATGTGGAAATGCTCACCCGATGACTCAGTAAATTTGCCCATTAAGCAGGTGAGCCACACTAACCAGGGCATCCCACGTTCGATTCTCAGCCTACAGTGAGTTTTCTGCAGTGGCAGGGGAGCTGCAATTTGCCTCAGCACTCTTGGGTTATGGCAAGGGGAAAAAAATCGAAAAGTTGCCCACTTCTGATCAGTACTTAGTGATCCCTCCTGGAGGAATATATGTTGGATGAAAACAGAATTGGGTTTAGCTGCAATGCCTGCCAACATTCGCTGTTGAGGTTCACGTGAATCCTAGGCACTTGAGGCATCACAGAATGCCGCGCCCACACAGCAGTTTGGTTAACAAGGAACCAATCCATTCAAAGGTTAAAAAAAAAAATTGGAGAAAAAATGAAAATGCAAAGTATAAAAAAAATTAAGTAGAACTGCTGCTTGGCAAAACAAATTTTAAAAACCATAAGCTTCTCCACATACATGACCCTGAAACGTCATATTAAAAGTTATGGTGCTGAATTCGTGTCAGAAAGCAGAAGAGGTAAAATCACAAACACACATTTCAACTGTTGATGTCTGTATTAAAAAGGGAACAAAAACCTGTTAAACAAACCACTTGCAGGCTTCTGAGACCAACATCAACTGACTTGGGTCGATTAGCCATCTTAACACTAACCTAGCTAGTCCATTTTCCGTGGCATTGCACACGGAGTGCCAAGGCTTCTCAGTTGAAGCAAAGATAGAGGACTGGTGATAATTGAACTAGGGGGTGTAAACATGATTTAGTTGCCATTTTAGAGTTATACATTCTGTCCTTATGTCTATATTTCTATTATAATTTTTTTTGTTCGCATTTGTAAAACAAACCGCCAATGTAAACTGATCATACTATAATTATACCTTTGACAGTAATGGTGCGGTAGCGCCTCTACTAGCATGAAGGTGTAATTACAGTGCGATAAGCTTAGATAGGCAGTTTCTAATATTAATGCATATTTAAGAATTTATCATGCAAAACGTTGACAGGAAGTGTGTGTAAACACAAAAACAGCTGATTGAAGAAGACCTTCATGCCGTCTGTTAGCTGCACGCAACAGTGTAAACAAGCTGGCTCCCTTATCCATTCTGCTGTTAGATAAGCAAACTGCTTTTAGTGATGTCAATGTGGGGTGCTGGTCCCATGCACTTTTGTCTGTGGACCTCCAATAGTGGAGCTTTGCATTTCTAAGGAGAACACCCACCCCAGCCCTACTGTAAAAGCAGGGAGCAACTTGCATTCTCATTTATTTGTTAGAGCTCAACGGCTACTCATTACACTTCTTTGTAAGTAGTTGTTTCTGACATTTGTATTGACCATAATATTTTGTTTTGGTGTAGCTTTGATCACCTCTGCTGGTTTGGTGTAAAACTGTATGAATGGTTTGAAATTCAAGTAAATTTTCCAAACCTTAATGGAAAGGTCAAGCAAATAACAAGCAAACAGAATACCTCATCAGTAAAGTCCCACAGTTCACAGAATCACAGAAACCCCACAGTGCAGATAGAGGCCATTTCGGCCCATCGAGCCTGCACCGACACATATCCCACCCGATCCCCGTAACCCCTACACCAACACATATCCCACCCTATCCCTGTAACCCCACGTATTTAATCCCCCTAACACTAAGGGTCAATTTATCATAGCCAATCAACCTAACCCGCACATCTTTGGACTGTGGGAGGAAACCGGAGCACCCGGAGAAAACCCACGCAAACATGGGGAGAATGTGCAAACTCCACACAGACAGTCGCCCGAGGCCGGATTTGAACCCGGGTCTCTGGTGCTGTGCTGTGAGGCAACAGTGCTAACCACTATGCCACCGTGCTGCCCTGGTCACTTATTTTTCTTGGTTGAGTTATTTTCATCAACTCTCACAAGGTAGGTTGTTGGATAAAGTACCCTGTGATGAGCACTTTATATTAAATGATGTGAGAAATCGAAAAATGTCAACATGCATTCAAATGTAAATTGGGAATCTACTGAAAAGAATTTTGACTTTTCAAAGAAATTGACAATAATACTGAAGTGACAATATTCAAAATGCAGGGTTACATGGAGACTTGCGATCAAATGATTTAGCATTTTTATTGGCATATATTTAAACTTTATGAACTTCCAAATATGATTTTTGTGAAAAAATACAACCGTTACATGCATTTTCTATTATTTTGTAGCATACATAACAGGAGCCACATGCCCATAGAACAAACAAAGCATGGTGATTTTCATCAGTGTATAAACACACACAAAATTAATTTGTACTTGCAGTATTGTGACTTAGAGTTATGTGGTCAGATTAGAGAGCCTGAGATTGTTCTCGTGGAGCAGAGACGGTTAAGGGGAGATTTAATAGAGGTGTTAATAATCATGAAGGGTTTTGATAGAGTAGATGGGGAGAAACTGTTTCCACTGGCAGGATGGTCGATAACCAAATGACACAGATTTAAGACAATTGGCAAAAGAACCAGAGGGAAAATTAGGAGAATTCCTTTTACGCAGTGAGTTATGATGATCTGGAATGCACTACCTGAAAAGGTGGCAGAAGCAGATTCAATAGTAACTTTAAGGGAATTGGATAAAAATTTGAAAATAAAAATTTTCAGGGCTATGGGGAAAGAGCTGACATGGGCACGTTAGTCCGAATGGACTATTTCTATGCTGTAAGATTCTATGATTAAGGCTGAATTTATACTGCGAGTTTGATGTCAGCATCAAGTAGTTTCAGCTTTGCACCCACAGTGAACTTGTACAATGTAAATATGTTAACAACCAAACTGACTGTAGCAAAGGAGATTTGCTTTCGCAAGAAGTCTCGCACTGCTTTGCTCCGGTGTATTGGGTCCAATCTCAAATTGCAGGCTAGATTTACACTATAACTGTAGAGTTGATGAGAAGCAAAACTGCTCTGCACCAATGTTACAGTTGTACTACAACAACAATTTGTATTTATATAGCGCCTTTAATGTGGTAAAATGTCCCAAGGTGCTACACAGGAGCATTATAAAACAAGATTTAACACCAAGCCACATGAGGAGATACTAGGGCAGAGCTTGGGCAGAGGGGTAGGTTTTGAGGAGCATCGTAAAGGAGGAAAGAGGGGTGGCGAGGTTTGGAGGTTTAGTGAGGGAATCAAGCTTAGGGCCTTGGCAGCTGAAGGCACGGCCACCAATGGTGCAACAACTGAAATCAGGGACGCTCAAGGGGCCAGGATTAGAGTGGGGCAGATATCTCGGAAGGTTACAGGTTGGAGGAGATTACAGAGATAGGTGGTGGGGGCGGGGGGGCATGGTGGGATTTAAAAACAAGGATGAGAATTTTAAAATCGAGGCATTGCTTAATCGGAGCCAATGTAAGTCAGTGAGTACAGGGGTGATGAGTGAACGAGACTTGAGCGTGAGCTAAGAAACGGACAGCAGAATTTTGGATGACCTCAATTTTACAGAGGGTAGAAGGTGGGAGGCCAGCCAGGAGTGCGTTGGAATAGTCAAGGCTAGAGGTAACAAAGGCATGGATGAGATGAAGGTTTCAGCAACAGATGATCTGAGGCAGGGACAGAGTCAGGCGATGTTCTGCAGGTGGAAATAGGCGGTCTTAGTGATGGTGCGGATATGTGGTCAGAAGCTCATCTATGACACCAAGGTTGCGAACAGTCTGATTCAGCCTCAGACAGTTGCCAGGGAGAGGGATGGAGTCGGTGGCTAGAGGCCCACAGCCCCGAGACCGGAGAAGCAGCGGACCTGCGCGGGAGCAGCCCGAGGCGGGAGAGCTTAAAGGCTTGAGAGGGAGCAGTCAGAGGCACCGAGGCCCACAGCCCCAAGACCGGAGAAGCAGCGGACCTGCACGGGGGCAGCCCGAGGCGGCTGAGTATAAGAGGGAGCAGCCAGAGGCACCGAGGCCCGACCAATCCAGGTTCCAGGAGAGAGGTAAAAAGTAATCCAAGTGTGACGTCACCAGGGAGCAGGTAAGTGATTGGTTGGTGAGTATTTCTCTCTTTTCAATACAAGCTTGAATTCTATGGTGTTAAATTTCTGTGGTGTAGTGGGGACAGTTGGTAAATAAAGCGCCCTAGAGTATACCTGTAACTGGGGTATTGAATAAATTTTTTAATTAATTAAAGGAGTAAGTCATGGCAGGAGAGCTCAGACCCGTGTTCTGCTCCTCTTGCTCCATGTGGGAAGTCAGGGATGCTGCCAGTGTCCCTGACGACCATGTGTGCAGGAAATGCATCCAGCTGCAGCTACTTGTAGACCGCATTGTGGCGCTCGAGCTGCGGGTGGATGAATTTTGGAGCATGCGCGATGCTGAGAGGCTCGTGGATAGCACGTTTAGCGAGTTGTTCACGCCTCAGGGTAGGGCAGCACAGGGGGTGACCATCAGGCGGAGCAACAAAGGCAGGCAGGTAGTGCAGGGAACCCCTGCGGACATCCCCCTTTCAAACAAGTATACCGCTTTGGATACTGTTGAGGGGGATGACTCACCAAGGGAAGGCAGCAGCAGCCAACTTCCTGGCACTGGGGGTGCTCCTGCTGCCCAGGAAGGGGGGAAAAAAGAGTGGGAGAGCAATAGTGGTAGGGGATTCTATAGTAAGGGAAACAGATAGGCGTTTCTGTGGCCGTAGACGTGAATCCAGGATGGTTTGTTGCCTCCCTGGTGCCAGGGTCAAGGATGTCACTGAGCGGCTGCAGGGCATTCTGGAGGGGGAGGGTGAACAGCCAGTGGTCGTGGTCCACATTGGTACCAACGACATAGGTAAAAAGAGGGATGAGGTCCTGCAGCAAGAATTTAGGGAGCTAGGTAGAAGATTAAAGAGCAGGACCCCAAGGGTTGTAATCTCTGGATTACTCCCGGTGCCACGTGCTAGTGAGTATAGGAATAGGAAGATAGAACAGATGAATGCGTGGCTAAAGGGATGGTGCAGGAGGGAGGGCTTTAGTTTCCTGGATCACTGGGTCTGCTTCTGGAAAAGGTGGGACTTGTACAAGTCGGACGGTTTACACCTGAACCAGAGGGGAACCAATATCCTTGCGGGGAGGTTTGCTAGCACTGCTGGGGGGGGTTTAAACTAACTTGGCAGGGGGATGGGGTACAGAGTGGAGCTATAGTAGGGGGTGATTTACAGCCAAATACAGAGGGAAAAACAAGTCAGCTGGGAAGGCAGAGCAAATATGTGAAGGCAAAAGAGAATATGGCAGGGCTGGAAGGCATTTATTTTAATGCAAGGAGTCTTGCAAATAAGGTGGATGAACTGAAGTTGTTGTTGAACACATGGGAGTACGATATTGTTGCTATCACGGGGACATGGTTGAGGGAGGGTCAGGACTGGCAGCTCAATATTCCGGGGTATAGAATCTTCAGGCGAGACAGAGGGGGGTGTAAAAGGGGAGGGGGTGTTGCAATATTAATTAAGGAGTCAATTACTGCTGTAAGGAGGGATGATATATTAGCGGGTTCCTCTAAAGAGGCCATATGGGTGGAACTTAAAAACAAAAAGGGGGCAAGCACTTTGCTGGGAGTGTACTATAGGCCCCCAAACAGTCAGGGGGAGATAGAGGAACAGATATGTAGGCAAATCTCAGAAAAGTGCGAAAATAATAGGGTAATAATAGTGGGGGATTTCAACTTCCCCAATATAAATTGGGATAGTCAGAGTGTGAAAGGCTTAGAGGGTGCAGAATTCTTAAAGTGCATCCAGGAGAGCTTTTTGAGCCAACATGTAGAAAGTCCTACAAGAGAGGGGGCGGTACTGGACCTAATTCTAGGGAATGTAGCCGGGCAAGTGGTGGAAGTGTCAGTAGGAGAGCATTTTGGCGACAGTGACCATAATTCGGTGAGATTTAAGGTGGTCATGGAAAAGGACAAAGACGGCCCGGAAATAAGGGTTCTAAATTGGGGGAAGGCCGATTTTAATATGATAAGGCAGGATCTGGCCAAAGTGGACTGGGAGCAGCTACTTATAGGAAAATCAACATCAAAACAGTGGGAGACTTTCAGAAGGGAAATAGAGAGAGTACAACGCCAACATGTTCCTGTAAAGGTCAAGGGTGGGACCAACAAGCAAAGGGAACCTTGGATGACAAGGGATATACAAAAATGCATTAGGAATAAAAGGGGGGCTTTTGGCAGTTACAAAAGACTAAAGACGGAAGAAGCCCTAGAGGAGTATAAAAAGTGCAGGGGCGTACTTAAAAAAGAAATTAGGAGGGCGAGGAGGGGCCATGAAATAACACTGGCGAGCAAAATAAAGGAAAATCCTAAGATGTTTTATAAGTATATTAAGGGCAAGAGGATAACCAGGGAAAGGGTAGGGCCCATTAGGGACCAAAGTGGCAATCTGTGTGTAGAGCCAGATGAGGTAGGCGGGGTTTTAAATGAATTTTTTGCATCTGTGTTCACTATGGAGAAAGACGATGCAGACATAGAAATCGGGCAAGGGGACTGTGACATACTTGAACATATTAGCATCGAGAGGGAGGAGGTGCTAGCGGTTTTAGCAGGCCAAAAAGTGGATAAATCCCCAGGCCCGGACGAGATGTATCCCAGGCTGCTGTGGGAGGCAAAGGAGGAGATTGCAGGGGCTCTGACACAAATTTTCAGAACCTCTCTGGCCACAGGGGATGTACCAGAGGACTGGAGAACAGCTAACGTAGTACCATTATTCAAGAAGGGTAGCAGGGATAAACCAGGGAATTACAGGCCAGTGAGCCTAACATCTGTGGTAGGGAAATTATTGGAAAAAATTCTGAGGGACAAAATTAGTCTCCACTTGGAGAGGCAAGGATTAATCGGGGATAGTCAGCATGGCTTTGTCAAGGGTAAATCATGTCTGACAAATCTGATTGAATTTTTCGAGGGGGTGACTAGGGGGGTGGATGAGGGAAATGCTGTGGATGTGGTTTACATGGACTTCAGTAAAGCTTTTGACAAAGTCCCGCATAGGAGACTGGTCAAGAAGGTAAGAGCCCATGGGATCCAGGGTGCCTTGGCGCGTTGGATCCTAAACTGGCTGAGTGGCAGGAGGCAGAGGGTGATGGTCGAAGGTTGCTTTTGTGACTGGAAGCCTGTGTCCAGTGGGGTACCTCAGGGATCGGTGCTGGGTCCCTTGTTGTTTGTGATCTACATAAATGATTTGGATGAGAACGTAAAAGGTATGATCAGTAAGTTCGCAGATGACACGAAAATTGGTGGGGTGGTAAATTGCGAGGAGGAAAGCCTCAGGCTACAGGACGATATAAACGGGTTGGTCAGATGGGCGGAAAAGTGGCAAATGGAATTTAACCCTGAAAAGTGCAAGGTGATGCATTTTGGACGGACAAATAAGGCAAGGGAATACACAATGAGTGGTAGGACCCTAGGAAGTACAGAGGGTCAGAGGGACCTTGGTGTACATGTACATAGATCCCTGAAGGCAGCGGAACAGGTAGATAAGGTGGTTAAAAAGGCATATGGGATACTTATATTCTATGCCTCGGCTAATGAAGGCAAGAGCAGGGAGGTTATGATGGAGCTGTACAAAACGCTGGTGAGGCCACAGCTGGAGTACTGTGTGCAGTTCTGGTCGCCTCACTATGGGAAGGATGTGATTGCTTTGGAGAGGGTGCAGAGAAGATTCACCAGGATGTTACCTGGGATGGAGCGCCTCAGCTATGAAGAGAGGCTGGACAGGCTGGGGTTGTTTTCCTTGGAGCAAAGAAGGCTGAGGGGGGACCTGATTGAGGTGTACAAAATGATGAGGGGCATAGATAGGGTAGATAAAGAGGAACTTTTCCCCTTAGTAGGGGGGTCAATAACAAGGGGGCATAGATTCAGGGTAAGGGGCAGGAGATTTAGAGGGGATTTGAGGAGGAACTTCTTCACCCAGAGGGTGGTTGGAATCTGGAACTCACTGCCTGAAAGGGTGGTAGAGGCAGGAACCCTCACAACATTCAAGAAGCATTTGGATGAGCACTTGAAATGCCATTGCATACAAGGCTATGGACCAAATGCTGGAAAATGGGATTAGACTGGACAGGGATGGATGGGCGGCGCAGACACAATGGGCCGAAGGGCCTCTTTCTGTGCTGTAAAACTCTATGACTATGAGAATGGAGTTTGTGGCGGGGACCGAAGACAATGGCTTCGGTCTTCCCAATATTGAGTTGGAGGAAATTTCTGCTCATCCAGTACTGGATGTCGGACAAGCAGTCTGACAATTTAGAGACCGTGGAGGGGTTGAGAGAAGTGGTGGCGAGGTAGAGCTGGGTGTCATCAGCAACATGTGAAAACTGACGCTGTTTTCGGATGATGTCACCAAGGGGCAGCATGTAGATGAGAAATAGGAGGGGACCAAGGATAGATCCCTGGGGGGGGTCACCAGAGTTAACGGTATGGGAGCAGGAAGAGAGCCCATAGCAGCTGATTCTCTGGCTACTATTAGATAAATAATAAGAGTCGTATGAATGCACAAAAGATAAAATTACTGTATACAGTGCTGAATAGTTACATACAGCATCATATAACATACAAGACCTGGTGGCTGCCATTATTTTAGATGTCACTTTTTTTTTTTTTTAATTGCGCGCATAAAATGTTGAATTGTAATGAATTTTATTTGGATGAACTGTCGCTCCGAATGTCCTCTCCACAGATGGAAGGTAATGAAATGCATTGTGACATACTGCATTCCAGGCAATTGTGCAATAGTTTACAACTGGCATGGTGCAAGCACAAAATAAAAACCAACAGGAACGAGCTGCAAGAGAATTCAGCATTTCACAATTTAAATTTTCATGAGTGTTGGGAGTGGAGAAAAATGAATTTTTTGAAAGAATCAATAAGCCAAGCAGAAAAAGGAGAAATTAACTGTAGACAATGTTTGTTATGTAGTATGTGGCAGAAATGAGAAATTGCCTTTCAAAAGGTCTGCTGCTGAGGCCCTTAATACAACTGGGATTAGAACATTTTAAGCCAACAAATAGAAAGAGGCCACATACAGTATAAAAAAGATATACAATGAGAAACATTATGCAAACAGAGCAAAACTGTAAATTCAATCCTTCCTGAAATTTTGAAAGATTGCAATCTCACTAATACATACAATTGAGAGGTGGCCAGTTTCCTTGAAGAAACCTGTACCACAGACTACATATCAGAAAGAAAAAGAGCAAGAATGAATCATTGAAATGTCACACAAAAACACAGAGCAAGGGTTTGGGGGCTGGGGGGAGGGGAAAAGAGAATAAGGAGAAGAAGAAAAGTCATGGCTCGTGCTTTAAAAAAAGGCATTGATAAGGTTCAGGGATATGTTATGCAAAAACCACCAAAGTAGCAGACTAGATAGCACAATATGAACAAGATAAAAAAGCAGTTAAGATAAATCAGGTGTTCTCAAACCGTGGGGCATGCTCCATTATAAAGAGATACAAGTGGACAAAGCAAAGAAGAAATTGATGTGAATGAGGAAGGCGAGGTTGACAGCAATAAAAGCTTTGCAGTTATTTTTGCACTTACTGGATCCATAGTTAGAGAGGCTCAAAAAACGATTCATTTTTCTTGGTGGGATCCAGCTCGATTAAGCTGGAGATTGTGGGGCGCAAGTGCAAGTTTGAGAACTACCGAGCTAAACTGGAACGCCAACCTCTTCACATTCACTGACCTATGAAATAGACTGCCACCTAGTGCAGCAGATGTTTAATTCATTCAGAAAGCATTTACACAAGAGCACAGAGATAGTGGCTTAGGTGGAAAATTTTCTGAAGAGTCAGATCAGGTCAGGATCGAGATGAAAAGAAATCTGGGTGGATTAAGTTACCCTTTTTTTCTCCTATAAGTTTTGTTTAAAAAGTATATTTCAAGCCATATATAGCAACAATTCTGGTGCTTGGTCAACTGAAGTTACCAAATAATGGTCACTATTCCTGGATTGTGGGAACAAAAGAAGCCCCCCCCCCCCCCACCCAAAATAAAAATCCATATAATCAAGGTTAAACTGACCAGTGTGAACTTATTGTTTCTGTCTAATACAACCATCCCATAGATCCCCTCGTGGCTCAATAGTGAATACACTGCACAGTGAGCAATTATAACCAGGAAGGATCCAAATTCAATCCCTGGTCTGTGAGCTACTTGATCTCAGCCAGGGTGGCAATGGGAAGCTAAAACAATTAGTGCCCCTGCCCAATATTATAACTCACCATCCAATAATCCCCAATGGAAGCATGCACATGTGGATGCCAGTGAATTGTGATGCCCATTGTTTTCTCTCCGTAAAGTGTTCAGATGTTTTTTCAACATGGGGAGTACTATATAAATGCAAGATGCTGTTGTCGATGTCTGTATTTGTGGTCAAATACTGTGGATACCGTCCAAGCTTGTATGAATAGCAACTTGAGAAAGAACTGGAGGGCTGCTGGTGGAAATTGAGCTGAACCTTAGCATGCTCACCACTTTTAAAAGAGGGGTAAAGGAGAAAAAAAAGATGGGAAAAAACACACCTCATGATCAGGCTTTTATCTGGAACCCAAGTCTATAATTTAAACTAGAAGAATCCACAATTAGTTGAGGTGAAGACCAGAATTCATGTTTGATGAGTCCTGTTCCTAAACAAGTACTTTTCTCAACACTGCGGGTTTACAGAATTAAGAAGTCCATAATGGAAGGCACAACACGGTTAACTTTACATACTGATACAGCGCAATAATGCCAAGTATCAGTACAACACTGATACAAATATTTGCACTCGAGACCACAAATCAAAACTCCAGCCAGTTAGTGATTCCACACTCGAAGTGAAAATCCCTTGCTGCAGCACAATCCAGTCTCCTGGAGATCTGGAGCCCAGCAGGATGTTGCTGTAATGCTTACTTTTCTGTCTGCAATTTAAGCTTAGGAGTAATTCATACTCACTTCCCTTCACATAGTATAGCTGCACCCTTAGATTTTTGGAGTACAGACATGTCTCAGGGATTTTAAACAGAAGGCTTTGCCTTAAGTCCACGAAGAGGAATTTGCTTCTTCAGATGGAGACCAAGCTCCAAGCATATACCTCAACACCCAGTACAAGCTTTCTCATTTCCACTAAATGCAAATAGAAAACCATTCACGGTTCAACCAAACTCATTTGGCAGTCTGTGGGTCTGCATTTAAGCTTCAACAAACAAGTGGTTTTTGAACGTTTTTCCTGTCATGCATCTCTAAAACTCAGAAGATTTTGTTTTGTCTTTTAATACTCCTGTGAAGCGCCTTGGGACGTTTTACTACGTTAAAGGTGCTATATAAATACAAGCTGTTGTTGTTGTTATAGGAGGGAAAGTTGCGATTTAATGAGAAGTACAAGAGAACACAGCTAAGAAACAGCACAATTCAGAACTCAAATTTCAGCATACTACACCATCAACTGCAGTGCCATCTTAAATCAGTGATAAAACTCTTGCATGTGAGTTAGAATGTTGAGAGTTTAAAGCCTTCCTTAGGACCTGTGCACATAATTTAGACCGTCACTTCAATGCAGTGCTAAGGGAGTGCTGCATCGTCAGGATAATTTTTCAATGAGGCATTAAACTGACGCCCTATTTGCCCATTCAGGTGGATGCAAAATATCCCATATCACTATTCAAAGAAGAGCAGTGTTCTCCTGCTGTCCTGGTCAGCACTCATTCCTCAATCAACACCACCAAAACAGTTTAACTGGTCATGTATCTCATTACTGTCTGTGCATTAATTGAGCATATCTGCCAACAAATCAACAGTAATTCATTGGCTAGGAAGGGTTCGGGACATCATGAGCACACAAATTGTGCTATATAAATGCAAGTTTTCTTTTGAAATACTTAACACAAATTATGTCCGAGTTTACTAAATATGTTGCAATGTCAATCTACTGAATTGGGCCAATAAAACTACAGAGCAATGGCACAATTGCTAATGAGGGGAAGAAAAAGCACTAAGTATGGCTGCTTGCGAGTGTCAAGGATAAGGAAGATCACGTGACTCTATCCTAAAGCAAGGGACAGCTATGTTTGGATTTTCCTGTTTGGGTGGGAAACCTACATAACTCAATGCAGAATCGAACAAAATTATAATTCAGTTCTTGACTTCTGCTGTAAAAATTGTACAGTAAATAGTTAAAGAAAAAAATTAGTCCCATCAACCAGACATTTAAATTACCGAAAGCATGGTCATTTAAATTACTGAAGGCATGGTTAAGATATGACTTTATATTAAATTTGCAGAAATGCAAAATTTGAAGTAGGTGACATGAGTTTGTTTTAATTAGTAAAAAGTATGCTGGTAATTTAACTCAACATTGTCCAGTTTTAAGTTCAGAAACAGATTTCTAAACACCAACCTTCTTTTACCATGATAGCCACAACGCAAGTGAATCATTTAGCCTTAACATATGTACTCATTTGCTTATTTTTGCTGCTGCACTAAACTGCTTAATAAAAGGAATTATTTTGCTTTATCCCATCATTTTTCAGCAGGGAAATGAAAGCTTTGGGCATTGAAAAAAATGACTCTTGGCTAATGTTTTCATTTGGCAACATGTGAACATAGAGAACTAGAAGGATTGTGACTTCGGTGTTGGTCTATTTTTACACCTGAAGTCTATTGTTTAAAAAGCAGCTTTCATTACTCTTGCCACACTCATGATTAAGTGGTGCTAACATGCCAAAAGGAGCGTGGCTGGCCAGTTTCACATTTCAACAAGCAATTATTTGAATAAAATCATGCAAATTTGCTATAAAATGATATGATATTGCAGCAAATAAGTACATTGCTTGAAATCTTTTACTTTTTTTATTCTTTCCCCCTCTCTCTTGAACCTTCTCTCTCATGTTAGGGCATTGGTCAGCGGTAATATGACACGTTGCACCAAGTCCAAAACCGGATGGTGGATAGAGATCGAGAATGAAGTTGAAGTCCATAAAATCTCTCTATTAATAAATGAAGCACAAGTTTGAATATCGCGAATGGTAACAGCCCAAGCCACAAATACACCGACTATGCATGTCTTCGATGAATAAAAATTGCAATTTTATCCAAAAACTGCAAATAAATATCAGTAATAAACTTTACCTTTTATATATATTTTTAAAAAGAGCAACTTTCAAACCATGTTAAAAAGATCGGAGTGATTATTTGCAAGATCCATCCGCCCTTCTGCACATGCGCCCCTGTTTGGGGAGCCTGAAGACCGTTTTGGTACACACAATCGGTTGCGCGTGTGCAATACCAGACTGTTTTTCCCAATTTTGCTTGTGTATCATTGGTTCTTGATCCTTCTAGACTTGGATATATTGGCGAGTACGTCCACATAAATAATAAGTTGGCAGTTACCCCTTGAAAATATCCCAGAATGAATTGCTAGCCAATTCCTCTAGGGAGAAATGTGGGAACATGAATGGAAGGACCCTGTTCCGTCCCATTTGTTTTGGCACTACTATTTTTCTTCCAGGCTAACGGTGCTATTTTGTTACTATTTCTTTGAACTGTTTCTCTTTCTTACTTCTCCTTTTCAACAGTTTCTGTTGGGTTCTTTTCCCCTCTTACCACCTATTGCTTTATTTTTCTCACTTCCCTTATGTCTTTTTTTCTTAATGTTACACTTCACAACACTTAACACCTCGATTTTAAAATCCCTGCATGGCCTCGCCCCTCCCTATTTCTGTAACCTCCTCCAGTCCTACAACCCTCCAAGATCTCTGCATTCGCCACTGGGATACCTGGGCCTCTGCACATTTCGAAGGGGAGAGGCCCAGGATCACAAGCCTCAGGATCTATGGAACCAGCAGGTAAGTTTGTAGATTTTTTTTCCGATCGGAGGCATCCACCCGCAGGAAGTCTCTGATCGGAAATTCAGGGCCAATATTTTGAGTGCTACACAGCATTACTGAAAACAGCAGCCTCTGTTACTACCTGCAGCATGGGGAAGTTTGATAAAGCAAGACTAATAGAAAACAGGAAAAAGCAGCAAAAGCCAAATGTCAAAGAAAGTTAGGAAGGAGCACCAAGAGAGAGAAAATCCTGCTTTTTCTTAAGAACCAACCATCATCCCTGAACCTTCTGGATCACTTTAACCATTAATAGTAAAGCAGTCTGAACCTGCGGCATAGATGTGGAGCAATTTACTTATTTATTAGGAACACAATTAAAAACAGTATTCAAACTGTTTCACTTCAAGCCTTGTATAAGCATAGCAAACTTCTGCATTCTTTTCAGTGTGTCCCCCAAGGTTCTAGCTTCCTGAAAAACAAACCTTTTTCTGCCCATTTGTAAAATATGTTAATTTCTGGCGATTCTCCCACAGACCAGACATGTGATCATCCTATTCTGCTCGCAACTGTTGACCTTCAGTAACTTGCCCAGATGGCCATTATTCTTTGTGTAAGCCAGACAGTAAGTGCTTCGAGGATATTTCACAGTAAGGGATCACAGCCGTGCCTAATCTTGTGCTCACCTGACATTCACATACAAGTACACTTCAGCAGGGGCCCATGAATAACAAAGCGGGAGTAGGAATCCTGTTTGATTTTCTCCTCCCGAGCCCAGTAGAGCCGAGTGCCATTTTATAGCTCTTACAGCCACACCAGCCAAAATTTAGCACAGGCAGGCAATTCAAGGTCTGGCTCAGTTCCGCAATGTTTTTACCAACTGCACCCGAGACACCCGATAAACATCTAATCAAAAAGGATTTGCTTGGTGGCAATATTCAATATTCTTAGAATGAAGACACGATTTTAATTCTTAACTGAAGTTTACTAAGCTCATAGGGGAAAATTATAATTCAAATTTTAGAATACATTTGAAGTGATGCAGTAGTGTTCAAAATCAAATTTTATCAAATCAGTTGTTACCCAACTAATATAATTAGAAAGAGGGCTTCCTCTTTGGGTGACTGACTTATGGCAGTTCCTTCACACGTATGAAAGACTCTTAATTCACGCAAGCTTCCGGCAGTGAAATAACTGAAACCCACCATCAACATGATGTTCTGTTTATTCCATCGCCTAGAAACTTAAAATGATTTTGATACAGTGTTGTTACTGGCCATTAAGTGGGATTAAGGCACATGAATTATGGACAGTAAGTTTGCCAATTACATCCAACCTGTAAAGTGCATGAAATGCTGATTTAATATAATTTGTAAAAATATGAACTGTTTAAATAGTAAGTATTAAGAGTCTTAACTACTAAATTAAAAAAACATTAAATTATTCAAATTTTCCATTTTGGGAATTTTCTATATTTAAGGCAGCCAGCAGTCATTACATACAGGAAATAAGAAGTGGCGAGAAAAGGGGGACAAAAACCTTTTGAATTGTTCAAAAGCAAAATACTGCAGATGCTGGAAATCTGAAATAAAAAGCAGAAAATGCTGGAAATACTCAGACGGTCAGGCAGCATCTGTGGAGAGAAACAGAGTTTCAGGTCGATGACCCTTCGTCAGACCTTTTGAATTGTTGTTTTCCTGGCTTGATATGAACCAAATCTCAAAATTGGTCATTCAACAATCATAACATGCATTTATATATTGCCTTTAACATATTAAAGGGCCTAAGTCAATTTACAGAGAAGGACAGACAAACCTTGTGCAGTAGCAGAAGAGTTAGTGCAGATGACTGAAGACATGGTCAAAGAGATAGGCTTGAGGAGGCTTTTGAAGAAAAAAGGGGGTAGCAGGGCATAGACATTTATGGGGAAAGTTCCAAAGTATAGGGCCATAATGGTCAAAGGCCCTGTCATTGAAGGTGGAACGGAATCTCATGATAGAGCACATTTTGTTTCTAAAAGTACAACTGTGTTATGTAGGGGATGGGTGGGTGGGGTTGTTGCAGGTAGGAGTACTGCAAGGAAAAGTACTACTCACTATTTTGATCGACATCATCAGGTTTCTTGTTCAAATTCTGCCAGCTAGGACCTCCCTCCACACACACACCAAAATTTCAGGTATATTGGATGTACAAGTCTTCAGTAATAATTCAGTGAAAGAGTACACTATCGGAATAATAGGAAGGACCTTACTGGTGGAAGCTGATCCAAACTCTATTTTTGTTACCCAGTGCTGAATAAGAACTGCCAAGTACTTAAGCCAATATGGAGTTAGAAAATGGCCAATGCCTTTGAATCAGTGTTAAAACAAACAAAATGAATGCTAATCCCTATTATTCCTGTGGCCTCATTTGTTGTCACAGTTGCTCCAATCCCAACATAAAACTTCACATCTCCACATGGACATGATGCAGTGATTTAAAATATCACCCCCCCTCCCCCTCAAGAGGTAGAAATTCAACAAGTATGCTATGGGATAATCAAAGAGCCTGTGCTGTACTGAGTAACTCGCCCTATAGTAGTTATCCTTCCAAGTGGAACAAATACTCAGAGCCTTTTAAAACTGCAGCATTCCAACAGCTTGTAAATACTGCAATATAAAAGATGGATTTTGCTGGGGTTTTTTTTTAAAAAGAGTAGACAGACAGGGTAAATGCATTCTAAAAATAGAAACTTTCTTGACCAAATGTAAAAATGAAAACTGGAGCTCAGTTGTCTGTGAAACAAGAGCCAGGATGTTTGGTCTATAAATTAGTCAATATATAGAGGTTTTGACTGGAGTTCCAATTAAATTGTGCTTGGTGGTAGCATTAACAGTTCTGGGTAAACAGACAATGTGTAAACACCAGTTCGTCAGTCATTCTGTGCAATGGTATGCTCCACTGCATCCTTGATTTTGTTTGATTAATAGTGATATGAACACTAGATACTATTCTCAATATCTTTAGGTCAGTCCTGAATTAATTTCTGGATTCCACAAATCAACATGGAAATTGTGGCACTACATTGTTGTAAATGTGGAAAGACTTTTATCCAAAAATGTTGTTGAACTGTGGAATAAATACATTCTAGAAAAGGGTAACCCTTTCTGGATTGATTCCATCCTTACTATTTTAGTTTCTTACTGTGTCTTACTAGGTATCATCTTATATGCAATTAAATCTATTAATTTGTAGCCAATGTGCCATATTGGTCTAACAATACAGTACTCATCTTTTGGAGAAGACAGAAGTGATGTAGATCCCAAGTAATCCCTGGTGCAACAGACCACAGTTAAAGGTCAATTGTTAATTCTATGGCTATCCCAATCACAGAATAAGGATGCAGGTTTCGATTCATAGCAGACTTGGTTTCCTTTTGGAAACTGCCTTTCTGTCATGGACTCAAATGAAACAAGTGTTGGGAGAAAGCCCTGAAATGTGGCAACTACGCAAATCGTAAAAGGCTGATCAATATCAACTAGTGGCCTCAGTCCATGGTTAGTTTGGAAGCAGGTCTGTTAATAGACAAACAGCAAACTATAAGCTTTATCAATAACATTAAAAATTCTACCTTACCAAAAGCACATAAAGACATCAATCGGATGTGATATGGAATAGTTTAATAGGGTGTCTGTCCCCTACTTTCTTCTTGGCTCTTATGGGCCCAGACAGCAAATAAAGGGCAGGAAAGGAAAACCACAAAAAAGTTAAAGAAATTAATTAAACATATCATTTTTAATTGAGTTACTCATTAATCTGCCGTGACTTTGAACATGGGGAGTCGAGTTCAAGCAGTCTTCAAGTGAAACAAAGTGAGAGGGCGTAGAATAATTGGACCAGGCCATGCAGATATAATTCAGTCCTCATTCTATAGTCATCTGTTCTACCCTTATTTTTATACAATACTTTGATTTTGTATTATTTATAGTTTAGTAGCAAAACTTAAGGCAATTTGGGAAGTAGAGTCTGTTGGAGCACAGTAGTAGTAATATGGGCCGAGCAGAGAAATGCAAAACTGAAGCACGGAATTACAGCACGACAAGTTTACAGTTTCCATTCCAAGTGTGGAGATAGGAATTTAGAATGGTAAAAGTTGAAAAAAGTACGACAAAAATGTCACAAAAGGAAGAAAAGTTTTATAGACTGGAAATGCACACAAGAATAAGATTTTTAATATATTATAGATAACATCCAGTGTAAGCTTGGGAAGCTATCATGCTTTGAACTGAAAAAAAAAATTGAACGGCGTCACTGAATTAATAATGAACTTAAACTGGAGGGTACCTTTAAGATCTAGCATATCGCAGTATTTATAGTAATTTTTACATTTTTCAGAGCCAGTTTTTAGTTCACACCTACAGGTACAGAATTGCACAGTGACTGTAAACACAGGGTCAGCTAAACTTTTATTGGACTACCATCTAAAGTTACTCACAGATCTCCAACCACCTTGACTATGTTTGCCACCGTCCTTCACCCCACTCCCTCCAAAATTCACTGCCGATCCAGCCTAGATTAGTCTAACGCAATGGTACGATGGGGACCATAATTGAAGGAATTTCAGGTCAATCATAGTATTACTTTCCTTGCCAGTGATCTTGCACGGCAGTTGCAAGCATATTTTAGAGGAGTGGGTCTTATTCTCTCTTTTACCAGACGGTAGTCTGCCATGACAAATAAAAATCCCATTCGGGATGGATTCATATCAATGCCCTAGGCTCAACCATCTTCAGCTGCTTCATCAATGACCCTCCCTCCAACATAAGGTCAGAAGTGGGGATGTTCACTAATGATTGCACAGTGTTCAGCTCCATTTGCAATTCCTCAGATAATGAAGCAGTCTATGCCTACATGCAGCAAGACTTGGACAGCATCCAGGCTTAGGCTGATAAGTGGCAAGTAACAGTGTCAGGCAATGACAATCACCTTAAACATTCACTCCTACCACCACTGGCGTACCGTGGCTGCAGTGTGCAGCTTTTATAAGATGCACTGCAGCAACTAGCCACGGCTTTTATGACAGCATCTCCCAAACCTGCAACCTCTGCCACCTAGAAGAACAAGGGTAGCAGGCACATGGGAACACCACCACCTCCAAGTTCCCCTCCAAGTCACACACCATCCTGACTTGGAAATATATCGCCATTCCTCATGTCGCTGGGTCAAAATTCTGGAACTCCCTGCCTAACAAAACTCAGGGGGTACCTTCGCCACAAGGACTGCAGCAGTTCAAGATGGCGACTCACCACCACCTTCTTAAGAGCAACTAGGTTTGGGCAATGAATGCTGGCCTTACCAGAGACACCCACATCCAGTGACAGAATAAATTACAAAATTTTAAATACTCAGTGCAGCAGGTTTGTCCGATCCTCCCTTAGACTACTGCAAGTGGATGTTCAATTCATGGCTCCCTATCTTTCTGTCCACTGTTGTACTGCAATTTCACTGTCCCAAAACCTCTCCCATTCCTCTTACTGCATTTGTTGACTGAATTAAGAAAAAAATTGGTAATGAAAGTAGAACCTCAAGTGAGTTGAGAGATCCTGTAATTGCAGTCAGTAATTCTAATTGGAATACCAATGTGAAGTAATTTGATTTTGTTAGTGGTATATTGGGTCTTAACAGTCAATGATAGCAGTACAATGGATATAAAAAGCATAAACTCTCCATTCTAGATAAATAGCCTTAGCACATTTTTGGTTGCTCTTCAGAATTTATACACACAATATATTCAGTATGCACCAGTCTCCTGAAAATTTAAAAATCAATTCTAAGACAACTCTTCATTAGTTGGACAGTTAAAAATGTAGCCAAGTATTCATTTATTTTCTACAGCTTGCTAGCAAACCAGGAGAAACTATTTGGCTCAAAATACTATTAACCACTCTATACTCTATTTGTACTTGGATGTTGAGAACTGATTGCAGTAATCACAAAACTTACACCACAAATGAATTCTGACATTAACCAAGTTGAACACACAATTATTAATAATCAATACAGATTGGCAGCTTTTATTGAAAAATAGACAATCATATGTAATAACAGAAAGTGACTTATCCAATCACCATATGCCAGTGACCAATTATGAAAACGGACAGAATCGTAACTCTGCTTGTATCGGGAAAAAGTCTTGGAATCCAATGGAATAGAAACCAAGTCGTCTTGGTGAAATGGTGGCTCTGTTCATAACCAAAACAGTTAGCATGAACAGTAAGCACCATTTTTCCATCACATGAATATATGCTCGGTTGTAGCAGATTAACCAGGTGGTCAGTCTTTTGGATTGTAGGATTCGGTTGCTCCCTTAAGTTTGCTTTCAGAGCAAATACAGTTCATAGTCTATTCGTTTGAAGTTTGCATATGCTAAAAAAATAGAATTACTCAGTAAGTTTAATTAAGCAACTTTTAATTAAGAGGAGTATCCTGAAAATACTCAACCATGTTGATTGCTGCTGTGCCCCAGTAGAAGCATACCCTGGGCTAAGAATCAAATCTATCCTTTTGAACAGACTAGCTAAAATCTAAGAATCTGGAAACAGAGCACATTTATGTAATGAAGAGACCCCACAATCGCAAAGATACTGTGTCTCGTTGATCACAAAAGAATCTTAGCAACACACTATAGCAACAGCATGTCAGAGAGTAATGTTGGACTGTGATAGGTACTGCTCAGCCTCCACAAAGTACCTATACCAAAATATATATTGAGAGATTACAAAATGCTGCAGCAGAGGGACCTGGGGGGTCCCCTTGTGCATGAAACACAAAAAGTTAACATGCAGGTACAGCAAGTAATCAGGAAGGCAAATGGAATTCTGGCCTCTATTGCAAGGGGGATGGCGTATAAAAGCAGGGAAGTCCTGCTTCAACTGTACAGGGTATTGGTGAGACCACACCTGGAATACTGCGTACAGTTTTGGTCGTCTTATTTAAGGAGGGATATACTTGCATTGGAGGCAATTCAGAGAAGGTTCACGAGGTTGATTCCGGAGATGAAGGGGTTGACTTATGAAGAAAGGTTGAGCAAGTTGGGCCTATACTCATTGGAGTTTAGAAGAATGAGAGGTGATCTTATTGATACTGAGGGAGCTCGACAAGCTAGATGCAGAGAAGATATTTCCCCTAATGGGGGAATCTAGAACTAGGGGGCATAGTTTCAGAGTAAGGGGTCACCCATTTAAAACTGAGATGAGGAGGGATTTCTTACCTCAGAGGGTCATAAATCTGTGGAATTCTCTGCCCCAGAGAGCTGTGGAGGCTGGGTCATTGAATATATTTAAGGTGGAGATAGACAGATGTTTGAACAGTAAGGGAGTGATGGGTTGTGGGGAGCGAGCAGGGAAATGGTGTGATGCGGAGCGGGCAGTGAAATGTAGCTGAGCCCAAGATCAGATCAGCCATGATCTCATTAAATGGCGGAGCAGGCTCGAGGGGCCAAATGGCCGACTCCTGCTCCTAGTTCTTACATTTTAAAAATGAGAGGGAGCATATTGTTTAAAAAAACTAAAGTGCTTCCATGTCGCAGCACTTTCACTGTGAAAATGACTCCGGTGAATAACCACCAGTGGTCTGGATACCACTAATCTCCAGCAAAAGTCAATACGATACTAAAATACTTTTGTTTTCCTATAATTTTATATTAATTAAGGGACTGACATTCAAAGCATAAAATAGAATATCCAACCGGGCTAAATGTGATCGTTTATACAACAAAAGGAACACAGTCACCATCAATTAGGTGTTATGCATAGGGTTTCTGGCTGTTATTTTTTTATTTCTGCTTCTGATTTTTATCCATTGAATTTGCAGTATTATACGGTGCTTTCCTTAAAAAAAAATGCTAAATTCAGTAAACTCAGGAAAAGGAAGTAACAAGTGTACTGGTGCGATCATGCAGGCAGGAGTTAGTTTAAATTTTTAATTCAGGTTGCTGGACCAGTGGACAGTACAGTAATGATGCCAACATGTTCCAGCCAGAGGTTGTGAATATCGACCTTTTTCTTCAACATTTTTTCCTTTAGTTCTGTGTCTTTTAAATCATGCTACCAAAATAAATAGCTCCAAAATTCCCAGTCTTGTTTTATCAGACATGATTAATTATATCCAAAAATCAGAAACCTCAGTTATACAATAGTCACATTTGTATAAAGGGATCACATATCCCATGGTCAATGGGCTTCAGTGTTACACCGCACCGATTCACAAGCCACACTATTTCCACTATGCTCCTATGCAGGTACAATTGTATGTGTTAGGAAGGAGGCCTGTTAATGCAATTGGGGGGAGACAGACAGACATGCATTTATATAGCGCTCTTCATGACCTCAGGACGTCCCAAAGCGTTTTACAGCCAATGAGGTACTTTGGAAGTGTAGTTGTAATGTCGGAGAAAAATAAAACAGGAGGTAAAAATAAAGATCACAGTGCAATATTAGAGGTAATTGGGAAAAAAGAGATTACAGCAAACCTAAATAGGATCTTGCAATAAACACTCCAAAGATACACTAGGGATACAAATATAACAGGCCAATTGACAAAGTATATGCCCATGGGATAGATGGCAAAGTTTTAGGCTGGAGTGCAGTGTCTGGAAGCTGGCCAACAAAACGCAGTGAGGAATGGGGAAGGATTGTGGAAACTGGATGATATTGGAGTTCCAGAGTAAGTGATGGGGTGCTGGTTGTATTTTTCATAAATGATTTGGAGGACTGAACATTTTCCTAGGTCCTAGTCTAAGTTTTCGAAAGACATCAAATTGGCTCCCGTGGTCAATGATGCCACCCAATGTGTGGTAATTCAAAAGGATTTTGACAGGCGATTTCATAGAAACATAGAAGATAGGAGCAGGAGTAGGCCATTCGGCCCTTCAAGCCTGCTCCGCCATTCAATGAGATCATGGCTGATCATCCAAATTCAGTACCCTGTCGCTGCCTTCTCCCCATATCCCTTTAGCCTTAAGAAATATATCCAACTCTTTCTTGAATATATTTAATGAACTGGCCTCCACCGCCCTCTGTGGCAGAGAATTCCACAGGTTCACCACTCTCTGGGTGAAGAAGTTCCTCCTCATTTCAGTCCTAAATGGCTTACCCCTTATCCTTATACTATGACCCCTGGTTCTGGACTCCCCAGCCATCATAAACATCCTTCCTGCATCTAGTCTGTCCAGACCTGACAGGATTTTATAGGTTTCGACGAGATCCCCTCTCAATCTTCTAAACTCCAGTGAGTATAAGCCCAATCGACACAATCTCTCCTCATACGTCATTCCTGCCATCCCAGGTATCAGCCTGGTGAATCTTCGCTGCACTCCTTCCATGGCAAGAACGTCCTTCCTCAGGTAAAGGTGACCAAAACTGCACACAATACTCAAGGTACGGTCTCACCAAGGCCCTGTACAACTGTAGCAAGACATCCTTGTTCCTGTACTCGAACCCTCTTGCTACGAAGGCCAACATACCATTTGCCTTCTTAACCGCCTGCTGCATCTGCATGCTTACCTTCAGCGACTGGTGCACAAGAACACCCAGGTCTCTTTGCACTTCCCCTTCTCCCAATCTATTGCCATTCAAATAATAATCAGCCTTCCTGTTTTTGCCACCAAAGTGGATAACCTCACATTTATCCACATTATAGTGCATTTGCCATGTTTCTGCCCAATCACCCAACCTGTCCAAATCGTACTGGAGTTTCACGACATCCTCCTCACAGCTTACCCTCCCACCCAGCTTTGTGTCGTCTGCAAATTTGGAGATATTACATCCAATTCCCTCGTCCAGATCATTAATATATATTGTGAACAGCTGGGGTCCTAGGACCGATCCTTGCGGTACCCCACTAGTCACTGCCTGCCACTCGGAAAACGACCCATTTATTCCAACTCTTTGCTTTCTGTCCGCCAACCAGTTCTCTATCCAAGTCAATACCTTGCCCCCAATCCCATGTGCCTTAATTTTGCACGCTAATCTCTTGTGTGGGACCTTATCGAAAGCCTTCTGAAAGTCCAAATACACCACATCCACTGGTTCTCCCTTATCTATTTTACCAGTTACATCCTCAAAAAATTCCAGTAGATTAGTCAAGCACGATTTACCTTTTGTAAATCCATGTTGACTTTGTCCGATCCTGTCACTGCTTTCCAAGTGCTCTGCTATTACATCTTTTATAATAGACTCCAGCATTTTCCCCACTACCGATGTCAGGCTTACCGGTCTATAATTCCCCGCTTTTTCTCTACCACCTTTTTTGAATAGTGGGGTAACATTAGCTACCCTCCAATCCATGGGTACCGTTCCAGAGTCTATCGAGTTCTGGAAGATGACCAGCAACGCATCTACTATCTGTAGGGCCACTTCCTTAAGTACCCTGGGATGTAGACCATCAGGCCCTGGGGATTTATCGGCCTTCAGTCCCATCAATTTTCCTAACACCATTTCCCTACAAATACTGATTTCTTTCAGTTCCTCCCTTTCATCAGACCCTATGTTCCCTGACATCTTTGGGAGGTTATTTGTGTCCTCCTTTGTGAAGACAGAACCAAAGTATGTATTTAATTGGTCTGCCATTTCCTTGTTTTCCATTATAAATTCCCCTGATTCTGACTGCAAGGGACCTACGCTTGACTTCACCAATCTTTTTCTCTTCACATATCTATAAAAGCTTTTACAGTCAGTTTTTATGTTCCCTGCTAGCTTACTCTCATATTCTATTTTCCCTTTCTTAATTAATCCCTTTGTCCTCCTTTGTTGACTCCTAAACTGCTCCCAATCCTCAGGATTATTGCTTTTTCTAGCCAATTTATATGTCCTCTCCTTGGATCTTATGCTATCCCTAATTTCCCTTGTTAGCCACGGTTGAGTCACCTTTTTTGTTTTATTTTTATGCCAAACTGGGATGAACAAATTCTGTAGCTCATCCATTCGGTCTTTGAATGTTTGCCATTGCCTATCCACTGTCAACCCTTTGAGTGCCATTCCCCAATCAAGCCTACCCAACTCGCTCCTCAGACCATCGTAATTCCCTTTATTTAAATTGAGGACCCTTGTCTCTGAGTCAACTACTTAATTCACCAGCTTAATGAAGAATTCGATCATACAGGAAACTTTCTGGTATCCGGCACTGACGGGACCGAGCTGGTGCCGGTCGATCAACATTGCCAGAAAAACGAGCGCTAATGTTAAAACATACGGAGCTTCTGAGCTCCGCCTGAAGCAACAAACCCTGTTGCGAACAGCTACAAAACAGTCGGTGCAGCTTGCCAGCGTCTCTGTAGCTAAGCAACAGCTTCAGCTAGACGCTTGCAGAGCCAGGACTGGAGGAAAAAAAGCAACGAAAAGTAAAAAACTTATCTGAACCGACTCCTGAATTTTGCCGGTGGATAGAGCATTCCGGATATTTAACCTCCGGTTAAACGAAAGTTTCCTGTATTATGATCGCTCCGACCCAAGGGGCCTCGTACAACAAGATTGCTAATTAATCCTTTCTCGTTACATAATATCCAGTATAAGATGGCCGGATCTCTGGTTGGTTCCTCGACATATTGGTCCAGGAAACCATCCCGTAAACACTCCAGGAATTCCTCCTCCACAGTATTGTTACTAATTTGGTTGGCCCAATCTATATGTAGATTAAAGTCACCCATGATGACTGCTGTGCCCTTATTGCATGCTTCTTTAATTTCCCTTTTAATGCCATCCCCAACCTCCGCCTTACTGTTTGGAGGTCTATATACCACTCCCACTAATGTTTTTTTCCCCCTTAGTATTTCTCAATTCTACCCATACAGATTCCACGTCATCAGAGCTAATATCCTTCATTACAATTGCATTAATCCCTTCTTTAACCAGTAATGCTACCCCACCTCCCTTTCCTTTTTGCCTATCTTTCCTGAATATTGAATACCCCTGGATGTTGAGTTCCCAGTCTTTATTATGCAAGTCGTGGAATTCAACACAGATGAGGGTAAAGTCACATTAGATAAATAACACAAGAATGTGGAGCAATTATTAAATGGTAATGTGATGGAGGTAACAGCAGGAAACCGAACTGTGGGTTATGATGGATAGGTTATTAAAACGGTCAGTTCAGTGTTTGCAGTCAGTCAAAAAAGTAGATAAAATGTTCCTCCTTTTAAGTGATCTTGAAGTTGCATCTGGCCTTGGTGAGATTGCTTTCTTGAGTCCTGTGATCAGTTTTGGTCTTCATGTTATAAGATTCATATAAAAGTTCATGTGAAGAAGGGAGACAAAGAGAGGGTTTCCAGACTGATTCCTGAACTTAAGAGCTAGGCTTGTAAGTAAAGATGATCTTTACCTGACCATGGTAAAGGATAGCAAACTGAGAAAAACTTTGACAATGTACAGACTTAGTGAACATAACCTGGCGGTCGAAAAAGGTAGACACAGACAGACCCAACTACCAAGAGAGGACAGGATATGCTCTCACTGCAGTCAGGGAGTGGTGGAGACAGAGATGCACTTCCTCACAGCTTGTAGAAAATATCAGGGCATAAGGGAGAATTTCTACCCAAAATTCACAAAAATATGCCCGGAATTCAGAAATTTGAATGACGCCCAAAAACTCCCATACCTACTAGGGGAAGAGAGAAATTGCATAACACTAGCGGCACACTATGTTACAGCTTGCCATAAACAGAGGGACAACCAGTAAATATAAGAAAAGTATATATTTATACACTCAGGGATATATCTGTTTATACACTGTATGGATAGATCTGTATTTTTGTGAACAAACATGAATGTTTTCCGATGCTTTGGCAACATAAGATGTAACTTGTCATGCCAATAAAGCGATTTGAATTGAATTGAATTGAATTGATCGACCCTGGGACTTAACTCGAGGGGGGGGGGGGGGGGGGGCCTTGATAGAGCTCTTTAAATTTTTCAGGGCTACTAGTGAATTTCCTGTAGCTTTGTCCACAAAGTCAGGGAAAAACAAAATTCCCTCAGAGTGCACCAATGACGTCATAAGTATCAGTATGGGGATCTGCAATTCTGGATCTCCATCTAGTGGTACAAGTGTGTAGCTGCAGACATCACTGTGCGTCAGAATGATGATGCCCAAATAAAAAAGTGCACGACATGCATAACAAATTTAATATATTACTAGTATGGCACCGAGTCATTTGGTGTACCTCACAAAGTAGTTCTGCAAATGATGTCGCAGAGGCTAAAGACTACATAAAACCAGCTTAGTTCTTTCCAAAGCGAGCAATCATGTATACATGAAGATCTGCTGGATTTTGACATAAAGCTTTAACGTTTAAAAAAATTATTGGCATATAACTTCATCTAAGCTTACAACTTGACTGACCTAATATTTTTTTTAATTTGGTTTCCAACTGAATTAAAATATAGAGGTGGACACTGGTGCAATATATAGCACCTCTGCTAGATCCCTAGATCAACTTCTGCTGGCTCATGGTCAACTCTCCACTATTCCACCAACTCTGCCCCTTGAATGCCTCCTGGCTCCACTCAATCTCTGAATCGGGACACTCATTCATGAATGCTCCAAGCTGACTCCATCCTGTGTATAAATCAACTTCATCCCACCACAGAACCTCAGACTTTAACTTTGGACTTTCTCATATTGGCCCGGATTTTGTGGTGGTAATGACAGCGAAACTGTCACGTTCGTCATCATTACCCCTCTGAAACTGACTAACTTCAGGAGTTAGTGCATGCACAGGTCAAAACAGAAATCCTGAAGTTACAGTCAGTTATTCCCTGCTCCGCCACAGGTTGCACTGTGGAACCACCCACCCCACACAATTCACAATTCACAATTCAAATCGCTTTATTGGCATGATAAGTTACATCTTATGTTGCCAAAGCATCAAAATACATTTATGGTTTAGCACATAAACGCAGTTCTATTCATACAGTGTATAAACAGGTATATCCCGGAGTGTATAAATATACATTCGCATTGTTTATATATATTCTTTTCTTAGTTTACTGGTTGTCCCTCTGTTCATGGCAAGCTGTAACATAGTGTGCTGCCAGTGTTATACAGCTTCTCTCCTCTCCCAGTAGGAATGGGAATTTTTGGTTGTCATTCAGATTTCTGAAATCAGGGCATATTTGTGAGAATTTTTGGTAGAAATTCTCCCTGATGCCCTGATATTTTCCACAAGCTGTGAGGAAGTGCATCTCTGTCTCCACCACTCCCTGACTGCAGTGAGAGCATATCCTGTCCTCTCTTGGCAGCCTGGTCTGCCTGTGTCTGCCTTTTTCGATCGCTAGGCTATGTTCGCTAAGTCTGTACCTTGTCAAGGTTCTTCTCAGTTTGTTATCCTTTACCATGGTCAGGTAATCAGCTATGTTGTATTGTCTGTTTAGGGCCAAGTAGCAATTGAGTTTGCTTTGGGTTTTTGTTGTTTCTGCCCAATATGTCAGATATTTTTCCTTTTGCTTAGCGACGATTGTGTTGGGTCGAATTCTTTGTGTTACCCTGTCACTGTCCTGGGGCTGGTTATTGTTAGTATTGTTAGTAGTTACTTCACTGAGTCCCAGGACTAGTTGACTGAGGGTATTCTTCTTTATGGTCAGCTCTTGGCATTGCAGGGCGTCGTAGTGATAGCATTGGGGATTGCTCATTTGTAGGTGATTCCAAAATTTGGTGGCTCTTTTTTGGATAGTGATTATTAATGGATATTGGCCTAGTTCCGCCCTGCATGCATTGTTTACTGTTTTCCTTTGAGTCCGGAGGATACTTTTACAGAATTCTGCATGTAGGATCTCAATTGGGTGTTTGTCCCATTTTGCAAATTCTTGTTGAGTTAGCGGTCCCCATACCTCACTGCCATAGAGTGCAATTGGTTCAATTACTGATTTGAAAATTTTGAGCCAAATGCTAATTGGGATTTCTATTTGGATTGATTTTTTGATGGCATAGAAAGCCCTTCTTGCTTTCTCTTTCAGTTCATTCACAGCCAGTTTGAAGTTTCCCGTAGAACTGATTTTTAAGCCCAAGTATGTGTAGTTAGTGGTTTGTTCAATTTTGGTTGTTCCTACTGTGGATCTTTGCTGGAACACAAGGACTTTGGTTTTTTGGGGATTTATTGTCAGGGCCCAAGTCTGGCAGTACGACTCCAGCAGGTCCAGGTTTTGCTGTAGCCCCTCTTTAGTAGGTGACAGCAGAACCAGGTCGTCTGCATAGAGGAGGAATTTAACCTTGGATTCATATAGGGTGAGGCTGGGTGCTGTAGATTGTTCAAGTAGTTTTGCCAATCCATTTATGTAAATATTAAAGAGTGTCGGTGAGATTGGCGAGCCCTGCGTCACCCCCCGCCCCTGTGGGAAGTATTTTGTTTGTTTGTCTCCAATTGTAACTGTACATTTGTTGTTTGTATACATTGATTTAATTACATCATATGTTTTCCCTCCTACCCCACTTTCGATAAGTTTCAGGAATAAACCGTCATGCCAGATGGAGTCGAAAGCCTTCTGGAAATCTACAAAGCATGCGTAGATTTTGCTTTTGTTATGGTGAACGTGTTTGTCAATTAGGGTCTGTAGGGTGAAGATATGATCGGATGTTCTATAGTTTGGCAGGAATCCAATTTGGCTTTTACTCAAGACATTGTGCTCCTCAAGGAAGTTTATAAGTCTTTTGTTTATGATGCTACAGAATACCTTCCCCAGGTTACTGTTTACACAGATGCCTCGATAGTTGTTTGGGTCGATTTTGTCCCCACTTTTGTATATGGGCGTTATGAGTCCTTTGTTCCAGATATCAGGGAAATAACCGACACTCAGAACCAAGTTGAAGAGTTTTAGGATAGCCAGTTTCATTTTGTTGTCTGTGTGTTTAATCATCTCGTTTAGTATGCCGTCTGTCCCCCACCGAAGATGGGCTAAACAGTCTCCCTTATGTGTATGTATGTATATTGTTACCCACAGGACTAGCATCCCACCCAGCTCCCATTCCGTTTCTGCTTTATGTACAGGATAAAGTTATAGACCAACTTCCAAATTTCCTTTTTATATACAGGTTACAAAAGTTTAAAAACCTACTGAAACAGTTAGTTAATGTTACTTACCATATAAATGTAAAACATCTACTTTAAATATATTAATATACAAGAAATGACAGGTGCTGCCACCAGGAATATTGGTACCACTGACCATTGTTTTAATATGTATTTGGATTACCCCAAAAAATAAAAACACTGTTTTAATAAGGTTCAACAGCTCCTTTTGAATAGTACCAGCAATTTTTAGCAGTAACACCTTGACCCTCACTTTGTCTGTTATTAAAAATTATTTTTTGAATTTAAAGGAGCACTGGTCCTTGAAATCCCATCCTAGACATCTTTCAGAATTCTTAAATGCAGGAACAAAAATTGCTATGGGGAATTATCACAAGGAACTCAATAGGAAGAAATTATAGATTCTATCGCATGCATTTTGGAAAGTTGAAGATTTATGTTATTTGATCAAATTTAACTCAATATGGCATTTTGATTAACAGTCAAAGCTAAGGCAACATAGCAGGCACATCACGAAGAAAGATCTGATTTCCTGAAACTATTATAGGAAAAAACAGTTCTGCTCACTCATTTTTTGAGCAGAAAATTGAAAAGGTTAATAACAGAGGGCATGGATATTCACGATGCATCATGAACAGAATTGTGTGTAGAGAACTAGATGATGCAGTGGGTTGTAAACACTGTTCCTCAGAAGTCTAATTGAAAGGATATAATGGTCTCCAAACAACAAAACCTGTTAAATGCACCAAGTAAAAAGAGGTCAACTAGTCTCAGCATACAATGCCCAGTGGATCTAAACCATGGTATAAATCTATGTTCACATTTACCCCTAGAACAACCTCTGCTGGCACATGGTCAACTTTCCTCCTCCTCAACCTTCTGATTCCATTGATTACCTTCAGCAGTACACCTACTGATAATCTGCCCCTTGAATGGCTCCTGGATTTACTTCATCTCTATAACTGCCTCCAAACATGGACACTGGTTTTTGAATGCTCCCAGGTCGGCTGAATTCACCCCATCTACAAGGCAATCTCATTCCAGCACAGCACTTCAGACTTTAATTGGGAGTCTCTCATATCACCTCCTCCCTGTTCTCTGTTTGCAACCAGGAGACATCCCTCCTAACCTCTGCCATGCCCATATAACCAGAATTCCGTGTGTCCATTTGCGTGCCCTTTTTGGCTGATGCTCCATCTCCCCCTAGTTTCTCTCCCATCTTCCCTTATGCCCAGTCCGAGCTCGTCTAGTATCCAAGATCCACCTCCTGTTCCCTTGACCCCATTCCCACTAAATTACAAGCCACCCAACTTCAGTTCCAGTACCCAATGTTAGTTGACATTTAAGTGTTTCCCTCTACTCAGGTACCATTTCCCTTCCTTTCAAAACCATCTTTATCCTCCTGCTTAAAAACCCCACCGTTCTTGAAAACTACTGTCCCATCTCCAACTTCTCTTTCCTTTCCAAAGTCCTAGAGCGTGTCGTCATTCCCAAATCCATGCTTGCCTTTCCCACAACTCCACGTTTGAACCTCCTTAATCAGCTTTCCACCCATGCCAAAGCACCAAAACAGTCCTAATCAAAGTTGTAGATGTGTCTGTGGTGCATTATCCCGCCTTAACCCCTCTACAGCCTCTGACATGGTCTACCACACCATCTTCCTCCAATGCTTCTCCTTCATTGTCCAGCGCAGTTGGACTACCCTCACTTGGTTCCACTCTTACCTATCCGATCATATCTAAAGCATTTACAGCAAAGGTTTCTCATTCCATTCCAATACCATTACCTCTGGAGTACCCCAGGAACTATCCTAAGGCCCATCCTCTTCCTCATCTACATCTAATATTTATACATACTCTTATAAAGAAAACACTTTTTGTGAGCATCATTTTTAAATATATAGTAGCTGTAGAATAGTTCCTATCCAATTAGTGACATAAATTATAATGCCACGTATATTTAGTGGTTCATCAAAAGAATGTCATCTTTCATTACTCAAAATAAACATTCCTGTTGGGAATCAATTAGACTGAAACAATACACTTAGTTTTGATTTCAAATTCCACTTTTCTTTTGAAGGCCCCACAATTAAGGCACTGAAGTAGAATTTTTGTTTAGGAAATATGTAATGCAAATACAGATAAACCACATCAGATGACTGCATTTTTTTAAATGTTAGATTGAGCCCATCAATTTGATTCCTGTATAATATCTGGAAGAATTAGCTACTGTGACTTTGAGAGACTAAAAGGGGGAAATGCATAGATATGTGTATGTGTACAACGAATGAGAGAACAAACCAGCACAATAGCTAACTGCCAGACAATAATTTTAATAGTTTACTTGCTTTTTGATCTATTAGTGCAGTAACATTACTCAACAGACTACTTTCACATGAAATCTATAGTATGGAACATATTTTACTATTCAAGTTTATGCCAAATTTATTCTTCAATTAAAATAGTTTCCATTCTAGCACAATAACCACCAGCATTTCCCTAAATATCTCTTCCAATGCACAACCTTCAAAAATTTATACAAGAAACACAAAACAGAACACTATATAAAATAATTTTCCATTTTTTAAAAATCTGTCCCATTCACTGGTTATGGATTACTACATCTGTATTCACAACTGTACAAATATGCTCAACCCTTTTATTGACTTTCCTGATCATTTCAAAACATCAGTTCGCCACTGGAGAATTCAAATGCTAAGTTTTAAAAATGTTTCAGGAGTGTGAGTGTCAGTGGTTTAAGCACAGTACCATTTCACTTTTGAGGAGTGATTTTGAAACCATCCAAAA
Organism: Somniosus microcephalus; assembly: GCF_052327205.1. Classification (NCBI taxonomy): domain Eukaryota; kingdom Metazoa; phylum Chordata; class Chondrichthyes; order Squaliformes; family Somniosidae; genus Somniosus; species Somniosus microcephalus. The sequence goes on from NC_140993.1 coordinate 197,083,722, forward strand.
CTGAAATCTTTTCATCCTGCTCTAAGGTCCCTATGTAAAACAAAGTTGGTAAGTCTTAAGCCAGTTATGTGTGTGCATAGGGATACAGCGGAAACGGCGATGTCCTCAAAAATGTGTTGGAAATACAGGGGAGAAAAGTAACACGGTTGCACCATGGTATGAATTGGAGGCTGGGGTTACGGCATATTGTTGCTGTGCACTTCAACTGGTAATAGTTGGCCCGAGAATACCCGCTTTCAGACACCCAGCGTTAGCATGGGGAAATGTTCCATGTTAAACAACTAAATGATGATCGCAAAAGTTAGTTGCATCCAGCTCGGTAATAAACTCCAATTCAACTTTGCTTATGCTTTGCCTTACCACACATCGAGAGAGATCTTGACCAGGAAAACAATGACCATATTATAACTGATCTGGTGTATCAAACAATGTCCTGTAGTTAGAAGCATTAGCACAGTTTTATAATTTCACAAAGCTACAAAAGGTTTAGAAGAAATGGTCTAATTTGCAAAGATCAATTAGAACATGTTTAAAGTTGGGGCTCAACACAATCTACAATAATCATGCTCTTCAAGCTGAAAGAAACTTGTATTTCTCAGAATACACTACCACCCTATAATTCCTGATATAACGAGTCATTAAATTGATCCTCCTTTCCACCTCACTTGGTCTGGATACAGGTTGACCATCACGAATCTGGCAACCTCGGGACCGAGGCCGAGCCAGTTTTCGTGTTTTTCCGGACTTTGGAATGTGTTTCTGATGTCCGGAAGTCCGGAAATATCGCAACCTGGGCTCGGGCATTTCCGGACTTTGGACATCAGAAACACATTCCGAGTCTGGAAATGCCTGAGCCCGGCTGGCGGCAGAAACAGGGTGTCCGGATTCCGGAACATTTTACGGATTCCGGACGACCCTGCCACCAATTGTCCCGGAGTCCGGATTCCAGAACATTCCGATCTCCGGATTTTGGGCGCTCAACCTGTAGTACATTTGCTATCTCTGGTTTTTTAAAAAGCTGACCTCTTCTGCTTCACTTTTCTTCTCCAACTCCAATGCTGTCCACCTTGATAAGGAACCCCCTTCATTCTGCTGTATCATTGTTGACTATTAAGTTTTATCCCCACCAGGTCTGTGGAATCCTCAGCCTTTCCTTCCTCCTACAATCCTCAGGCTTTAAAACATAAGATTGTCACCCTCTAATCACTATTTTCTGATTGGCCTCATCATCTTTTACTCTTTCCAAGCAAACTGGCGTACTGACCAACGACCTTAGTGCCACACAATGAGGTGTCAATTTAAAAAAAAAATCAAAATACAACACGCCCACGCGTCTTTCATTTTTTTCCATCTGACAAAACCATATCAATTTATTTCCTTCAATTTACAGTTAAATAACTTTTTAAACAAATATTAAACTAGTTAAATGCAAACATCTGGGTTTGATTCAAACATCTTAATATGATTCAAGAACATAATAAACACAGGTGTATGATATGGCTGACAGAGCAACAGAAAGAACGGTGGCATAGTGGTTAGCACTGTTGCCTCACAGCGCCAGGGACCCGGGTTCGAATCCGGCCTCGGGTGACTGTCTGTGTGGAGTTTGCACATTCTCCCCGTGTTTGCGTGGGTTTCCTCCGGGTGCTCCGGTTTCCTCCCACAGTCCAAAGATGTGCGGGTTAGGTTGATTGGCTATGATAAATTGACCCTTAGTGTTAGGGGGATTAAATACGTGGGGTTAGGGGGATTAAATACGTGGGGTTACGGGGATAGCGTGGGATGTGTCGGTGCAGGCTCGATGGGCCGAAATGGCCTCTATCTGCACTGTGGGGTTTCTGTGATTCTGTGATTGTGTGTGTGAAAGAAGAAATCCTGTGAACCACAAACCAAAATGAAGAGCGGAGAATTTTAAATGACAAATATCACACTAAAAAGGTGAGTGATTGACATTTCTTGTGCATTAATGAATGCATGGGCAATTCTCCCAAAGTTGTAATCCTTTTATAACTTCTGGAAAGCTTGGCGAGAGGGAGAAAACTATCTGCTTACAGCCTAATGCAGATAACTGCACAACAGACGAGTCTCCAAACAGGAAAGAAGATCCAAGAACCAGCTTTAGTGACCACTATTAGAATGAGACTGCCACCAGCTTTCTTGATCTTTTTCTCCTCCTCATTTGAAATTTTTACTCATTATTAGAAATGTCTGCTGGCAAAGAAAATACATTTAGATTGTGTGCACCAGCATTAAGCACTCTCAGCTCACATGGAGCTTTCATATGCAAACTACAAAACATCATGGCATGCCAGAGGTTTGATCACTCATACCACGAATGCCACCACCAATGATCATGAGTACACCCAGCATAAAGTTGCTGAAGCTTCCCATAAGCTTCCTTTCTCTTTTGTAAAGCCACAGCGAGTCTCATCTTGAAGTCACAAGCCCCAAGGATCCCAATTCAAGACCCCGAGACAGCAAAGGGATGTTCAATTTGAGCTCCCCCGATGAAGGGTATATAATGGGAAAAAAACATAACTGTGTACTTCAGTTCTTGCTAATTAAAAATGTTCCCAAAACACTACAACAGTTATTCATAGCAACTTTGATTCAAGAATTAATAAATTGAACCATAATCATCATAGACTACAGTAGGTCATCTTTCTTCTCGTCCCCAAAACAAACACAGGCACGGACACTCTTGCATACATTTCAAAAATAAAATATTCAAGTCATGAAAAAATTACATTTTGGGTAGAGAAAAATAACTTTTTTTTTAAAATGTTGACCTGTGCCACTGGAGCTGTACAGTGAAGCTGGAGCCATAATGTCCAATTCCATCAGCAAGCTACAAAATCATAAAGATTCCCTTTGAATTTTCTGCAGCTTATATACTTGACAGCATGACTAAGATGAGCAATTATTGAGAATCTCAGTTACATTTTAAGCTGATTTTACCAATCTGAAAGTAATTCCCAAGTTATACCTTCAAACTTCTATACACTTCAGGTCAGGATGGCCTTAAAAAGATTTGCAAATAATTTATACAGGGCGTTTCACAAATTTATTCATGAGCTGCAATGCATTGAATTACCTACCCAATGCAAACACTTTCAATTTCTAGCCAATTCCATTAAGCAAGAGAGGGAAAAATTCAAAGAAATAGCACAGCTGCAACTTTGCTTCACAAGAAATAATTTTACTCAGAAAAAGATTCTTAGTTGCAAAAGTACTGCAACTACACGGAGGGGAGTGTTACCCACTAATGAAAAGAAAGCAGGTAAATTGACGACGTGTTGTTTTTAAATTTGGCTGGTTTATCAAGTCAGTTTAAAACAAAAGCCAACAGAAATAATTGGCACATATGAAACGAAGAAATAATAAATAAAAACCTAGTCAAAGATTGAGTGAAAATATTAAGACACTAAATATTTGGATGACAAATAGTAGGTACAGGCTACAAGTTAGTAAAAATACAAGTTAGTAGAAAATACAAAACACAACAAAGACTAAGGCATATAAAATTTAAAACAAAAAGTTAAAGAAAAATAGGGACTTGATAGAAAAAAGTTACCATGATGGGTAATTAGTTCTGCTCTGCCCATTATAATCATCATCTACTGTTCAATCCAAAACCACTCAATAAAAAGTTCCAATATTGCAGCCTTATCATAGAAATTTACAGCACAGGAGGAGTCCATTCGGCCCATCGTGTCTGTGCCGGCTGAAAAAGAGCTATCCAGCCTAATCCCACTTTCCAGCTTTTGGTCCATTGCCTTGGCACTTCAAGTGCATATCCAAGTACTTTTTAAATACGATGAGGGTTTCTGCCTCTATCACCCTTTCAGGCAGTGAGTTCCAGACACCCTCTGGGTGAAAAAAGTTCTCAACTCCCTTTAATCCTTCTACCAATTACTTTAAATCTATGCCCCCTGGTTGTTGGCCTCTCTGCTAAGGGAAATAGGTCCTTCCTATATACTCTATCTAGGCACCTCAATTAAGTCTCCCCTCAGCCTCCTCTGTACCAAAGAAAACAATCCCAGCCTATCCAATCTTTCCTCATAGTTAAAATTCTCCAGTCCGGGCAACATCCTTGTAAATCTTCCATGTACCCTCTCTAGTGCAATCACAGCTTTCCTGTAATGTGGTGACCAGAACTGTACACAGTACTCTAGCTGTGGCCTAACTAGTGCTTTATACCGTTCAAGCATAACCTCCCTGCTCTTATATTCTATGCTTCAGCTAATAAAGGAAAGTATCCCATATGCCTTCCTAACCACTTTATCTACCAGCCCTGCTACCTTCAGGGATCTGTGGACATGCACTCCAAGGTCCCTCTGTTCCTCTACACCTCTCAGTATCCTACCATTTATTGTGTATTCCCATGCCTCGTTAGCCCTCCCCAAATACATTACCTCACACTTCTCCGGATTGAATTACATTTGCCACTTTTCTGCCCACCTGACCAGTCCGTTGATATCTTCCTGCAAGTCTACAGCTTTCTTCCTCACTATCAAGCACACGGCCAAATTTTGTATCTGCAAACTTCTTAATCATGGCCCCTACATTGACATCTAAATCATTGATATATGCCACAAAAAGCAAGGGACCTAGTACTGAGTCCTACGGAACCCCACTGTAAATAGCCTTCCAGTCACAAAAGCACCCATCAACCATTACCCTTAGCTCCTGCCACTGAGCCACTTTTGGATCCAATTTGCCACTTTCCCTTGGATCCCATGGGCTTTTACTTTTCTGACCAGTCTACCATGTGGGATCTTGCCAAAAGCCTTGCTAAAATCCATGTAGACTACATCAAACGCACTACCCTCATCAACCCTCCTGGTTACCTCCTCAAAAAATTAAATCAACTTAGTCAGACAAGACCTACCCCTCACATATCCATGCTAAAATAACTTGATTAATCCGTGCCTATCTCATCTAATATTTCACACTCCTGCACAAATACAATGTCTGCATCATCCCTCTCTTTTTTGAAGACAGATGCAAAGCACCCATTAAGAACCATGCCTCCACACACAGGTCTCTAAGGGGCCCTACTCTTTCCTTAGTTATCCTCTTGCTCTTATGTATTTATAAAACATCTTTGGGTTTTCCTTGATGTTACTTGCCAATATATTTTCATGCCATCTCTTTGCTTTCCTAATTTACTTATTAATTTCACCCCTGCACTTTCTATACTCCTCTAGGCTTTCTGCAGTATTTAGTGCTCAGTAACTGACATAAGCTTTCCTTTTTTGCCTTATCCTACCCTGTATCCAGGGGGCTCTAGATTTGGGAGTCCCACCCTTTTTCTTTGTGGGAACATATTTGCTTTGAACCCTCACAATCTCCTCCTTGAATGCCTCCCATTGCTCTGACACGGAGTTATCTTCAAGTAGCTGTTTCCAGTCCACGTTTGCTAAGTCACATCTCAGCTTAGTAAAACTGGCCTTTCCCCAATTGAGAACTTTTACTCCTGGTCTATCTTTGTCCTTTTCCATAACTACGTTAAATCTAACTGAATTATGATCACTACCACCAAAAAGCTCCGCCACGGATACCCCTACCCCTTCCACCTGCCCAGCTTCATTCCCTAAAACAAAGTCCAGAACCGCCCCCTCTCTTGTTGGACTTGCTACATACTGGCTAAAAAAAGTTCTCCTGAATGCATTAAGAATTCTGTGCCCTCTATACCTTTTACACTGATTCTATCCCAGTTAATATTAGGGTAGTTGAAATCCCCTATTAATGCCCTGTTTTTGCACTTCAGAAATCTGATTACATATTTTCTCCCTGACTATTTGGGGGTCTATAGTACACTCCCAGCAGTGTGATTGCCCCTTTTTAGTTCTTCAGTTCAACCCCAACGGCCTCATTTGATGATCCTAACATATCATCCTTCCTCACAGCTGTAATTGTTTCTTTAACCAATATTGCAAACCCCCGATCTTTCTTATCTCCCTCGCCATCTCGTCTGAAAACCCTGTAACCAGGAATGTTGAGCTGCCATTCCTGCCCTTCTTTCAGCCACGTTTCAGTAATAGCTACGATATCCTACTTCCATGTGTCTATCTGTGCCCTCAGCTCATCTGCCTTATTTACTAGACTCCTTGCATTGAAGTATATACCATTAAGCAGTGCCAAACCCCTTTGTCGTCTATTTTCTAGCTTTTGTTTCCTCTGCTTTCCAAACTCACTTACTTATTTACTGTCTTCCATTCTCTCCCTTCTGAATCTATGCTCAGGTTCCCATCCCCGCCAAGCTCGTTTAAACCCTCCCCAACAGCAATAGCAAATCTCCCGCGAGGGTATTGGTCCCAGCCCTGTTAAGGTGCAACCCGTCCGGCTTGTACAGGTCCCACCTCCCCCAGAACCAGTCCCAACGCCTCAGGAATCTAAAGCGCTCCATCTCTCCCGCCACACATTCACCTGCTCTATCCTCCTATTTCTGTACTCACTTGCGTGTGGCACCGGGAGTAATCCGGAGATTATGACCTTTGAGGTCCTGCTTCTTGATCTCTTTCCTAGCTCCCTGAAATCTGCCTGCAGGACCTCATCCCTCTTTCTACCTATGTCATCGGTACCCATATGGACCACGACCTCTGGCTGTTCACCCTCCCACCTCAGAATGTCCTGCAGCCGCTCAGTGACATCCTGTCGGTGGAGCAAAGGAAATTTAATCTCAAGTAAAATTTGACTGTGAAATCACCCCGCTCTCATTTTGCAAATTCTGGTTTATATCAAAACTACAGTACAAGAACCAGCACAATGAAAATTTGTCCGAAAGGGAAAAATCAAATGCCACCACTAGCCTATTATTAACACTAGTCACATGGTACCAACATGAAACCTTTAAAAATAAATTCTGATATTTAATGGTTTTGCCTTCAAACCTGTAAGTATTATTGGGGCCAGAATGGCATTAGCATTCCACTTCACTAGCATGGATACAGTGACTTTCGATTGTGCCAAAAATAAATTTAGTCAAGTTACCAAGAAGACATCTTCACATTTCTAGATCTGGGGGGGCCCAGTTTAAAGGACTATAATGATATTTTCACACAAGCAATATTGTTCTCTCCAAAATTGACTCTTGCATGAAACTGACCTCCTGCTCTCTGGATTCCTCCCCACTCAACTCCTGATCACTTACATCACTCCTGGCCTCTGTTAGCTGAAACCGTTACCAGTTTCCCTTTCTCAGACACCATACCTGCCCCTTCATAGCCATTCTTATTAACTCCTTTCCCTTTCTACCGATCTGCCTTATTTTTTCACCATTTTCGAATCTCCCCATCCTTCCTAAAGTTCCTCAAGTCATATAATCATAAAATGATACAGAACAAAAGGATGCCATTTCGCCCATCGTGCCTGTATCGGTTCTTTCAAAGAGCTATCCAATTAGCACCACACCCCTGCTCTTTCCCCACAGCCCTGTAAATGATTCCTTTTCAAGTATATATCAAATTCTCTTCTGTAAGTTTATGGCCTGGAATTTGCAGTAGTAATAATGGTGAGACTGTCAACGCTCGCCGTTATTATTGTGATAAACTGACAGCAGCACCTGGTGTCCACACATGCACAGTTAAACGCAGAAATCCAGTAGTTGCTGTCAAGTGATACCCTGCTCCTTCAGGGGGTGCGCTGTTGCAGTCTTCGCAGATGGAGCCATTAGAAATCACTGATTTGTCATGAACTTCAACTATTTACGCACTATTCTCACTGTAAAAACCAATGAAAATGTTAATACGATAGCAAAATACTGCGGATGCTGGAAATCCGAAATAACAACAAAAAATGCTGGAAAAACTCAGCAGGCCAGGCAACATCCGTGGAGAGAGAAATAGAGTCAACGTTTCAGGTCGAAACCCTTCATCAGGAAAAGAGGAAATCATCCCTTCACTGCTGGCCACAAAATCCGGGACATTATTGAATCTGCTTCCACCAGCTTTTCAAGCGGTGCATTTCAGATCACAACAACTCACTGTGTAAAAATATTTTCCCTCATGTTGCCTCTGGTTCTTTTACCAATTAACTTACATCTGTCTCCTCTGGTTACTGGCCCTTCTGCCACTGGAAACAGTTTCTCCTCATTTACTCTATCAAAATCCTTCAAGATTTTGAACACCTCTATCAAATCTCCCCTTAACCTTCTCTGCTCTGAAGAGAGCAGCCCCAGTTTCTCTAGTCTCTCCGCATAACTAAAGTCTTTCATCCCTAGTACCATTCTAGTAATTGACCACAGTACTCCACCTAAGGCCTAAGCAGTGTTTTATAAAGGTTCAACAGAACTTCCTTGCTTTTGTACTCTGTGCCTCTATTTATAAAGCCAAAGATCCTGTATATCTTTTTAATAGCCTTCTCAACTTGTCCTGCCACCTTCAAAGACGTGTGTACGTACCCCCGCCCCCAGGTGTCTCTGTTCCTGCACCCCCTTTAAAATTGTACCATTTGGTTTATATTGCCTCTCCTTATTCTTCCTACCAAAATGAATCACTTCACACTTATCTGCTTTAAATTTCATCTGCCATGTGTCTGCCCAGTTCACCAGTCTGTCTATGTCCTCCTGAAGTCCGTTACTATTCTCCTCAGTGTTTGCTACATTTCCGAGATTTGTGTCATCTGCAAACTTTGAAATTATGCCCTGTATACCCAAGTCCAGGTTAGTTATATATATCAAACAGAGCAGTGGTCCCAACACTGACCGCTGGGGGACACCACTGCATACTTCCCTCCAGTCTAAAAAACAACCGTTCTCTGCTTTCTGTCCCTTAGCCAATTTTGCAACAGTCACTGCCCCTTTAATCCCAGTGTGCCTCACAGCAAAATGCCTCCTTCCCAAAATTCCCTGCTTAAATCCCTCCAGACTGGCAGAAGTCACGAATGAAATCTTTCTGTGACTGTCATGCATTACCTCTCCTTGATCTTCCTGCAGCATGTTGATCATGTTGCCCTCCTCCACAATTCAGCTCCAGGGGACTGCTCATGCATAGTTCCACTCCTACCTAACCAGACACAGCTAATACACCACCAGCAACAGCCTCGCTTCCCTTCCCCACCATCCAAGTCCCCCAAAAGGTCTACTGGTGCCCCATTCTTATTTTATTTATGGAAGCGACTACTGCCAACGAACTGAAAACGGTCAGCGCATGCACGCTGCCGGTTCGTCACGGGAGCAGGTGCCTTAAAAAAAAAATTTAAGCCGGGAAGGGAGCGAGCTGGTGAAAAGGCCGGGAAGGGAGCAAGCTGGTGAAAAGGACGGAAAGGGAGCGAGCTGGTGAAAAGGACGGAAAGGAAGTGAACGGTTGAAAAAGCCTGGAAGGGAACGGGCTCGTTCTTAAAAAAGCAGAAACATCATGCTTCCGATTGTTGGAGTGTGCAGTACACTTCTGCACAGCTTCTGGTTCGTTGGCAGCAGTCACTCCATTTATTTATATGCTGCTCTTCGGTGACAGCATCTGCAGGCATGAATCAATTTCTACAGAAATGCCAACAACAGAGCTCTATTGCTCCACCACTTATCTTGACCCTGCAATCACCTCTACGCCGTCACAGTCTGACTTCAAATCATAATGGCCCAGAACTTCGGGTCTCCACGGGCGAGTACGCACGGGGTACTCACCCGTAGGCCCAATGGAAGTGCCGGTTATCTGCATGCACTGCGCATGCGCAGGAAACCGGTACTTCCATTCCCCTGAAAGAAGGGGTTCAGAGTTCAAACGCATGCGCTGGAGAGGCTGCGCGTGCGCATCTAACTTACGGTTTTTTTTGCAGGTTTTCCCGGGAAGGTAAATCTCCAGAAGTTACACATTTAAAAAGCAGGCATACGGCCTGCTTTTTACAAGGTAAGTGATGAATTAATTAAAATTAAAACATTTTTCCCACATGTTTATTATTTTTAAATACTTTAAAGCAAGGTAAGTTTATTTTTAGCCCCATTAGAAAATAAAATTATTTTTTTCAAAAATTTAAACTATTGTTTAAAATAGTTATTTCATGTAATTTATAGTTTATTTAAAAAATGTGATTTTTTAAACATTTATTTGAAGATTTAGTGATGTTTTGGGGCCCGTAGGATCGGAATTCCACGGGGGCCCACAGCTCAACGGCCGGCGTGCTAGGTAAGTGCAGGTCGGGGGCTTACACCCGCGGGAAGCCCCCAGCCCAAATTTCTGGGCCAATGAGTCACAACTTACTTCAGTGAACATCAGGAAGACCAAGTCATCGTTTTAGCACACACCACAAACTCTGCTCCCTTGCCATTGGCTCCATCCCACTTCGTGGCCACTCAATCAGGCTAAAGACAGTGCAAAACCTTGGCAGCCTGTTCAACCCTAAGGCTTCAAACTCAACATTCGTTCCATTATCAAGACCACTTATTTCCATCTCTATAATATTGCCTAACTCATCCCCTACCTCGGTACTTCCACCTCTGTAACTCTTATCCATGCCCAAAATGGAGCAGTCTGTATCCATCTCTGTGCTGCCACAGTCTCATTGTCTGACCTCAAATCATAATGAATCACAACTTACTGCAGTGAACATCAGGAAGACTAAGCTATCACTTTAGCACACACCAGTGTGTATCCTGTCCACTCTAAATTCCGCTTAACCATCACTCTCATTGTTGAAGACTTAAACTGGGCTTCAGTCCCGCAAAGTATTAAATCCCTCTATAACCTTGCCCTATTCACACCTCAGCAACCTCTCCCAGACTTTAAACTTCTCTCACCCTTGCCTTTGGACTCTGGGCTCCTGTACATCTCCCCTTTCATTGCAGCCAACTCGGCCTGCTCTCTGGAGCTCCCTCCCTAAATCCTGCTGCCTCTCTACTTCTCTCTCCCCTTAAAAATCCTCTCAAAGCCCATCTTTTCACCCAAGCCTTCAGTCATCGCTCCTAAACTCCAACAGCTTGCCATTCTGTTCCTCTAATTATTACTCTGTAAAGTGACTTTTTAAAGTTTATTGGTGCTCGAAAATTGACTTGTAAAATAATTATTTTTGTTGTGATCACCATTTTCCATTTTACCAGCAAAGTACTGTTGTGCTACCAATGCCATGCAAGGCATTTCATGGCAACAATATTTAACCTTCAATTCCCAATTATACGGTCATGTTAATCAACTGTTTTGTTTATGCTATATCCTCTCGGATTTCTACGCCAATCCTGACATGCTGAGCAGAGGCTTTCACTGGTTATTCATTTACAATGAGAAACCAAATTAACATTTATTGAACACTGGTTGTAGCAGGAAAATAGTTTTAATAGAATGGGCAAGTTATGGATCAGGTACCACTAGAATATCTGGCTACACAGGGAAAAAAATCTTGTTGACTTGTTCAGATAGCTCCCAAGTCGTATGGTTAAGCTCAAAACAGATTATTAAACAAGTCTCCAGTTATATAACTGCCTTGAAATCAGTCCAGAAAATCCGTTTCAATAATTTAAGTTAATTGCGAAGATAGGGAATGTTCTTTTATTTGACAGCAGTAGCTGCCATGGATAAGGAGTTGTCACATCCATGTCAGTAATGTGTAATGAAATCCACAGCAAAGAATTATGATTTTTATCATCACTGCAAGTTTGATTGTTAATGAATAATTGACTACACACATCCATACTTAGAGTCATAACGGCACAGGAGGCCATTCGGCCCATCGAGTCCGTGCCGGCTCTGTAGAGCACTTATGTGGATCTCTCATGGCATTTCGCAATGAGTTGAAGTTGGACGAGATGCTCTCTTTCTGTGTATTTACTATTTCCCTCAGGTTTCCCTGTCTTGTATTTCTCTCCCTTTTTTTGTTTTTTTCTCGGTGCTGTTCTGCTTTTCATCATCGCCTCTCTCTGTCTGTTTTACCACCCTCTGTCCTCTTGTGCTTCTCTCTCTCTCCAGATCTGTTGCTCTTCTACTTTTGCTTATCTCCATCATATTCTGCTCCTTCCTGTCGCTTCCATCTTTTGCTTATCTACATCTGTCCTCTTGTTTTTCTCTCTTGCCCTTCTGTACTTTTATGTTGGGGCAGGTGGGAAGGAATCCAACTAAGGCACCAGTCTACCTTAAATAAAAACAGAAAATGTTGGAAATACTCAGGTCAGGCAGCATCTGTGAAGAAGCAGAATCAACGTTTCAGGTCGATGACCTTTCGTCGGAACCTGAAGCGTTAATTCTGTTTCTCTCTCCACAGATGTTGCCTGACCAGAGTATTTCCAGCATTTTGTTTTTATTTCAGATTTCCAGCATCCACAGTATTTTGCTTTTGCACCCGTCTACATCTCTAGTCACAGGTGGCATGAGCAGGGGCCAGGGAGGTATCTGGCCTGGGCCATGGACTGGCTTTAGATCGCAAGCCAATCAGGGTTGTATCCAACCAAGAGCACAGGCCAGTTTTGGATTACCCAAAGAGATAGTCAATTACGCAAGACAAAATGAACACTGTCTGGATTTCTTTTTTTCCACTGATTAAAAGTACAATTTCATTTTAAAATGTGAGCATTTACAATTACATATAAAAAATCTAAAGCTTTGAAAAAGGTCTTTAAGATGTCTGCAACTCCACTTTTGCAGTATGTAGTGACCTCCTCTGGTCTGCTCTGTTAATACAACAGCAATACAAAAGCTGCAATGCAGCGAACACTGGGGAAGAGCACAGTAGTTTTTAGTACATTAAAGCTCAAATCAGCAATATGTTTTTGACAGAGCTCATGCTTTTATTTACTGGCTATGCTCAACAGCTGAAAGAAACAACCCTCAATTTACAAATGACAAAATGATCATATCAAAGGATATATCACCATTACGGTCAGATAAAAAATGTCAGATTATTTTTTTATTACTATACTCTGATTAATTGCAAGTGGATTCCACTTCACTGGCATTTTTTTCCTACTGTAGAGAATCACTTTCACAAATTCAAGTCTTCATGCAAGCTCTTTCTACTTCCCACCTCCCTGTAAAATGTTAATACCAATTCCCAAGTTATTATTTTCCAATAAAACTATCATTTTGACTGTCTCAATATTTCAATAAAATAGAATAACCCTGTTATGATCAATTTTGCTGCAAGGTCTGTGGAATTATCAATGTAATTAAGTCCGCATTGTTGCTGTCTGATCATTGCTAATTAGGCAATACCATAAAAGTAGATACATTTCCTAAAATGTGGCAATCGTTAATGAAGCAGTCCCACAAAGGGAAGACACTGCATTGTAACTTGTCTCTGAAGAGATTGGTTTCTTTGTGCACCCTATTTACATTTCATCTCGTGAGCCCTACAGACAGAACCAAGCAGTTCAAGTAGCCAAGTTAATCAAAGAAAAGTCTCACATTTCTGAAGAATGTGTGTTCCTCTTAGACGAACAAAACTAGGCTAAATTGAAAACAAAGTTAAACACCTGTATAAATACAGAAAATCCAAACTGACCAATGCATTCTCATAGCACCGCAAGAGAGAAAAAACTTCCTCTGTGATGCAAAACTGAAATTAAAAATGTAAATTACAATCTATTTAATTTATCCTCCCCACACAAAATGAGTAATTTCTAAAGAGTAGAACCTCGCTAGGAGGAGGTGGGGGGGGGGGGAAAAGAGAAGAAAGACAAACACCAGTCGGTATGCGTGGGGGGAGGGATAACCAAAAACTGAATAAACATTTTATCGAATCAAATACCAACAATAATCATTGAACGTAGATGGTCCATGAGGTAATCTCATAAACCCCACTATATTTGAAATAAGCACTCCCAATATTGTTACTGCCATGGAACACCCAGTTACTTTACTAAGGAGAATCTTTATCGCCAGCTGCAGCAGTGGAGAGTATGCACATTCTGAAATAGGTTGGGAAGTGCCAGTTCAGATATTTTTTACAACATGTTTTCTATATATATCATCAGATTTTATTTCTATAGCAAATATATGTGAAGTAGAATGAAAGAACATTTTTAATTAATATTGAGCGAGAACGTAGGGAAAGGGGCAAGTTTCAAAACAGAAGGGGCTTCACTGTGTAGATATGAGAGATTCAACACATTGTGGGAGTTGTTTCAAATTCTTGTCCCATGTATTTTCAAGTGGCTGTTCAGAAACACTTGTAGAGGGCATTCTCAACAGCCAAACCATTAATCCTACAGTGCACTGTGAAGCGTTCCAAGACTTGTCACCATCATCTGGGACAGATTTTTTCTGTCTTGTTAAGTCATAGCTTAACATAGAAACATAGAAGATAGGAGCAGGAGTAGGCCATTCGGCCCCTCGAGCCTGCTCCGCCATTCAATGAGATCATGGCTAATCATCCAAATTCAGTACCCTGTTCCTGCTTTCTCCCCATACCCCTTCATCCCTTTAGCCTTAAGAAATATATCCAACTCCTTGAATATATTTAATGAATTGAGTTCTCCAGTAGGAGAGCATCGCCAACAATTAGGCTTTGTTGCCAATATGGAGCTACTAAAATCATCCTGGTTCCCTCTTCCATCCTTCTGATGTCACTGTTCAAGATTTTTGTCGACACTTTTCCTAGAATACAAAGAGGTCACCAGGAGACAAAACAATAGACTGAAGCAAAAAATCAAAACATTTTCTTCTTGTGGAAAAAGGTGTATTTCTTCATTAGCGTACTTCTGAAATTCCAAGTCATCACAAGCCAACGCAGACTCATGCTTTCACTAAGGGTGTCAGCCAGTATTCTCTATCAGCGATTTCCAAACTACTATTCATGGACCATATGCAACTCTAACAATCCAGCCCAAAGCCCATGGAACTCAATTCTACTTCACTTATTTAATTGCCGATTCGTTTTGTTAAATTGTGGGGGCCTGGAGGTTTGAAAAAGCTGCTTTTAGCATTAGTGCCTCTTTGATGGATAAATTCTAAATTAGAACACCAAGAACAGTTAATACCTGCAGCTTGAAATACTTGCAAATTAATGGGCATGTGGATTGAAGCTTGTATGTGCCCACAAGGCTCCCCAGTATGCACCTAATCAACCCACAAAGACAAAAATCTAGACACTTCCAGTCTGTATTTCCTCTATTTCACCTGGTGACTGCTGTCTTCTGCACCCATATTTATTAACAAGAACATTCCTTGAAAGGGGTCCAACACCTAATTATTCCTATTTATTAATACATTTAACTACCAAATGTGCTTCATTAAAGACCAACTAATCCTGCGCCACTTCTATAGCTTGAGAAAATACACTAATTTTCCAACACCTTAAATTAGGAACCTCACAAAATACATGCATAATATTCCTGAGCCCACAAATGAAGCTGGGATAGCCATGGTGAAGGCGGTTTACATCTTTGTATTTTGTAGCTACCTTGTATTTTGTACCTGCTAAAGACCTGGTAAGAAGTTGCTTTAAGGACACAAAAGGAATCCTTGCTTTGGTTCCCTTTCCTCTTCTCAGCCTTTAAATTTTTCTTCATGGTCCAGAAACCTTAAACCAGGGATATCTACAAAGGAAATCACAACTTACAGATCCACATCCGAGACAACCACAGCCTCCTTACAACTTAGCTGTCAGCATGGCTTCCCATGGGTCTCGTTAGGTTTTTTAAAACTATAATTTAGAAGTTATTCCATCCGATTTACCAGCAATTTTAGAGCAGAGAAGGTTGAGAGGAGATTTGATAGAGGTGTTCAAAATCGTGAGGGGTCTAGACAGAGTAGATAGAGAGAAACTGTCCCCATTGGCGGAAGAGTCGAAAACCAGAGGAGACAGATTTAAGGCGATTGGTAGAAGAGCCAAAGGCAACATGAGGGAAAACTTTTTTACGCAGCGAGTGGTTAGGATCTGGAATGCGCTGCCCGAGAGGGAGGTGGAGGCAGATTCAATAGGGAATTGGCAAGTACCTGAAGGAAAAATATTTGCAGGGCTATGGGGATAGGGCAGGGGAGTGGGACTAACTGAAGTGCTCTGCAGAGAGCCAGCACGGGCTTGACGGGCCGAATGACCTCCTGTCTGTAACCATTCTATGATTCTAATTTGCAGTGTAGACATTACAACAGTGACTACATTGGCTGTAAAGTGCTTTGGGACATCTGGTGGTCGTGAAAGGCACTATATAAATGCAAGTCTTTCTTTCTAGACAGCTGTAAGTGACTATGTAGACCTGAACAATTTGATACAGGTATGTCCTGTGCCCTATAGCATTCAAGCATCTGGCTTCTATCCGTGGATATTTGGATCTTTAAATTAGTATGAATCTCTCCCAAACACGGTAGGAATACTTGCCTAGACCCAAAGCATTAAGTTTAAACTTAGCCATCTTCTTAGCTTTGTCACTCTAAATTTTAGCAGCTCTTCAAGTTGCCAGAGCCGTCTTTCGCTTAGAACTTTTGACCAAATTCACAAAATGTAAAATCACAATCTGCTGGGATGAACTAGTTATGACAATCCAGGAAGTCCTTCCTACAATTTGCATAGATTTTAAATCGAGGGCTTGATATTAATCACACTTTTTACTAAGATTGTTGAGTCCAAACTCAAAACTCAGTGTGCTGGAATAATTCAACTCAATGGGCCAAAAACAAACTGCGTTGTTCATAGAAAAGGTAAATACCAATGAGAGAAGAACTGAAGGCAAAACCTGGAAAGAGACAGTCACATCGTTGAACTTTGTAAATCTCAAAAGGGACAAGCATTCTAAATGTTTCCCCCGTGGAGCTGTTCAACTTCTCTACACTATTTGGAGAAAAATAACCATTAAAGCAGATTCAAAAACCAAGCCATTTCTTAGCAACATAAAATAGCCAGCGTTAAAGCAAAAGATTCCAGTTTGATTTTCCTTAAAAACAATTATAAGACTTCAAACCAATTTTTTCAAACAAGTTAGTTAATTTCATCAATACAGTTCAGGATATTAAGTCAACTGACATTACAAACCAAAAATAATGGACATGTTAGAAGTAAATGATTTTTGGAGGAAATTGAAATCAAATATCTCACAATGCTCTAAGAAAATCAGCTGTCCTACTACATACAGTAACATAATTAAACAAATCAAAAATTACTGGATAACATCTACATTGTTACAAAGTGTATAAATTGACCTGGCAGTTTACACTACTGCACTTAAGTGAGTACATTTCCAAAGATGAATGCTGGGTATTGTTGGGCAGAGCAAAACTAATTGGTACCAACAGTCTACAAGTGGGAAAGATCTGTGTGCATAGCTTTTTTTTTAATATACCACAGTTACATTAAGGTTGAGTACAAGTGCAGTGAAGCACTATCTTTATCCAATAGTCATTGGAACAGAGAGGAGGCCATTCAGCCCCTCGAGCCTGTCCACCATGGCTGATATGTACATCAAATGGATCCATGGTTCTCAAACTAGGGTCCATAGAGACTTTCCAGGGAGTCTGCGACCGGAGGTAATTTCAAGCCTTCTCCTCTTTATAAAACAGACACTGATTCAGTTCTTGCAAATTATTCTTAGCGGCTGGACCCGCCTCCTCAGAGGCACACAACTCTCACTCACTTTGCAACATGCGCTCCCCACCAGTTGAGCAGATTCCTCTCCCTGGGGCCACAGCCCTGTGCCATCCTCCCGACACATGATCAGAGCACCTGCAGGGCCCTTCAAATACATGCTTTAACGTGTACAATACCACAATGCAGCTGTTATGGAACATGCCAGTGGGACAGTACAGCAGTGAGTCATGCTTCCAGCTGCATCCCAGCATGCGCATGGGGCTCGTGCCCTCACTCACCTTGGCCGGCCTGCTGACTGCTTTAAAAACTGTCCAGCACTACGTGGCTAATAGTGGCCATCTGTTGCTGCAGACTACCCAGAATTGGTATGAGAAGCAGGAATACCCATCTCTAAGTAAATATCTGTTTTCTTAAAAGCATTATTAAAACACTCCTTACATGCAGCACTTTCACATTATGAGTATTACATAGTATTCCATTTGAAAAGGGGCCCTTCAAACAAAAAAGTTTGAAAACCACTGAACTAGATGTTGGTATATTTCAAATTTGCTCTTTGACCAAAATCTAGAAATTAATTTGATATACCTATCAATTCGTCCAATAAAAAGCGACGAGTTAGGAACGTAACTAAAGGTTTTTATTGACTAAATAACAGAGCCCACCCTCGTGGGTGATCGGGTCCAACAAGGAGGAATACCAGCCAGTCAACTACCTTTATACCTGGGCAGGTAGGTGGAGCCATGGGCGGAGTCGGAGGTGGTCAGCCCAGGTATAACAGCGCGACAAGAGGCGACCTCGTATAGTGATACAACAGTGAGAACAGTGATAACAATAAAACAGTGATAACTATAGTGTAACGATAGTGAACGATAAAAGTGGTTTACCACATAATTCCCATGAACTAAAATTATGTATCTCTGATCAATCATGGATTAAATCTTGGGGTGAAAATGTCATAATTTTATCTCCACTTCGGAGATTTTAAAAAGGTAGCTGGAACAACCAGTCGCCTATGCACCGAGGTAGAAAATAGTTCATATAACCCAGAAGGGGCAAATCAAAACACACTTCACCTTCATAAGTCTTTAATAGTTTAAGGAATGGAGATCTGTGCATACCTCTCCACCCTCCCCACATGAATATGACAATCCAAAAATTATAAAGAAAATTGGATTTTATGTAGGGCCCGACAGGTTATCAAGTATCTGAAAACGTCTGCTGTTACCTTTACTGAGCTTGCATTTTGCATTATCTTGACAATCTACTGTAGGACCTCAATGAAATAATGAAACATCAGATTAATAAATTATTCCAAAAATGTGCCAACTAAGAAATTAAGAATAAATTTAAATACTAGAAAAATTACTTCCCGAAAAAAGGTCCACTTGAGCAAAGAGCAACTTCTTACATATCAAAGTTAATAACATTTGCACATTTGATACATTTTACATTCAAAACATAATGAACACATGAAACAGGGCTCAGAAACTGCACTAGTACAAACCTTAAAAAAAGATTGATGGGTCTGGGCTACACAAAACTCTAGTCTCATGATAGGTAGTTGACTTTTAATACCCACTGACATAACAGTGGTAAACAATCAGTAAAAAGTTCAAAAATAAAGAAAAAGAAATTGGACAGATCGATCAGCAGCAATTTAGGTAATTCCAGCCCAGTCACCCTTGCAAACTCTTTCCCACAAACATCTGGGGACTGGTGCCCCTAAGTCAGGGGAACTGTCCCACAGACAAGTCAAGCAAGAGCCTGACAGGCATGTTCACAGAATCAGTCAACATTGCAGGCTCCTCTCTCACTGTCCTGGGTATACTTTTTCCCACCAGCAGGACAGACACACCAGAGAGGAGAACAGTGCTGTGCAGTTGGGTTTGTGAAACCTTGGAAGTCCTCAACACTGATGTCTTGGGTCCAACAAGGTCAAAAAAAACTCCTGTTGATTACTGTCTACTTCAAACCCCAACTTTACCTCGTCCTCGCCAGCCTACTTGTTAAAAGACATGCCTGTCCACAATAGCATTGGTAGGAGTGACTACTGCAGAGTCTTTGCAAAGACAAAGTCTCATCTTCAGTGAGGACACCCTCCATCACGCAGTCAAAGTCAACAGTAACAGTGATCATAACTGGCCTAAAGATAGGCATTCGTGAGGGTGCTGCCCACCATCAACAGCAGAATTGTATAACACCACAATTTGTAACTTCATGACCTGATATATTCTCACTCCTCCATTTCCATTAAACTGAAAGGTCAACCCTGGTTCAATGGGGATTTTAAAAGATCGTGCCAAGAACAGCACCAGGTATACAACTGAATGAGGTACCAACCTAATGCAGTCACAACAAAAGGCTACTTGCATGAAAAACAACAAAAGCAGCAGACTACAGATAGTTAAATGGTCCCACAACCAATGGACAAAAACACAACTCTACAGTTCTACCACATCCAAATGAGAATGGAAGTGGACAATCAGGCAATTAATGGGAGGAGAAGGCTCCATGAACATACCTATCCTCAACCATGGCAGAGCCCAACATACGAATGGAAGTGGCTAAGTACATTCAACACAGCAAAGGTTATGGATCCTGACAAAATCCCAGCTCTAGTTCTGAAGTCCTGTGCACCAGAACTAGCTGCTCCCCAGCCAAGCAGTTCCAATACAGCTATGAAGCAAGCAACTACCCAACATTGTGGAAGATTACTCAGATATGCCCTATTCACAAAAACAGGATAAATTGAACCTAGTCAATTACAACCCTCACCGCCTCCTCCCAATATTCAGTAGAGTGATGGAAGGAGTCATCAACAGTGTCAACAAGTGCCAACTACTCACCAATAAAGAGCTCACCAATGCTCAGTTCAGGTTCTGCCAAAACCATTCAGCTACAAACATGAAAACGAGAGATGAATGCCAGGGGAGATTGGAGAGTAGCTGCTCTCAACATCAAGGCAACATTCAACTCAGTACTGCACCAAGGAGCCTTAGCAAAATGAAAGTCAACAGGGTTTAATGGGAAGAGCCTCCAGTGGCTGCAGTCATACCTGACACAATGATGATTGTGGTTTTAGAGGCCAATCCTCACAGCCCTGGGACATCACTGCACGAATTCATCAGTAAAGTATCCTTGACCAAACCATATTCCGCTGATTTTTCCCTCCATCAGGAGGTCAACAGTGGGGTTTGTTCACTAACTATTCCACTCCAGCTCCATTCACAACCCTCCATAATGAAGCAGACCATGCCGGCCTACAATGGACTTGGACAACATCCAGGTTTCAACTGACAAATAATAATTTCCTGGGGCTGCAAGGACTGGCTTCCAACAATCATCTTCAGCTACTGTAAGGTTCTCCCATTGACCACTGTTTTGCTCGGGCTCCTTAGTGCCATACACAGTTAATCAAAAGAAAGCGCAACCACCTCCCCAACCTACAACAGCACAACCACTGCCGAGTCCCCCACCATCAACATCTTGCAAGATCACCAATGACCAGAAGCTTAATGGGAACAGTCATATCACCACTGAGGCAGAGGCTAGGTACTCCTGAGCCTCTCAAAGTCTCTCCACCACCCACAAGGCTCAAGTCAGAAGTGTGACAGAATACTCCCCATTCGCCAGGATAGGTGTTTCTACAATACCATCCACACCATTCAGGACAGAGCAGCTTGTTAGATCAGCACCCCTGTCACTGGACAATATCTGATCCCTCCATCAGCACGTATACCATGGTTGCAATATATAATCTACAGGATGAACTGCAAGAGCTTACCCAGGCTACTTCAGTAGCACATCACTTCCCTGTGACCTTACACCGAGAAGGGAGAGAGTAGCAATATCCCGGGAACACCATCACCTCCAGGTTTCCCTCCAGGCCACACACTATCCTGACTTGGAACATACATCACCATTCCTTCACCATCATCGCTCATCAGTATCCTGGAAGGCCTGACCCAGCGCCATTGTGAAAGCACCATCACCACAGGGACTGCAGCAGCTCAAGGAAAAGGCCCACCACCACCTTCTCAAGGCAAGAGGAAATGTAGCCATGGCCAGCATAGCCTACATCCCGGGAACAATTACAACAAAAAATGCAACCATGACACCTAATAAAACCCTGGTGCTCTTGGCTAATCTATATTTTTGTTAGTTTGGTCCCTGAAATCAATCTCTTGGTGTCAAACTGAATTTTTTTCTTTGATATATAATTATATTTTCGTATTTCTGGTTAATACAAGAGTACATAAAATTATTTTATAATTACGAAACAATTATAATCAAGAAATTGCTAACCTAAATACTTTTCCTCCATGGCTGCATAAGTGAGCTTTCACAGCATCTTGTTTACTGAGCTGCATTTCAATTTTAGGAAACATTCAGTGGAACCAATTTGCCTGCTGATAAATAATCCTTTTTGTACAGGTTGGTCTGCTTCAGAAACTCTACCAGGCATTTTGGATTTTAAGTACTAAGTGCAGCAGATGGTCATGCACCCTTGATTTTACATAGCATATGTATAAAAAGGTAGGGCCATTGCAATTTTAAGTTCCAATCAAAGAACACCACAGCTTTAACAAAAAAAATCAATAGGTGACCAGTTACAGTGAATCCCAACATTAAATTGTAGTACAGAATTTCTCATCAGTTGAAAAGGGACTCAAATACATGCAGATCTTTTTCAACTGTGCTTCTAAAGCATATTTTGCTCTTGTTCCTTATAATACCTGATTAAATTTAGGTTTTGATGTAATTAAAAAAGTTGATACAGGTTAAACAGGACAAAATTGTAAAAAATGAAATGAGTATGTGGGTTGGCAGAAAAAGGAACAACATCCAAACCTAAAAGGAATCCAAATTAAATATATGTATATTAATACACAGATTACAAAGAACAATATTAGGGAACTAGAGTCGTTGATTAAAATAGTTGAAATGCACCTGCAGCTGGGTCATGATTGCTAATTAAATATTCTTGGATGTAAAAATTTCAGAAGGGATAGAAAAGGATGTGGAGAACAGTTAGCTATGTTTAGAGACAAAATCAAAGTACAGAGTTGAATAAAGAAGTCCAAACAGTATCCGTCTGGTTTGAGCAAAGGAACAGCAAGGGAGCAATTGAGCTTCTGGGAGTATATTACAGATCGCCCACAGTGGAAGGAAATTGAAAGAGAAATTTGCAGATCAATTAGAGATGCATGTATTAACAATAAATACTTGTAGGCCCATACCCACGAGGAACTTAACTGAGACTTCACATTTAACGCTCATTGCCAGTAGACAGCAGAGATTTTCATCTAACTTATTTGGGGAGGACGTCAATCTAGATCCCAGAGGTGAAAGGTTAGCGTCTAACCCACTGCACAATCTAGTTCCCTCTGGGAAATATTTAAGCAGAATGGAAAGGGTGCAGAGCAAGAAAATTGCAGTGTGGACAAAAAGGGAGTGCATCAAAGCCTGGGACTCCACGAATGAATCGGGAGATTAGATCAAATTTGAAAGTAGAAGAAGCTCTTACAGGACAAAACTTAAAAAAGTCAGGACAAATATAAACACAAGAAAGCTAGAAAATGGAAATCAGAAAAGCTAAGAGAGCATGACAGAGAGCTAGCAAAAAACAAATGACAATAAAAGATTTTAAACAAAATTGAGGCTCATGGAATATAGGTGGGTCAGTGGCAGCTTGGATAAGGAATTGGCTTAAGGACAGAAAACAGCGAGTTGTGATAAATGGCTGTTTTTCAGACTGGAGGATGGTAGACAGTGGTGTTCCCCAAGGGTAGGTGCTGGGGCCACTATATATTATTATATTATATATATATAAATGACCTGGATATTGGAATACAAAGTAGAATTTCTAAATTTGCCGATGACCCCAAACTTGGGGGGTATGGCAAAGTGAGGGTGACACCAATCGACAGCAACAGGACATCGAAAGGCTAGCAGAATGGCAGATGGAATTTAATACAGAGAAGTGTGAGATGATGCATTTTGACAGAAGGAACACAGAAAGGCAATATACACTTAATGGCACAGTTTTAAAGAGTGTGAAGGGACAGCTGACATAGATAGAAACATAGAAGATAGGAGGAGTAGGCCATTCGGCCCCTCGAGCCTGCTCCGCCATTCAATGAGATCGCGGCTGATCATCCAAATTCAATACCCTGTCCCTGCCTTCTCCCCATATCCCTTGATCTCTTTAGCCTTAAGAAATATATCCAACTCCTTCTTGAATATATTTAATGAATTGGCCTCCACTGCCTTCTGTAGTAGAGAATTCCACAGGTTCACCACTCTCTGGGTGAAGAAATTCCTCCTCACCTCTGTCCTAAATGGCTTACCCCTTATCCTTAGACTGTGACCCCTGGTTCTGGACTCCCCGGCCATCGGGAACATCCTTCCTGCATCTAGTCCTGTTTGAAACTTATACGTTTCAATGAGATCCCCTCTCATTCTTCTAAACTCCAGTGAGTATAAGCCCAATCGACACAATCTCTCCTCATACGTCATTCCTGCCATCCCAGGTATCAGTCTGGTGAATCTTCGCTGCACTCCCTCCATGGCAAGAACATCCTTCCTCAGATAAGGCGACCAAAACTGCACACAATACTCAAGGTGTGGTCTCACCAAGGCCCTGTACAACTGCAGCAAGACATCCTTGTTCCTGTACTCAAACCCTCTCACTACAAAGGCCAACATACCATTTGCCTTCTTAACCGCCTGCTGCACCTGCATGCTTACCTTTGCACAAGGACACCCAGGTCTCGTTGCACTTCCCCTTCTCCCAATCTATTGCCCTTCAGATAATAATCTGCCTTCCTGTTTTTGCCACCAAAGTGGATAACCTTGCATTTATCCACATTATACTGCATCTGCCATGCTTCTGCCCAATCACCCAACCTGTCCAAATCATACTGGAGTTTCTCGGCATCCTCCTCACAGCACACACGCCCACCCAGCTTTGTGTCGTCTGCAAACTTGGAGATATTACATCTAGTTCCCTCGTCTAGATCATTTATATATCTATTGCGAACAGCTGGGGTCCTAGGACCGATCCCTGCGGTACCCCACTAGTCACTGCCTGCCACTCGGAAAAAGACCCGTTTATTCCAACTCTTTGCTTCCTGTCAGCCAACCAGTTCTCTATCCAAGTCAGTACCCTGCCCCCAATCCCATGTGCCTTAACTTTACACGCTAATCTCTTATGCGGGACCTTATCGAAAGCCTTCTGAAAGTCCAAATATACCACACCCAGCTTGACCTGGGAGTTAATGTGCATAAGTCCCTGAAGGTGGCAGGACATATTGAGAGAGTGGTTAGCAAAGCATATGGGATCTTGAGCTTCATAAATAGAGGTATTGAGTACAAAAGTAGCGAAATTATGCTGAACCTTTATAAAGCGCTGGTTAGGTCACAACTGGTGTATTGCATCCAGTTCTGGTCACCACACTTTATGAAGGATGTGAAGGCACTTGAGAAGGTGCAGAGGAGATTTACCAGAATGGTTCTGGGGATGGGGGATCTTAGCTACAAAGACAGGTTGGAGAAGCTGGATTTGTTTTCAGAAGAGCAAAACGAAGTTGAGGGGTGATTTGATAGAGGTGTACAAAATTATGACGGGTTTGGATAGGCTAGACGGGGAAAGGCTGTTCCCACTAGTTGATGGTACCAGGGCTAGGGGATACGGGTTTCAGGTTTTGGGCAAGAGATACAGGGAGGGGATGTGAGAAAAAACTTGTTTTACGCAGCGAGTGATGAGGACCTGGAACTCGCTGCCGACTGAAGTGGTGGAAGCGGAGACACTCAATGTTTTCAAGGGGAGACTGGATAGACACTTGAGGGAAATAAACTTACAGGGCTACGGGTATAGAGCGGGGGAATGGGACTGACTGGATTGCTCT
>NC_140993.1:197109576-197167593 GCF_052327205.1 Somniosus microcephalus
CCACATCGGAGCAATGGGAGTCTTTCAGAAAGGAAATTGAGAGAGTACAATGGCAACATGTTCCCGTAAAGGTCAAGGGTGGGACCAACAAGCCCAGGGAACCTTGGATGTCGAGGGATATATGAGAATGGATTAGGAAAAAAAGGGGGGCTTTTGGCAGATACAAAGGACTAAAGACAGAGGAAGCCCTAAAGGAGTATAAAAAGTGCAGGGGGATACTTAAAAAAGAAATTAGGAGAGCGAGGAGGGGCCATGAAATAACACTGGCGAGCAAAATAAAGGAAAATCCTAAGGTGTTTTATAAGTATACTAGCTGGAGTGCCCAGCGGTGCCGAGGGTTTTTTGAGGGCATGTTGTTGTTGAAAGAGAGAACGAGAGAGAGACTGGGGGGAGAAGAGAGAGACGGGGGAGAGAGAGAGAGACTGCTGGATTTAGTTCGGGATTAGCCTGGAGAGAGAGGGGGGGAAGGAGCGCCTCAGGCCTGGCCCGATCGACCCCTGCGAAGGAAGGAAGAAGGCGAGCTCTCCCTGCCCCTCTCCTCTCCCTCCCTGTTTTACTCTCCTCTCCCTCCCTGCCCCTTCTCCTCTCCCTCCCTGCCCCTTCTCCTCTCCCTCCCTGCCCCTTCTCCCCTCCCTCCCTGCCCCTTCTCCCCTCCCTCCCTGCCCCTTCTCCCCTCCCTCCCTGCCCCTTCTCCCCTCCCTCCCTGCCCCTTCTCCCCTCCCTCCCTGCCCCTTCTCCCCTCCCTCCCTGCCCCTTCTCCCCTCCCTCCCTGCCCCTTCTCCCCTCCCTCCCTGCCCCTTCTCCCCTCCCTCCCTGCCCCTTCTCCCCTCCCTCCCTGCCCCTTCTCCCCTCCCTCCCTGCCCCTTCTCCCCTCCCTCCCTGCCCCTTCTCCCCTCCCTCTCTCTGCCTTTCCTCAGAGCCCAGACGCGGTGAGCCGAAGCTCCCGTGTGCGGATCAGGGCAGGCTGGTGCGCGGCCTAGCGCGTGAGGCCTGGCCGGACTCACTTTAGCTGAGGTCGCGTTCCGGGCCGACGTTGACGTGCGCGCTGACTCCCGCCCGGCCAGCCTTTAAGATGGCGGCGATGGCTACGCTTGTCTCAGTCCCACGCTGCCAACCTTTACCAAGATGGCGGTGATCGCAGGGCGGGCCCAGCGGGACGGGCGGTGCCTAGCTCGGGCGTGGCTGACGAGGAGAGGCCGAGGCTTCGAGGCCTGCGGCCTGCAGGCAGCTCATCCACCGCCGAGGGGGGGAAAGCCCGAGTGCCCTTTGGAGAAGGATTTTTTTTTCCTGTTAAAAACAACTTTTTTTTTGCTGGAAATCTATATTTCAAAATAAACACGCAGAAAGTGGGAAAAATAAATGAATAGTTAGGAATCAAGATGGCGGCCACTCAGCTCAGAAGGATTAGGCCCACCCACACACGCAATGAAATGCCCCCCGTGACGCTCCGATTGGTCAACCATCAGGTTAATCCCCCGTACGATTGGTCAACCATCACGTCACTCAACGCTAATGAGCGGAATGTTGCCGTTTTTTGAACCTTTTCTGTATAATGTCCGAACAATTTTTGTCTGACCAAAAAGTAAATACGCCTATTAGACTCCCCTAATGATAAACTTTCTTTTGATATAACATGCGTGTAGGTACGTTCTATAACTTTTGAGTGTATAGCGGACAGACAGACAGAGAGACAAACCGCTTTATATAGAAGATAGATTAAGGGTTAGAGGATAACTAGGGAAAGAGTAGGGCCCATTAGGGACCAAAGTGGCAAGCTGTGTATAGAGCCAGAAGATGTAGGTGGGGTTTTAAATGAATTTTTTGCATCTGTGTTCACTATGGAGAAGGACGATGTGGACATAGAAATCGGGCAGGGGGACTGTGATATACTTGAACATATTAGCATCGAGAGGGAGGAAGTACTAGCGGTTTTAGCAGGCTTAAAAGTGGATAAATCCCCAGGACCGGACGAGATGTATCCCAGGCTACTATGTGAGGCAAAGGAGGAGATTGCAGGAGCTCTGACACAAATTTTCAGAACCTCTCTGGCCACAGGGGATGTGCCAGAGGACTGGAGAACAGCTAACGTAGTACCATTATTCAAGAAGGGTAGTAGGGATAAACCAGGGAATTACAGGCCAGTGAGCCTAACATCAGTGGTAGGGAAATTATTGGAAAAAATTCTGAGGGACAGAATTAGTCTCCACTTGGAGAGGCAAGGATTAATTAGGGATAGCCAGCATAGCTTTGTCAAGGGAAGATCATGTCTGACCAATTTGATTGAATTTTTCGAGGGGGTGACTAGGTGTGTGGATGAGGGTAGTGCAGTGGATGTGGTTTACATGGATTTCAGTAAGGCTTTTGATAAAGTCCCGCATAGGAGACTGGTCAGGAAGGAAAGAGCCCATGGGATCCAGGGTGCCTTGGCACATTGGATCCAGAACTGGCTTAGTGGCAGAAGGCAGAGGGTGATGGTCGAAGGTTGTTTTTGTGACTGGAAGCCTGTGTCCAGTGGGGTACCGCAGGGATCAGTGCTGGGTCCCTTGCTGTTTGTGGTCTACATTAATGATTTGGATGTGAATGTAAAAGGTATGATCAGTAATTTTGCAGATGACGCAAAAATTGGTGGGGTGGTTAATAGCGAGGAGGGAAGCCTCAGGCTACAGGACGATATAGATGGGTTGGTCAGATGGGCGGAGCAGTGGCAAATGGAATTTAACCCTGAAAAGTGAGGTGATGCATTTTGGATGGGATAACAAGGCAAGGGAATACACAATGAATGGTAAGACCCTAGGAACGACAGAGGATCATAGGGACCTTGGTGTGCATGTACATAGATCCCTGAAGGCAGCAGAACAGGTGGATAAGGTGGTTAAAAAGGCATATGGGATACTTGCCTTCATTAGCTGAGGCATAGAATATAAGAGCAGGGAGGTTATGATGGAGCTGTACAAAACGCTGGTAAGGCCACAGCTGGAGTACTGTGTGCAGTTCTGGTCGCCACACTATAGGAAGGATGTGATTGCTTTGGAGAGGGTGCAGAGGAGATTCACCAGGATGTTACCTGGGCTGGAGCGCTTTAGCTTTGAAGAAAGACTGGACAGGCTGGGGTTGTTTTCCTTGGAGCAGAGAAGGCTGAGGGGGGACCTGATTGAGGCGTACAAAATTATGAGGGGCATAGATATAGGGTAGATAGAAGGGAACTTTTCCCCTTAGTAGAGGGGTCAATAACAAGGGGGCATAGATTCAACGTAAGGGGCAGGAGGTTTAGAGGGGATTTGAGGAAGAACTTTTTCACCCAGAGGGTGGTTGGAATCTGGAACTCACTGCCTGAAAGGGTGGTAGAGGCAGGAACCCTCACAACATTCAAGAAGCATTTGGATGAGCACTTGAAACACCATAGCACACAAGGCTACGGACCACATGCTGCAAAATGGGATTAGATTAGGCAGGGCTTGATGGCCGGCGCGGACGCGATGGGCTGAAGGGCCTCTTTCTGTGCTGTATAACTCTATGGCCTAGAAATTCGGTTGGTAGCGCCGGCGGTGAGCGCCTAAAGAGACCTAGAATTGGGGCGATACCCTATGTTGGAGCGGTCGCTATGAAGATAGCGACAACTCGCATATTGACTATACATTTAACGCCTGCGCTAAGTGTTTGCGCGCGCCCGCGAGCGCAAGCAGATCATGACGTCATTTCAGTGTGCAACGCCTTTTAGGAGCGCCTGAGCGCATATTGGGTGGCGCCCGGAGCCTTAACGCCTAGTGCTATTAGTGACAGTTCGAGGGAGCGCTAGCAGGCCCTTCTCGGAGTAGGGGGGCGCTATTTAAAGGGGATAGCTCTAGTGCAGAAGCTTCAGCCACTTGGCCTGCTCATTGCGATCGTTGCTGGAGAGAGTTGGCGAGCTACTGTGGAGCAGAGTTTTGGGAATTTAGCTTTAGAGTACTTGGGACCTTCAAACCTGTCCGAAGCACTTGCAGCACTACACCTAAAAGCCTTTTGACCAACTGGCATCGGAATGGGAACTGCTTTGGAGGGCGACGGCCTGATGGCCGAACACTGTGAAGGGGCAGAGAGACGGCGGGAGAGAGGGCCGGGATTGGCCAGAAGGAGGAGGGGCAATGGAGGTCGGCCAATCCGACGGTATGCTGCGAGGGTCTTTAGGCAGTAGGTGTCAAGCCTTGACATGTCGGAGGAGCAGTGTTTGCGAAGGCTCCGATTCTGGAGGGACATTGTTACTGATCTGTGCCACCTGCTTGGTCAGGATCTGCAGCCGCGTGAACGGTGCAGAACCTCTCTGTCCGTGTTCGCTAAACTGACTGATGGCCTCAATTTTTATGCCAACGGATCCTTTCAGTCAGCCATTGGGGACATTGCGACTATCGCTCAGGTTGCAGTCCACTGTTGCATCCGGCAAGTTACAGATGCCCTTTATAGGCGAAGGCGTCAATTCATCACCTTCCCTCTGACCCTGCACAAGCAGGCGGAGCGCGCGCAGGGTATCGCTTCTATTGCGGACTTCCCCACGGTGCAGGGGGCGACTGACAGCACACACGTGGCTTTGAGGGCGCCATGCCAGCATCCTTAGGACTTCCGCAGCCGCAAGGGGTTCCACTCCCTCAACGTGCAGCTGGTCTGTGACCACCGCCAAATCATCATGGCAGTCAATGCGCATTTCCCAGGGTGCAGCCACGATGCCTTTATCCTGCGGTTGACCTCAGTTTGTTACCTTTTTGAGGGGCTGGCTCGAACACGAGGCTGGCTTACTGGGGACAAGGGCTATCCTCTCTGCCCATGGCTGATGACAACACTCCGTGTGGCCGACACCCCAGCAGAAGAGCTGATCAACAGCGGCCATCAGGCGACCAGGCACAGTGAACAGCACACTATTGGTGTTCTCAAAAAGCATTTCCGATGTCTGGAACATTCGGGGGGATCCCTGCAGTACTCGCCGGAGCAAGTGGGACACGTCATCGTCGTCTGCTGCATGCTCCACAACTTGGCGATTCGACGCACCCAGCCAATTCCACCTGTCCCTCAATGACCAGCAGAGCAGGTGGAGGAGGAGGAGCAGGCGGAGGGAGGAGCAGGCGGAGGAGGAAGAGCAGTTGGAGGAGGAGGAAGAGCAGGAGCAGGCGGAGGGGGAGGAGGAGGAGCAGGCGGAGGGGGAGGAGGAGGAGCAGGCGGAGGGGGAGGAGGAGGAGCAGGCGGAGGGGGAGGAGGAGGAGCAGGCGGAGGGGGAGGAGGAGGAGGAGCAGGCGGAGGGGGAGGAGGAAGAGCAGGCGGAGGGGGAGGAGGAAGAGCAGGGGGAGGAGGAAGAGCAGGCGGAGGGGGAAGCTGGAAGGGCTCCTGAAAGTGGAAGGGCCATACGTCAGAGGCTCATCAGGACTCGTTTCGAGACCCCTCTGGCGGAATGATGAGAGTTTTAACTCCTGCGCACTTTGGATGTTTGACGGCCTCTGAATGCCAGCATCACTGAAAGTAGTCACGTGCACCGTGCCACATTGAAACTTCTGTTTATTGTCACAAAAGTCTTTCATTACAGCAAAACAACGTCATGTCAACAGAAACCATAACTAACAAAATAACTGTGAACTCTTCGGTAAAGTCGCAAAACTCAACAAAACTTCTGCAAATATTACAACAGGTGAGGGTGTCCTTGAATTTGGACAAAGAAACGTCTCAGCACCTCCCTCTACAACTGGCCCCTTGAGGGAGAACGACTTCTCTTTTGCGGCCGGCCCCTTCCCTCCCTGCTGCTCCTATGTAATTGGACCCCAGTGGCGGGCTCAAGGCTGGGGGACGCCTGCTGACTGTGTGGAAGCGCAGAAGCCCCTGAGGGACGGCCTGGCCGACCTCTGGGCTTAGAGGGTGCGGGCGCAGGATGCTTGATGCGACCATGGCTGGAAGCAGTGTGCCCTGCAGGTGGTGGCAGCTGCACTGCAGACGTCCCAGCGCTGGCATGTGCAATGGTCTCCTGCCGAGAGAGGACACCTGCACCATGGTCGGACGACACACTGGCTATCTGAGGGGACCGGCTCGGCTCATCCGCCACAATCGCATGCTCCACTGATTCCTGGCCTTGTATGGGACTGGAAGGGCCCGGGGTGATCCTAACTGATGCAGAGAGGGTGGCTGCAGTGAGAGATCGCGTTGCCTCAATCTGGGTGTGGACGAGGCCGGCAAGTGACTGCGTGGCAACAGTGAGGACCTGTGTGCCAGGTGCCAGTGCTTCGGAGAAGCCCTGGACAGTTCTTTCCATTGCTTCGGACAAGGCAGGTGCCGACCGCTCCACTGCCTCGGACAAGCCCTGGACAGACCTTTCCAGGGATTGTCCGAAGCCCTGAACAGTCCTTTCCATAGCGGCCTCAAAGCCCTGGATAGTCCTCTCCATTGTTGGCCCGAAGCCCTGGATAGTCCTCTCCATTGTTGCCCCAAAGCCCTGGAGAGTTCTCTCCATTGTTGCCCCGAAGTCCAACATACTCTTAGCCAATGTATCTATTGAGTGAGGCATCTTCTCCACTGCAGCCATCAGCTCAGTGTGTCTGAGCCGGGCCTGTTTGCTCATTTCACCCAGGCGACGCGCCTCCTCAGCACTCTGAGCAGCAGTCATAACTACCTGCCTTGCCCTCCGGGGAGACGGTGGCCGAACTTGCCTATCCCCCTTGCGTTGCTGCATGCCGCTTGTTCCGGCAACTGGTTCATCCTCAGAGCCCCCCCCCCCCCCCCCCTCCCCTCCAGGGGACTACTATCCCCAGTCTGTAGATGTGTCCGCTCCCCGGATTCTGCAACGGCTGGTCCGGATTCCTCCTGCTCCTCGCCTCCGCTGGCACTGGCAGCTTTAGTGCGTTGAGCCCGAGTTGGTGCTGATTCATCTGAAAGCAGGGAGGTGGAAGAGTGGCTTAGCAAAAGGACAGGTTTGCGGCAAGGCTCTGACATGGCTGCACACTGAGGAAGCATGGTGGCGGGGGGGACCAAGTGGAAGGCAACAGGTGAAAAAGGTGAGAGTCTTACCCTCGCTGTCGGAAATGGGGTCAGCAGATGCAGTGGTCACAGGACCAGACAGACGTCCTCCAAGAATCTGGTGCACTCTCTCCTCCAGATCCATGAGAGGGACCACTTGTGGAGGCCCGCCACCGGTTTGAAAGTGGTCCCTTCGCCTGGCCGCCAGCTTGGCCTGGAGAGGAAAGAAGGGGAAGTTGTGTTACATGAGGCCTTGAGAGATCATCGCATGCCCCCCCATGGTGAAAGAGCCCTTACATGAGGCCTTGAGACATCATCGCATGCCCCCCACGGTGAATGAGCCCTTACATGAGGCCTTGAGACATCTGTCCATGTGTGTGCCCAGAAAGGACCATGGGTGCTTGCTGACAGATGGCCATTGGGGCATCATGGCAACAGGGTGCCTGAAGTCAGCTGCAGATGGAGGGAATCAGAAGTTTGCTAAACCATCACTCACCCTAATGATCCGTGTGAGGTCGTTGAATTTCTTCCTGCACTGAACAGGGGCCCTGGTCGCCATGCTGCTGGAGTTGACCCTCACAGCAATCTCCCTCCAAGATCGTCGGTAAGCCTTCTGATTCGGCCTCTTGCCATTGTCCGGATACAGGACATCTCGACGGCGCTCAACTGCAGCCACCAACTGGTCCAGAGCCTCAGTGCTGAAGCGCTCTGCTCTCTGTCTAACCTTCTCCATGCTCACCAAGTTTCTAACGCCAGAGAAGGGCGCGCGCCAATTCTGAGGCCTACAGGGCGTTGGGTGTGGCAGCTCAGGCTGACTGACCCACCCCTTTAAGAGCCGGCCGGCGCCTGGAAGTCTCGTGGTTTCCCGTAATTGAGATCACCGCTGCGCCCATCCGCGTCGATATTGAGTAGCGCCTGAACTTTTGCGCCTTAGGAGCACCGTGCAACGGCTGAATTCGCGCCTCAATCCCCTTTGGGGGCGATGCAACCCAATATCTCGCCAGGCAGCGATAAGTTTCATCTGGCTATAAACTTTGCACACCGCCAGTTCTAGCGCCTCAAGTGGGGCTATACCCAATTTCTAGACCTATGACTCTAAATGTATCATTTTGCACTTTTCTGCGTTAAATTTCATCTGCCACGTGTCCGCCCATTCCCCCAGCCTGTCTATGTCCTCTTGAAGTCTATCACTGTCCTCCTCACTGTTGACTCTACTTCCAAGTTTTGTGTCATCTGCTAATTTTGAAATTGTGCCCTGTACACCCACGCCCAAGTCATTAATATATCAAGAAAAGCAGTGGTCCAAGTGTAAGGATTCCGGGGGCTTCTTTTAAACTGGTTTAAGGTAATCTACCTGGCCAGCAGTCTTTTTTGCTGCTACACTCTAAACCAATTTACAAACAGCGGTTTCGAATTGCTACCCCTCCTTTAGTTCTGAGTGGAGGAACTTATAATTAATGATATTAAAACAGAACACGTGGTTTGGATGAGAGAACAAAATCAAGCTTTATTAACTAAAAGAAACTACAATCAAAATATCAAACTATCCCACACGCACACAGTAATTACAGTAAAATTGCTTAAAATGGGGTAAGGCAGACGGCAAAAACGAGGGATACAATGGCTACAATGTTATTTAAACAATCTTAGCAATTCCCTTAAATCACCATCCCCCCCCTTAACTCCTGCTAGGTCGCCTTGTTGAGGAGTCAGAAACTCTGCTCACATGTGGTCCAGCGAAGAGAGAGAGAGACTCACCTATGGTCCCAGGAAGTCAAGAGAGCGAGCTGGCTTCTCAGCCCTTATCTTTATATCTGGTGAGCCCCTCCCGTCCTGCCTTGCAAGGGCTGTGTGCAAAATTCCCCACCCAAAAGGGTCCAATAACAAAAGGGAGATACAGCTGCTCTATTGTCCAGCGCTGGGTGATTTAAAACCCATTCAAATCTTGAACGATTCCCATTCAAAGTGCAAAAGTCTCTTCTGCAGTTTCCTTTGTATCCACTCGATATACAAACAAATGCTAATAGCATTCAGTTGCTTTGTAAACAAAGCATTGTTCTTTGTCTTCATTGAACCTTACTTCCAGACACACAAAGCTGCATTCCAAGCCCCTCTGTCTCGGCCATGTGGTGACTGCCATTTTATCCCAAGAAATTTAAAAGCACATCGCTCAGGGATCCTTTAATCAAAAAAATGAATCTTCAGAACTGTAAATTATTGCGAATTCTTACACAAGAACCGGCCCCTGGGGAACACCACCTTCAGTCCAAAAAACAACCGTTCACATCTCTGTTTCCTGTCGCTTAGCCAATTTCTACCACTGTCCCTTTTATTCCATGGGCTTCAACTTTGCTGGTAAGCCTATTATGTGGCACTTTATCGAACACCTTTTGGAATTCTACATCAACTGCATTGCCCACATCAACCCTCTCTGTTACCTCATCAAAAAACTCAATCAGGTTAGTTAAACATGATTTGCAGTTAACAAATCCATGCTGGCTTTCCTTTAATTAATCCACACTTGTCCAAGTGACTGCTATTTTTGACCCTGATTATTGTTTCTAAAAGCTTCCCCACTACCAAGGTTAAACTGACTGATCTGTAGTTGCTGGGTTTATCTTTGCACCCTTTTTTGAACAATGATGTAACATTTGGATTTCTCCAGTCCTCTGGCACCACCCCTGTATCTAAGGAGGATTGGAAGATTATGGCCAGTACTTTCTCAGTTTCCACCATAACTCCCTCAGTATCCGAGGATGCATCCCATCCGGTCCTGGTGACTTATCTACTTTAAGTACAGCCAGCCTTTCTAGTAGCTCCCCTTTATTAATTTTTATCCCATCCAGTATCTCCACTACCTCCTCTTTCACTATGACTTTGGCAGCATCTTCTTCCTTGGTAAAGACTGATGCAAAATACTCATTTAGCACCTCAGCCATGCCCTCTACCTACATGCGTAGGTCTCCTTTTTGGTCCCTAATCCACCCCTCTTACTACCTGTTTATTATTTATATGCCTAAAGAATACTTTTGGATTACCTTTCATGTTAGCTGCCAGTCTATTCTCATGCTGTGTCTTTGCCCCTCTTATTTCCTTTCTCACTCTTCTCTGAACTTTCTATATTTAGCCTGGTTCTCACTTGTATTTTCAACCTGACATCTGTCATATGCCCCCTTTCCAGGGAGTTCTGGCTTTGGTTGTCCTACCTTTCCCCCTCGTGGGAATGTACCTCAATTGTACCCGAACCATCTTCTCTTTAAAGGCAGCCCATTGTTCGATTACAGTTTTGCCTGCCAATCTTTGATTCCAATTTACCCGGGCCAGATCTGTTCTCAACCCACTGAAATTGGCTGCCCTCCAATTAAATATTTTTACTTTAGATTGCTCTTTGTCCTTTTCCATAGCTAATTTAAACCTTATGATACTGTGATCACTGTTCCCTAAATGTTCCCCTACTGAAACTTGATCCACCTCATTCTCCAGAACCAGATCCA
The DNA here is from genome assembly GCF_052327205.1 of Somniosus microcephalus. Taxonomy (NCBI): domain Eukaryota; kingdom Metazoa; phylum Chordata; class Chondrichthyes; order Squaliformes; family Somniosidae; genus Somniosus; species Somniosus microcephalus. The sequence continues at coordinate 197,120,034 of NC_140993.1, forward strand.
GCAATGCCTCGTTGGGCCGGAAACGTACTGATGAAGAAAGTTCTCCTGAACACATTTCAGAAATTCTTCCCCCTCTCTGCCCTTTACACTATTACTATCCCAGTCTATATTAGGATAGTTGAAGTCCCCCATTATCACTACTCTATAGTTCTCCCCCCTCCCTGCCCTTTACACAATTACTATCCCAGTCTATATTAGGATAGTTGGAGTCCACCATTATCACTACTCTATAGTTCTTGCACCGCTCTAATTTCCATGCAGATTTGCTCCTCTAGATTCTTCCCACTATTTGGTGGCCTATAGAATACACCGAGTAGTGTAATGGCACCTCTATTGTTTCTTAATAACTCTAACTAAATAGATTCTGTCCTTGATCCCTCCAGGACTTCCTCTCCCTCCAGTACTGTAATATTCTCTTTAATCAATACTGCCACCCACCTCCTTTCTTTCCTTCCCTATCTTTCCTGATACCTTATATCCAGGAATATTTAGTACCCAATCCTACCCTTTTTTGAGTCAGATCTCCATTATCGCCACGACATCATATTCCCATGTGGCTACTTGCGCATGCAGCTCACCAACCTTATTTACCATGCTTCGTGCATTTACACACATGCACTATATTTGAGCGTTTTAAATTTGTACTTGTTTAAAATGTTGGTTTGCTTCATGTTGAAAATCGTTAGCCTTGTTTGGGAGCTGGGATAAGTTACTCTGACATTTCTTTGAGCAGCCATGGCAGTTACCAGTAACATTGCCTCTGCAAGGAAGTGGCAGACTGCAAGTGTGCTGTGATTTGTTTTTTAATGTTATTTTTGAAAAGTTTAGTGTTCTGTCCACCAGGAAAGACAGCGCCATTTAAACTCTTGTAATTTTTCAGTTATACTAAATTTTAAACAGACTTGGACTTGCCTGCCAAGGTAGAACCACGTGAATGAGAATTTGAAAGCCAGTAACTGAATGATACTCCTGTAGCTCAGAGAAATCAAATCTCCAGATCTCTAAAATAGCTGGTCAAAGCCTTTCAGGAAGTTTTGAAAGTTTAATGACATAATGAAGCGCTTTGCGAAATAGTGTGATAGGACTTGGCTTTCCATCTACAGAAAGATTATGGCTGTACCATCAATTATACATAAAAATTTTCCCATTCTCTACCAAATGGGAAAAATTGAAGATGTAATAACGTACCAGACTTTGTGATTATAATGAAGGATATGGAATTTTGTGGAGTGTAGCAGCCTGGTAATTTTATTGGCTCTGAATCATCCTCTCCAATCTCCCTTTTCCTTTCTAAGATCCTCAAATGTCTTGTCAATTGCCAGCTGCGTACCCATCTCTCCTGAAACTCCCTAATTAAATCCTTGCAGACCAGCTTCCACACTATTCACAACACAAAAATGCTTCTAGCCAAAGTCATAGGTTACAACCTTTGTCACTGTGACCATGACGCTTTATCCCTCCTTGTCCTTCATGACTTTTCTTGTTATTCAATCACATTGTCCCCCTCCCCCATCGTCCCAGCTCCATCAAACTTGCGTGGTTCCATTTCTACCTATCTAAATACAACCAGTGCAGCTCCAACAATGCTTTATCTTCCCTCTGCCACATCATTGCTTCCAGGGTCCCCATGGAATCTATCCTTGGCCGCCTCCTCTTTCTTGGCTACATGCTACCCCTTAGCAACATCACGTGCAGGCATTGGGTTGGTTTAATGTGTATGCTGGTAATACTCAGCTCTACTCAGCTGCTTGTCTGCCTCTATGCGATAAGAATGTCTGTTTAATGTCGAGTCTTGGGTAACCCACAAGTTTCACAGCTGCATCTTCCTCCTCTAATGTTTTATACCTGCCCACCACTCAACCCAAACACCCAACCATTTCACCCCGCTTGACACACATCTAACTTTGCACTTGCATAACAGATGTTAACAGGATTCCAGCCACTTTGAAACAAAGCTCCCACTTGCATACTATGGCATACCTTCCAGCCTAATGACATACACCCACTTTCCGACACTCCAACATAAACGCAACCTTCCCCCAGCGCACAAACTGACACATACAAAATATAATCTATAAATATCTTTATTTTATCCATATACAAATGTTATTGTATACACACTGTATAACATTTACTGTACATTAATTATTGATTCACAGAGCTTATTATATCTGCAAGTGTGTTTCATCAAGCTTAACAGTACTACATTTTGTTCTGAAGTCCAGGAAAGATTGAATAGAGTAAGGTGTTTGCAGGCAACCTGGTGATTCTGTGACTTCATCCTTCAATAATAACTGAAGAAATTCAGATGCTTGATGGGGAGGGAAGCTTTGTCTTGTAATTCTCATGAGATGATCCACATTGCTTGGTAATGCATGGAAAAGTATGCATTTATGAAGGAATCAGGATATAGAAGAGAACATTTCAAATCACAGTGAACAGAAAGTGATTTGAGGACAGTAATAGTAATTGCTGCTGTTAACTCAAGTGTGCATTTAAATGTGCAGTAAATGTGCTTTTGGTTTGCTGAGGGGTATTCAATTACACTGCTACAACAACAACTAGGGTTTATATAGCACCTTTAATGTAGTAAGACATCCCAAAGCACTTTACAGGAGCGATTATCAAACAAATATTGATACCGAGCCACATAAGGAGCTATTGGGACAGGTGACCAAAAGCTTGGTCGAAGAAGTAGGTTTTAAGGAGCGCCTTTAAAGGAGGAGAGAGAGGTTTAGGGAAGGAATTCCAGAGCTTGGGGCCTAGACAGCTGAAGGCACAGCTGCCAGTGGTGGAGCAAAGAAATTTGGATGTGCAAGAGGCTAGAATTGGAGGAGCGCAGAGATCTTGGAGGGCTGAAGGAGGTTACAGAGATAGGGAGGGGCGAGACCATGGAGGGATTTGAAAACAAGGATGAATTCTAAAATTGAGATGTTGCTGGGTGACATGTGAACAGGACTTGGTGCGAGTTAGGATATGGGTAACAGAGTTTTGGATGACCTCAAGTTTACGGAGGGTGCAAGCTGGGAGGCCGGCCAGGAGAACATTGGAATAGTTGAGACTAGAGGCAACCAAAGCATGGATGAGGGTTTCAGCAGCCGATGAGCTGAGGCATGGGCGAAGTTAGAGGCGGAAGTAGGTGGTCTTGGTAATGGAGTGGATATGGGGTCAGGAACTGAGCTCGGGGTCAACTAAGACGCCAAGATTGTGAACAGTCTGGTTCAGCCTCAGACAGTGGCCAGAGAAAGGGGTAAAGTCACTGGTTAGGGAACTGAAGGCCATGGATTCGGTCTTCCCAATATTTAATTGGAGGAAATTTCTGCTTATCCAATACTGGATGTGGGACAAGCCGCGTGATAAATCAGGCAGCGGAGGGCTCGAGAGTGGTAGTGGTGAGTTAGTGGCTGGGTGTCGTCAGCACGCATGTGGAACCTGACATTTTGTTCTCGGATGCTGTCACCAAGGGGCAGTATGTAGATTAGAAAATGAGGGAAATGTTTATGCATGTGTTGCTATGTTGATATTCTATCCAGTTTTGAATATACAATAATCATCTCACAAAATACATTGATATTTTGACAAAAACAAAATACTGTGGATGCTGGGAATCTTGAAATAAAAACACAAAGTGCTGGAAACACTCAGCAGGTCAGGGCAGCATTTGTGGAGAGAGAAACAGTAAACGTTTCAGGTCGATGACCATTCATCAGATCTGGAAGAAGTTAGAGATTTAATAGTTTATAAGCAAGTACAGAGCCAGGAAAATAGGGGACAGGGAAAGAAAAGAACAAAAGGGAAGGTCTGTGATAGGGTCGAGAGCAGATGTGATTAAAAGACAAAAGGGATGATGGCGCAAGGCAAAAGAGCGTGGTAATGGGACAACTAAAGAAACAAAAAATGGGTCCAGAGATGTGTAAATGATAACAGCAGATCCATTACCAACACCTGCATGAGAAAATGGGAGCGGTGGTTATGATCAGATGTTGAACTCAATGTTGAGGCCGGAAGTCTGTAAAATGCCTAATCAAAAGATGCGGTGCTGTTCCTCAAGCTTCCATTGAGCTTCATATGTATTTTGTGCAGGTCAGGCAGCATCTGTGAAGAGAGAAATAGAGTTAATGTTTCAGGTTGATGACTTATCACCAGAACTGGAAGATGTTAGAGATTAAACAGCTTTTTAAGCAAGTGCAGAGCTAGGGAAAAGGGGGGCAGAAAAAGAACAAAAGTAAAAGGTCTGTGATGGGGCAAAAAGGAGAAGGTTCCCTTGGCCCGGGAATGTGGCATAGAAAGGTGGGTAGACCCCAGGGGGCCTCATTTTCCCTGGTTCTGTGCCTTAAAAGCGGCTCATCTCTAACATCTTCCCATTCTATTGAAAGCTAATCGAGCTGAAATGTTAACTAACAACAGAAAATGCTGGAAATACTCAGCAGGCCAGGCAGCATCCGTGAAGAGAGAAACAGAGTTAACGTGGAGAGAAAATAGAGTCAACGTTTCGGGTCAAAACCCTTTATCAAGACTAAAGAGGCACAGGGAATGAAATAGATTAAGAGGCCGGGCTGGGAGAGAACAAAAGAGAAGAGACATTAAGAGGTATTCAAAACGAGACGAGATGGTGATAGGACTAGTGGAGACAAAAGACGGCTCTAGATTAGGTGTGAAATGCGCTGGCAGAATGGGAGACAGCTGCCATGTGGGAGAGAGAAAAAATAAGAAAGGGGGGCTGTCTTTTGTCTCCACTAGTCCTATCACCGTCTCGTCTCGTTTTGAATACCTCTTAATGTCTCTTCTCTTTTGTTCTCTCCCAGCCTGGCCTCTAAATCTATTTCATTTCCTGTGCTTCTTTAGTCTTGACAAAGGGTTTTCACCCGAAACGTTGACTCTATTTTCTCTCCACGGATGTTGCCTGGCCTGCTGAGTTTTTCCAGCATTTTCTGTTGTTTTGGATTTCCAGCATCTACAGTTTTTTGCTATCGTAACAGAGTTAACGTTTCAGGTCTGGGACCCTGTTAACTCTGTTTCTCTCTCCACAGATGCTACCTGACTTGCTGAGTGTTTTCCAACATTTTCTGTTTTTATTTCAGATTTCCAGCACCTGCAGTATTTTGCTTTATAAGAAAATATATATATATATTTGTGAAATAACAACAGGAAATGCTGGAAAAACTCAGCAGGCCAGGCAGCATCGGTGGAGAGAGAAACAGAGTTAATGTTTCAGGTTTGCTATCGTATATATTTTGTGCCCTTATTTCAAATGTTTACCATGCAACCCTTGAAATGAGTGCAAACTGGAATCTTAACAGTCAGTGGTCTGTGATAAATGCGTTGTAGATTAGCTGAATATTAATGATTGTGGCATTGCTTGCAGTTACTCTGAAGGGATGGTGAGGTGTAAGGATTGTGGGGGGTGGGTGCTAAAGGATTTGGAAAGAAATTTGAGATATGCATGAAGACCATGAATGTTTTTTTAATGGTTCCTTGAAAATTTGAGCCAATTAGGGTCTTTTGTGTGACAGATAAATGCTTGACGCAACACTTATATACCTACCAGATGTTCTACTGTAGTCTTGCTTGCAGTAAATATCAGATGTGTGATATTTATTACACCATGCACAGCATATTCTGGTACAGTTGAGCTTTTAAGGCCACAAAGTTTAATTGTTATGTAAGTGAGGCTTTGGATTAATCCGTTTAATTATTGTTTGACAAGGCAACAGCGCAGGTTAGAAAATGCTTGTAAGTTTCAGGTTCTAGATTAGAAGTGCCAACACTGACTGAATTTTTTTTTAAACAAATGTTTTGCATCTTTAATGGCGTGAAGGTCAAAAAGTACCCATTTTTAGTTTCCCAATGTTACCAGAAACAGTTTACTCCAAAGACTGCACTCTATTTACAAGCTCTAGCCAAGAGGTAGCAATCCCAGCTCTGCCATTTTATTGTTTCAAGTGATTTTTTCCCCCTTCTGGGTAAGTTAATTTTGAAGTCCTAATTCAATTTTATTTTGTATTTTATATTTATTCTCTCTAGTTTAGTTTAAAAAAAAAATACTGTTCTTTGTGGTCTTGCTACTCCTGCTTAGCTAGCCTACTCCTTTCCCTCTGGCCCTTCTGTTGCACAGCCCCAGCCTTTTTGGCCACTTGTATGGCTCCTGCTCATGGCCCTGCTCTGCCACTTCCCACAATTTTTGCATACACTGCCACCTCTCTGGCTTGGTTGCCCCGCTGCTCTCCCTGTCCTCGCTGTTGGGCCTGACTCTGCCCTTGGCGCCACTCCCTCTTGGCTGGCGTACTGCCCTCCCTCTACAGCCAGTTTGCCGCTCTGCCTTCTATAAACTATTCTCTAATCACAAATAATATACCAATAAAATAAAATTACTAATTACACACGACTATGTATATTTTGTAATTCATATATCAATAATAATACATATGGAATGCATATTAGTCCAGTAAGGCCCCTTGGAATCCTAAACTAGGTCTAATTATAGCAGCTTCTCCCATCATGATATTTGCTTTTGCATATGATATGAACTTTAATTGTCAAATATAAACTGAGTAGGTGGCTAAAAGTTTGCACTAACCTATTTAAAAGCGAATGCATGTTTGCTAACATCATAGTGCAATCTTTTGATTAAACTATGGTAATATTGGCAAACTGAAAATGTTGTAAATTGACATACTTTTAATTTTCCTGCAGCAGTTTATAGGTTTGTTCGCAATGTTCCTACAATTGAATAATTGCTGATTTCAGAAGAGTCGCGCTATTTGGATAATCAGTTTCTGTTGTACATGTATGATGTGTAACAAAAGAGACAAACTCCCAGAAGAATGTTGAACTGATGAAAGCTGTATAGAATTTAATCTAGAGACCAGTTGATCTCTCTCAGCATTGCACGTAATAAATTGGGTAATATGGTCACTTTCTGCTACTGCCTCTCTTTTTCCTCCTCGCTGCCTCTCTCCCCATAACACTCTTTTTGCTTCTTTCTCTGTCCCTTTCTGCTTCTCTCTTTTACTTCTCTACTTTTTAGTGGGAAATGGTATGGTCTAGGGTGGCAGAAAAAGAAGCCAAAAACACCTGCCGGTTGCATTTGGGGTGGGGACAATGTGGGCCTCAGTGGTTGCCTTCCCATCCCCTCCTACATTCAGTCTTGCTTCCCTCCACTCCCTTGCTCCCATCGCGTGCCCTACCTCTTCATCTTCCCATTCCTCTTCCCATCACCTCACCGTTATCTCTAGCTCTACTTGTTCTCTTTTGAACAACCCACTCGAGCCCGGTAAACCCCCCCTCCCCGGGCTTCACTGTCATTCATCTTGCTCTTAACTTTCCACCCGCAACCTGGTTTCCGTCTTCCCTTCCTTTCTACCTGTATCCATCAGAGGCTTTGTTTGCTTTCAAAATGTAACTTTCCTGTTTTTTTTTAAAAAAAGGACACCATCTGTTTGCCTTTCTATCTAATCTGTCTAACTTTCTCCTGACCAGCTTAATGCACTCACTGAAGTTTATAGAACATAAAGTAAAAGCTCTACTAGAGCTACTGATGTTTTTTTTCTCCCTCTTACACAGGCACATGCATAGCTTTTTCTGTAAAAACACTCAACATAAATTTTTACCTCAAAGTTTTGAAATTTGTCCTCTTTTTCAAAATAATTTGAAAAAAGCATCTGACCAGAAAATTCTAGGCGTTAACGAAAAATATTCTATTAGTATAGCTGATTGGTACTGTTGTATCTTGGGAAATTAGGCACATTACACGTGCTCACACTGCACAATCCGAATACATAGTCACAGCTCTGGGCAGAAATATCAAGTCCAACCCCAAGCTTTTGGGAGAGGTCGAGGTCTTCGAGCAAAACAATTAATAGACAGTTCAGTAGATGCATGTAATCATATTTTGTGAAATGTGTAATTTAAAATAGTTTTGATTTTGGACATTAAAAATCTTAGTTACTGAGGAAAATGCCGCGTAAAAAAATTAAAATTGTGGGAATCCAGTGGCCAGATTGCAAAATGGTCAGAATGATGGGTTTACGTACATATAAATGTGGATGTAGGAATTTGTAATGGGAAGGGGAAAGTTGACAGACAAATGTGACCACAACAGGAAGTGTGTGAAGATGTAGAATTTTTTAATATAGTGCTTCATTGAGATATTTATTTGATCATTGCAGCAGACAGATATCAATCATATAATTTCTTTGAAAAGCACTTTACAAGAGAGAAAAGCTTATTGAGCCACTGGACATGATAACTAGTAGGTAACAATGTCAAAATCACCATACTTTTAAAAAGACAAAATCCCTCTCTTTTTCATCGTGTAAAAGGTATGCGGAGCTGTCAATCAAATCAAATCAACTTTTATTGTCATTGTTAGTGTACAAGTGCAGTACAACGAAATGTAGGCTTGCGGCTCCCGAGAGTGTACATTTGGATTAAGACATTTAAACATTCAACATACATTCAACATAATTTCCCACCCTCCGCCGCACAAAATACAATAACACCTGCATGTTTTCTTTCTCTTTATGAAGGGCATGGAGTTTATCAAAAGTTCATTAATTTCTCCATTGGTGACACCTCTAACCCACACTTCTAGCTCAAGGAATTGTAAAAATTCATAGGAATGCATGATGATCATCCCTTATAAGCATGGATTAATTGAACAAAGGTCATCACAAATTAATTCTTCACTTCAGCATCTTACTGCCACACTTGTTGCAATAATCAATTTGTAATAGTTCTGTATCAACTCAAGTGTCATCTGCACTAAACTTGAAGGTTGTCTTCCAGTAAAATACTACATATCTTCTATGTTTCTATATTATCTTCTATGTTTCTATGTATCTTTTATGTTTCTATATTTCTTAAGGCTAAGGGGATCAAGGGGTATGGGGAGAAAGCAGGGACAGGGTACTGAATTTGTATGATCAGCCATGATCGCATTGAATGGTGGAGCAGGCTCGAGGGGCCGAATGGCCTACTCCTGCTCCTATCTTCTATGTTTCTATTGAGGGTCAGTCAGAGTGCAAGACAACTGGATTAGTGACCCTGTAGTTATCACCCATTTGAACAGTTGCTGATTTTAGTTTAGGCTGATAAAAATCAGAGTAAAAAATTATGTCCAGATAACGCATTTTTCAAACTACCTGGGTCTTGAATATGGGTATTTCTCTAGCCTATTTACATATTGGCCCAGAATTTGCGGTCAGCGGCGCTCGCTGTTGACTTTGAAGAAAGCTGCCTTCGGCTCTCCCGACCGTAGTTTGAACCTGGCTCCAAATCAAGCGAATCTCCAGCGTCCAGCAACGGTGATGTCATCAAGTAGGCTAAGCATCCATTGCCGAATTCTCACAGACAGCAAACCAGGAAGTAAAATGCACAGATTATAATTTACTTGTATAAGTTTTACAGAGGGCGAAATAAAGGTTTGGACATACACATAGGATTAAGGTACAAGCTGAAATATAAACTTAAATTTTTTTTTATTAAAAGCCATGCAATTCTGATCATATCATGGAAAAATTTGACATTCCACCAATATAAAAATTTGTTTTTCAGGGCCAGAACTGTGGTTTAGCGTCAATACGCTGTTTAAAAACCCAGTTACAATGTGGCTTAACTTTTTCAGAGGGGAGGAGGAGGTGCGTTGAACAGCAATATTCCAGCCTAATATGGAAAGTTTTTGCCAGGAACTGTGATTTGAATTGATTGCCGGCTCTGGGGAATTCTGCAACAACAACTTGTATTTATATGGCATCTTTATTGTTGTAAAACATAGCAAGGCGCCTCACAGGAGTATGGTAAGACTAAAATTTGACACAAGCCACATAAGATGATATTTGGGCAGATGACCAAAAGCTTGGTCAAAGAGGTAGGTTTTGAGATGTCTTAAAGGAGGAAAAAGAGGCAGCGATGCAGAGGTTTAGGGAGGGAATTCCAGAGCTTGGGGCCTAGGCAACGGAAGGCACAGCCACCAATGGTTGAGCGATTATAATCAGGGATGCTCAAGAGGGCAGAATTAGAGGAGCGCAGATATCTCTGGGTTGTGGGGCTGAAGGAGATTACAGAGATGGGGAGGGACGAGGCCATGGAGGATTTGAAAATGATGAGAATTTTGAAATCAAGGCATTGCTTAACCGGAGCCAATGTAGGTCAGCGAGCACAGGGGTGATGGGTGAACGGGACTTGGTACGAGTTAATACACGGGCAGCCGAGTTTTGGATGACCTCAAGTTTACATAGGGTAGAACGTGGGAGGCCAGCCAGGAGTGCGTTGGAATAGTCAAGTCTAGAGGTAACAAAGGCAGGGATGAGGGTTTCAGCAGCAGATGAGCTGAGGTAGGGGCGGAAATGGACGATGTTACAGGGATGGAAATAGGCGGTCTTAGTTATGCCACGGATATGGGGTTGGAAGCTTATTTCAGGGTCAAATATATGACACCAAGGTTGCGAACAGTGTGGTTCAGCCTCAGACAGATGTTAGGGAGTGGGAATGGAGTTTGTGGAAGGACCGAAAACAATGGCTTTGGTCTTCGCAATATTTAATTGGAGAAAATTTCTGCTCATCCAGTACTGGATATCGGACAAGCAGTCTGACAATTTGGAAACTGTAGAGGGGTTGAGTGAAGTGGTGGTGAGGTTAGACCTGGGTGTCATCAGTGTACATGTGGAAACTGATGCTGTTGGGGTAGCATTACTGGTTAAAGAAGGGATTAACACAATTGTAAGGAAGGATATTAGCTCTGATGATGTGGAATCTGTATGGGTAGAATTGAGAAATACCATGGGGCAGAAAACGTTAGTGGGAGTGGTATATAGACCTCCAAACAGTAAGGCGGAGGTTGGGGATGGCGTTAAAAGGGAAATTAAAGAAGTGTGCAATAAGGGCACAGCAGTCATCCTGGGTGATTTTAATCTACATATAGATTGGGCTAACCAAATTAGTAACAATACTGTGGAGGAGGAATTCCTGGAGTGTTTACGGGATGGTTTCCTGGACCAATATGTCGAGGAACCAACCAGAGATCAGGCCATCTTAGACTGGGTATTATGTAACGAGAAAGGATTAATTAGCAATCTTGTTGTGCGAGGCCCCTTGGGGCGGAGCGATCATAATATGAAAGAATTCTTCATTTAAGATGGAGGGTGAAGTATTTGACTCGGAGACTAGGGTCCTGAATTTAAATAAAGGAAACTATGATGGTTTGAGGAGCGAGTTGGGTAGGATTGATTGGGGAATGTCACTCAAAGGGTTGACGGTGGATAGGCAATGGCAAACATTCAAAGACCGCATGGATGAACTACAGAATTTGTTCATCCCAGTTTGGCATAAAAATAAAACAAAAAAGGTGACTCAACCGTGGCTAACAAGGGAAATTAGGGATAGCATAAGATCCAAGGAGAGGACATATAAATTGGCCAGAAAAAGCAATAATCCTGAGGATTGGGAGCAGTTTAGGATTCAACAAAGGAGGACAAAGGGATTCATTAAGAAGAGGAAAATAGAATATGAGAGTAAGCTTGCAGGGAACATAAAAACTGACTGTAAAAGCTTTTATAGATATGTGAAGAGAAAAAGATTGGTGAAGTCAAGCGTAGGTCCCTTGCAGTCAGAATCAGGGGAATTTATAATGGGGAACAAAGAAATGGCAGACCAACTAAATACATATTTTGGTTCTGTCTTCACAAAGGAGGACACAAATAACCTCCCAGAGATGTCAGGGAACGTAGGGTCTGATGAAAGGGAGGAACTGAAAGAAATCAGTATTTGTAGGGAAATGATGTTAGGGAAATTGATGGGATTGAAGGCCGATAAATCCCCAGGGCCTGATAATCTACATCCTAGGGTACTTAAGGAAGTGGCCCTAGAAATAGTAGATGCATTGCTGACCATCTTCCAACATTCGATGGAATCTGGAACACTACCCATGGATTGGAGGGTAGCTAATGTTACCCCACTATTCAAAAAAGGTGGTAGAGAGAAAACAGGTAATTACAGACGGTAAGCCTGACATCGGTAGTGGGGAAAATGCTAGAGTCCATTATAAAAGATGTAATAGCAGAGCACTTGGAAAGCAGTGACAGGATCGGACAAAGTCAACATGGATTCACAAAAGGTAAATCGTGCTTGACTAATCTACTGGAATTTTTTGAGGATGTAACTGGTAAAATAGATGAGAGAAACAGTGGATGTGGTGTATCTGGACTTTCAGAAGGCCTTTGACAAGGTCCTGCATAAGAGATTTGCGTGTTAAATTAAGGCACATGGGATTGGGGGCAAGGTATTGACTTGGATAGAGAACTGGTTGGCAGACAGAAAGCAAAGAGTTGGAATAAACAGGTCTTTTTCCGAGTGGCAGGCAGTGACTAGTGGGGTACCGCAGGGATCAGTCCTTGGACCCCAGCTATTCACAATATATATTAATGATCTAGACAAGGGAACTAGATGTAATATCTCCAAATTTGCAGACGACACAAAGCTGGGTGGGCGTGTGTGCTGTGAGGAGGATGTCGAGAAACTCCAGGATGATTTGGACATGTTGGGTGATTGGGCAGAAGCATGGCAGATGCAATATAACGTGGATAAATGTGAGGTTATCCACTTTGGTGGCAAAAACAGGAAGGCAGATTATGATCTAAATGGCAATAGATTGGGAGAAGGGGAAGTGCAATGAGACCTGGGCGTCCTTTTGCACCAGTCGCTGAAGGTAAGCATGCGGGTGCAGCAGGCGGTTAAGAAGGCAAATGGTATGTTGGCCTTTGTAGCGAGAGGGATCGAGTACAGGAACAAGGTTGTACAGGGCCTTGGTGAGACCACACCTTGAGCATTGTGTGCAGTTTTGGTCACCTTATCTGAGGAAGGATGTTCTTGCCATGGAAGGAGTTCAGCGAAGATTCACCAGGCTGATACCTGGGATGGCAGGAATGATGTATGAGGAGAGATTGGGTTGATTGGGCTTTTACTCGCTGGAGTTTAGAAGAATGAGAGGCGATCTCATTGAAACGTATAAAATTCTGACAGGACTGGACAGACTAGATGCAGGAAGCATGTTCCCGATGGTCGGGGAGTCCAGAACCAGGGGACACAGTCTAAGGATAAAAGGTAGGCCATTTAGGACAGAAATGAGGAGGAATTTCTTCACCCAGAGAGTGGTGAACCTGTGGAACTCTCTACCACAGAAGGCGGTGGAGACCAGTTCATTAAATATATTCAAGAAGCAGTTAGATATATTTCTTAAGGCTAAAGGGATCAAGGGGTATGGGGAGAAAGCAGGGACCGGGTACTGAATTTGGATGATCAGCCATGATCGCATTGAATGGCGCAGCAGGCTCGAGGGGCCGAATGGCCTACTCCTGCTCCTATCTTCACAGAAATCACAGAAACCCCACAGTGCAGATAGAGGCCATTTCGGCCCATCAAGCCTGCACCGACACATATCCCACCCGATCCCCGTAACCCCTACACCAACACATATCCCACCCTATCCCCGTAACCCCACGTATTTAATCCCCCTAACACTAAGGGTCAATTTTATCATAGCCAATCAACCTAACCCGCACATCTTTGGACTGTGGGAGGAAACCAGAGCACCCGGCGGAAACCCACGCAAACACGGGGAGAATGTGCAAACTCCACACAGACAGTCACCCGAGGCCGGATTCGAACCCGGATCCCTGGCGCTGTGAGGCAACAGTGCTAACCACTATGCCACCTTGCCATCTTCTATGTTTCTGTGTTTTTGGATGATGTCGCTGAGGGTTAGCAAGTCGATGAGAACTAGGAGGAGGCCAAGGATAGATCCTTGTGGGACACCAGAGATAACGATGCGGGAGCGGGACGAGAAACCATTGCAGGTGATTCTCTGGCTACGATTAAGTAGATAAGCATGGAACCAGGTGAGTGGAGTCCCACCCAGCTGGACGATGGTGGAGAGGCGTTGGAGGAGGATGGAGTGGTTAGTTGTGTCAAAGGCTGCAGACAAGTTGAGAAGGCTGAGGAGGGATTGTTTACCTTTGGGAAAGATGGGCACAGATTTTAGTGGCGACAACATGTTCAAGGACTTTGGAGAGGAATGGGAGGTTGGAGATTGGGCGGTAGTTTGAAAGGACGGAGGGGTCAAGGGTTGCTTTTCTGAGGAGAGGGCTGATTGCAGATTTGAGGGAGAGGGGGACAGTACCTGAGGAGAGAGAACCGTTGACAAATGTCAGCTAACATGGGAACCAGAAAAGGAAGTTTGGTGGTCACCAGTTTGATGGGAACAGGGTCGAGGGAGCAGAAAGTGGGTCTCGTGGACAAGATGAGCGTGGAGATTTCGTGAGGGGAGATCGGAGAGAAACTGGAGAAAGATGCGAGTTCAGGGCTAGGGTAGGGGGGGGAACCTTAAAGGAAGTTTGGCCTGGGCAGAGGCAGCTGAATGGGTGGCCTCAATCTGAGGGACAAAAGTTGTTGCACTAGAGGTGCAAACTGTAGAGGAGCAGGGAATGACTGACAGCAACTTCTAGATTTCCACGTTTATCTACGAATGCACTGATTCCAGAAGTTGCTGTCAGTCTTTGAGGAGTAATGATGGTGAACACTGACAGTTTTGCTGTCATTACCACCACAAAATCCGGGCCAATGTCTTTGCTAATAATGCATAAAGTATTTGGTGTACCAATCAAAGTTACACAATTTGAGGACCGTGATATGGTTGGCTTCACGTGAAACTTTCAGATTTGCTTTACACAGATTGCAGCATGTCGCCACATGTGCCTTCCCAATTTGCATTAGTTTGAATTTTAAAATGTGTTACCGTGCATCCACTCCATCTGTTTTCTTTCTTTTAATGGGACAGGATACATTCAGTTCATCCTGTTTGTGAGCTGCACTTGAGTGAAGGATCAACAGGAGTTGGTACGCAGTTCATGTACTGTGGGAAGTACCAGTACATTAAATTTCAGTTTCTAGAAATACCCTGTTGGAACACCATCTGCGACCACAATGTTCGTAGATTTTCCTTCTGGAGCAGAAACATTCTATGGGTGGGCCTGTTGTATTAAGAGAACAGCAGGTGCACTGTGGAAGGCTTTTGAGATACTGTGATGTACCATCTGTTAATGATGGTGTATTGGACTGGATAATAACCTAATGCTGTGCTGTTGGTACTGAACAGCATTCACCACTGATGAAGTTTAAAGGTTTTGCACTATGATAGATACTTTTTTAGTGAATGAGGAAGTGTAGGGGAAAGATACCATCTGTTATAATTGTGTTTTTAATTATCTATATTGTACAGCTTCTGGCTTAAATTGAATTCTGTAAAACAGACTAGACTTATTTCCCTAGCAACAATGGAAGCAGTGAAAAACAGTGAGTAAGTTTCCAATTTGAGTGTAGAAACTAAAATGTAAATTTACTGATGATGGAACTGTTGAATATGAAAGTAGTTGTGTTTGCATAACACTGATTTAGAAGTATTGCACCATCTTTTCCTTCTTTATTACACCATCACACAGAGAATCTCTTTACTGGTGTTAATATACTTTAAACAACCAATGTTTATGGCATTAGTTATTTGACTTGACAATAGTGCTTGAGCTTAGCCATGTTGGGAACTGAATCTACAACGGGTCCTTTTTTGGGGCCAGCATCTCACTGAGATGACATGGCTGGTGATTGAAGTTTTGAACGGGTATGGCAGATGCAGTAATTTGATATTTGAACCACGCAGGTCTGTCGTACTCCAGGGCAGCACTGATGATTGACTAGCCAGTTTGGCTCACTGATCGAACATGGAGGTGTAGCACCAAGGGCTGAGATTCTTCCTATGCAGCTGTAACCCTGCAAGTCAATGCCGTAATGGGTAGGATGGCTCTAGCTGAACATCCTGTATATTGATTTTAGTTGGTTTAGAAGTGCACCTGCACACACTCTGGATCCTCGAGCCTTGGCTCTGCCAACCTGCACTTGAGCTCGCTGCACTTTGGTCAGGTGGAGGTGTGGCTCTATAGGGGGGAATGTGTGTGCTCTCCATAGCAGGCAAACAGAAAATTTAGATTTCTCAGTACTGTAGTTTGGTTTGGAAACTCTTATACATGTAGATGGGTTTCCACATGTGTCAGACACCAGCTGAGCATAAAGGTTCCACAGGTGCTTGAAACTCTTTGGTACCTTACCCGAGTGGTTGTTTCTCATTTGTAAGCTGAGACACCAAATTCCACTGGTTCTGGGCATCACAGTTAATTCTGTCCTCAAAGTCTGCACACACAAAGGACCACTGAATAAGAAAGGAATGGGAACCCTATCTGTTTTCTGTGTTCATTTTTTCTCCTCTTGCCCTCTGGTAACACTGGCAAATTGTTTAACTGAAATCAACTACAGGACAAGCCAGAAATTGAAACTAGGACCATCCTGATGTACCTGGCTCGGTACCACTCGGCGCCATTGTTCACCAAGCCATTAGGGAGATAAGCTGTAATTAACCTTTGATTCTTACATGGAGAATTATGTGGTTGTTGTCTGTTAGTGTAGAGTTATACAGGGAAATTGGAGAAAATAAAATTTCCAGCCTAAACAGCGCTTTCATTGTCATTTAAAAAAAAAAAAAAAAAAAAAATTGAATGGTGGGGACTTGAGCAGTGCAGTTTGCTCGTGCTCGATTCAATTTGAAGTTCCACACGTGTATGTCCTTATTCGCGATGGGTGGAAAGAAAATAGATATTTGTGGCCAAACTACAAATTGTTTATTAAAAGTAACTTTATTACACAGAAGCAAGTTGAAACAGCAAGTGAAAACAACAAATAGAGTACTTTACTTTCACTGATACGTTAAACTGAGGTCAACAAATCAACTTGTTTCAAGATTCTTAATCCTCGGAGTTTCAATGGGATGTAATGTGCATCAGGGCTAACAGTCTACTCCTTTTACACCTGGGTTATACCAGATGATGATTTGTAGTTTGGTTAAAGTATACTGTCCACCCATCTGTGCAGTCTGTACTGAGTTGTGATGAAGCAAAGTATGAGCTGATGGAGTTTCTTACTGCAGTGACTTGGAGCTGCATGTTTTAGATGGACAGAAGATGAGCAGCAGTCTTGAGGCCTTTCTGTCAAAGGAAGCCTTTTATGACAAAGGTGTGAATTTTGATTCCAGCAGTATGGCCCTGATATGACAGGCACAGAGATAACAGCTGTCTTTTTCTCACACTGGCAAACATTGTCTGAGGAATTACTCAAACAAACTTTTGTCTTGATAAAAAGCAGAATACCGCAGATGCTGGAAATCTGAAACAAAAACCGAGAATGCTGGAAACACTCAGCAGGTCAAGGCAGCATCTGTGGAGGGAGAGAGAGAAAGGTTGGGTTAGCTATTCAGGTCATAGCCAAAAGTTCTGATGAAAAGTAATTGACCTGAAACATTAATTCTTCTCCACAGATGCTGCCTGACCTGCTGAGTGTTTGCAGCATTTCTGTTAATTTTGTCTCGATAGGGATCTGCTTTTAGCTGGATTAATATGAACAGTCCTTTGAAGCTAGAATCTATATTCCAGACATCTCTCATGCATTTGTCACTATTTACAGGCTAATCAAGACAAAAAGACAAAGGGAATCGTTACAGAACAGCAGTTAACAGAACTAAGTTGTCAATATGTAAGGATTTCAGACGGAATGGTGTGTGTTTTGTTCAAAACATGCATACACTTCTACATACAGATACAATAAGCCACTCCCAAGCAGCAGTTAACAGAAACTAGTTTAAATTGGCTCAGGTAAAGTGCCATTATAAAAAGGATATAATCACATTTTTATAATCATAAATGAGACAGATCCCTGTTCTGTAACACCAACTACAAGGAGACTTTAATGCCAGTGTTCTCCAATTCCAAAGGAAGAAAGAAAGATTTGCATTTATATAGAGCCATTCACGACTTTGGGATGTCCCAAAGCGCTTTGCAGCCAATTAAGTATTTATGAAGTGTAGTCACTTGTAATGTAGGGAATATTAGGTGTTAAAGAAAACAACACATTGAGACATTGATCCTGAATAACTAAAATTATGCTGTGAATAGCCAAACTTAAGAGGAGAATGTTTGGTAATAAAACGTGATTGAAATATTTTTAGAAACAAGAACTAGGTTGATTCTTGGGATGAGGGTTGTCCTATGAGGAGAGATTGAGTAGATTGAGCCTATACTCTTGCGTTTTAGAAGAATGAGAGGTGATCTTATTGAAACGTGTATGATTCTGAAGGGGATTGACAGGGTAGATGCTGAGAAGTTGTTTCCCCTGACTGGAGAGTCTAGAACTAGTGGGCCTAGTCTCAGGGTAAGCGGTCAGCCATTTAAGACTGCGATGAGGAATTTCTTCACTCAGGGTTGTGAAACTTTGGAATTTTCTACCCCAAATGGCTGTGGTACTGAATCGTTGAGTATATTCAAGGCTGAGATAGATAGATTTTTGGACTCTAGGAGAATCAAGGGATATCGTGATCAGGCGGGAAAGTGGAGTTGAGGTCGAAGATCCGCCATGATCTTATTGAATGGCGGTGTGAGGGGCCATATGGCCTACTCCTCCTAATTCTTAGGTTCTTAAAGAAAGAATTGCATTTATATAGCGCCTTTTATGACCTTGGGGCGTCCCAAAGCGCTTTACAGCCAATGAAGTACTTTTGAAGTGTAGTCACTGTTGTAATGTAGGAAACGTGGCATCCTATTTGCTCACAGCAAGCTCCCACAAACAGCAATTTGATAATGACCAGATAATCTGTTTTTGTTATGTTGATTGAGGGATAAATATTGGCCAGGACACCGGGGATACCTCCCCTGCTCTTCTTTGAAATAGTGCCGTGGGATCTTTTACGTCCACCGAGAGAGCAGACGGGGCTTTGGTTTGACGGCACCTCCGACAGTGTAGCACTCCCTCATCACTGCACTGGAGTGTCGGCCTAGATTTTTGTGCTCACGTCTCTGGAGTGGGATTTGACTGTGGTGAGAGTGCTACACACTGAGCCAATACTGTCACTTTGTAGAAATTGTTTGATTTTTAAAGGTCTCATGTAGGCTAAAATTGTACCATGCAAGTAAAATATTTCATTGTTTTAAATTGTATAATTAATGGCAGAGGACAGTGGTGTAAGCTGTAACTTGAATTCAGAGAGTGTTCTGTTCCTTATTCCATTGCTATGGAGTTCAAAATTACTTAATCCTTGCAAGCTGTGACATTCCACAGAGTAGTCCACAAGGATGAAGAGTGTGTAAAATACACAGAAGATGGAGAAAATCTTTTGGTGATCATTAAAAGAGGCTAATATCTGATTGAGGTCTTTGGATTATGATGTGCCATTGACCACTCTAGTCTTGAGCCTGTCATTCACCTTGGTGGATAGTCAGGCACCAGTTCAAGAAGGGAAGAGGATACCTTATCTCTCTCCCCTACCTCCCACTACACCACTTTGTCTCCTGGAGGCGTTGATTCCTTGCTTGGTTATGGTTCTGCGAGTGCTGAACTTTCTCTGGTACCTCTCCCAAGTGGTATTTCTTCACGTGTAAGTGTCGGGGGGTTTTCGATTGGAGGGAGTATCACAGTAGAGAATGATTCTTTCTTTATGTGTGCACACGTGCAGATCACCAATTACATGACAGTCATGAATGTGAACCTGGGCTGATTTTTTCCTTTCCCCAATTTGAGGATGTTGAGGCCAATTGTAACCCCCTGTCATTTTTTCAGGTGAGATGGGATAATTGAATCTGGGCTCTCCTGGTCTGTATTGCTCATCTACCTGCTGCCTTAACCAGATGTCCATTGGGGAGTTTCCTCCTTCCTCTGAGCCGAGTCACATAAATCAACTCCTTTAAAAGAGAGCTACAGGATATCGTCTATAATGAAGGAAAGTTTAACTGCTTTAATTTATGGGGTAGGAGAGCAATACCCTCTACCAGTTTTTGGATAAACTGAATTAATCAAAGTTTCAAGGCTGACTTATTCCCTACCCTAGTACTGGAATTGAGTGTGTGAATAGTTTACCTGAATCAGAACCTAAGAGAATGGAAATTATATAGTAGACTAACCAAACCCAAGCTCTGCTACCATAAACACTAAATGCTTCCTCCAGTGTCCTTAGTGTTGGCGAGACAAGCCCCACTGCTGAAAGGGAAGCAGGTTGTCCTTCAATTTTGCCTTCCAGTTGAGTTTGCCACCAGATGTTTTTTAGCAGGTGGGTCTGGAAAGAATAATAGCTCAATGCTGAGGGAAGCTGGATGCTGCTGTGTTTTGTCTTTAATACGTAAATTCATAGATTACATAGAATTTAAATGACAGAAACAGGCCATTCAGCCTAACTGCTCTATGCTGGTGTTTATGCTCAACATGGGCCTCCTCCCATCCTACTTCATCTAACCCTCTCAGCATATCCTTCTATTCTTCTCTACCTTGTGCACTAATTTAGCTTCCCCTTAAATTGATCTATGCTTTTTTGTCCCAACCACCCCATGTGGTAGTGAGTTCCACATTCTAACCATCCTCTGGGTAAAGAAGTTTTTCCTGAATTCCCTATTGGATTTATTAGTGACTGTCTTATATTTATGGCCCTAGTTTGGTCTCCCCCACAAGTGGAAACATCTTTGTCGAAAACATCTTCTCTACAGAATGGTGTATGGTGTAGGCAGCCCACAGAAAGGGAAAAGGGAGAGAAAAAAGAACATACACATTGCCAAAAAAGGAATTAATATTGTTGAGATTAGATTATCTCTGGTCTTTCAAATATTCAGGATCGAGTGCAAACAAACCAATATGGTGGGTATATTGCGTATTATTGGAGTTTAAGATGGAATGTAACACACTAGTTATGCAGCAAAAACATACGACCGTGACAAGCAGCTGGTACCGGTTCTGATTGGACAGACGGCTGGTGTGTGCGAACAGCTCTCCTTGTCGTGTGTGTGTGTCTAACTACCCAAGAGTGTGAGACTAGGGTCAGCATGGGGACACTCTCGGAAGAGTGTAAGACCATCGATCCACTCTTGGAAGCTCTTCACTCCACCGTCTGCACTAAGGGCTTTTCGGGTCTTGCTTTTATTCTCTTTTTAGGGGTGGACCTGCTGTATAATGTGGACAGGACCATTTAACCTGTAAGGGTTCTTCTTAAACCAAGGTGCCCAATGGTATGTCGAGTTCTTTGTCTTAACTTTCAGATGAAAACCCTCCCCTTAGGGGTCTCATGGTTTTGCTCATATGCCTTTCCTGTTTATACATTCTGAAGGCCCATCCATCTGATTTCCTCATATCTCCCCCGTTCTTATCCTCCCAAGTTTGGAGCCAGACATGCCATTCTCTGCCTTCAGATGTTCGTAGCTGCTTGTTATCAGTTATTTATGTTCATGTAGCTTTAGCTATGCAAAACAAACTATTTCATTCCATTATCAGACTATTGCACCATGAAATGAATCATTAAATTCCCAAAGATATCTTCCATTCTCACACACTGGTTAACCTATGCATTTTAAAGCAGTTTTGTTAAACAAAGTCAAAATCCTAACTTCACATTATAATATGGTTATTAGCAGCAATGGAAGAAACATAGGCGTTGGTCAAATTAAAGATACATTAAACAAAGTCGAAATCCTAACTTACAAACAGCAGATAGTTAGCTTGGGAAGCAAGGTCACGTGTGACTGCCATGGTGCAGAATGTTCTAACGTCCACAGGGAACCAAAAACATAAGCAAATTCTAAGCATCTATCCAGCTATTCTAATACTAGTCTGAAGAGACACTTTTGTCTCAAGTTCTAATACAACTATCTGAACACCGTATTATTCGCGTTACAATTTCATTCGTATAACCATATACATTTTAGGTCCCCTAATTTCTAACAGACTTAACTTGATTATTAATTGTCTGTTAATTCAGTTCCCTCACACAGCCAGGCAATTCCATGACTATGAAGCTAACACGTAGGAAACAAAAATATATTAAAAATATCAATAACAATGGATATAAAAACAAAAGGATGCCAAATATGATAGCTGGGATAAACATTCCTAAATTAATTAGTCATTAAAGGGGTATTTAGTTGCACCGTTGAAACATTTAAAAAGGTGTTACTGCAGGTTTTGCTTCAATAGTAAGTGCCGTTAATTTGATTGCTATTTACTCCCGGACATCAGAATTTTTAAAGTACTGTCCTCAACTGATCAAGAGCTGACATACAAACATAGCAAGATTGATTGTTTGTTATTGTACAGTGGTGCAATGTACAATGTGCATTTATATATCATTTAACAAAATAAAACACCACAAATTGCTTTGCAGGGGCGAAACTAGATGAAGAACAGTGATGTGAGAAAGTCAGGGACATAAGTTATTGCTGAGCCTATTCACTTGCTCTAGTTATCAGTTAAGTAGACTGAGGTCGGGTAGGTTCTTATGGTGGGCAGTTTCAATACCCATGACATAACACCAACAATAAAATCCTGATTTTACCATAATGACTTATCACGCCAATGTCTCAAATCATTTTATACAATTATTTTTCTTTGAAATTATTATGGAGCCACACATGATGGAACAGCATATTTTTGATACTGTTTGAAGGAGGAATTTTGGTTAAGAGACGGAAATTTCACTGCTCTTCCAGATCACTCCTGGGGATCCTTAAAATCTAGGGGATCCAAACCAACAGAACAGACAGACAGAACTTTAATGTAACATCTTATCTCCAGAATGACACCTTTAAAATGCCACACTTGCTCAATACTGTAGTGGATTGAATTGGAAATCATAAACTTCTAGCCCAGAAATGAAAGAGCTGGAAAGTGAGCCAAGCTGATACCTTTGCCAAAAATCTGGTTACTGGTTAGTGCAGAGGCCTTGGACCTTCTGTATGAAGTTAAACTACAAATGTGGGATCAAGACACCTAGTATCAGGATGCCTGAGCCTGCTAGTGTAATGGTACCCCCAGTGCTTTTGTGGTCTCATTTTTGCAGCAGGTGATGTGTGTGAGATTCTTTCTCTGATGGTAGTCCTGCTGTTTGTGAGCTGAGAATCCCAAATAGATTTGAGTTTAAGTTGGATTTTGAGAAGAGTTCGTAGGGGATATTTTGAGAGCCTGTTGCAATTGTGAATAGACTAGCATACTGAATTTAATATTTGAAACCTAGGACCTTGGTGACGCAACTTTATTCAGGCAAATAGGATTACATAGGATATACGGCACAGAAACAGGCCACCTGGCCCAACCAGTCCATGCCGGTGTGTATGCTCCACTTGAGCCTCCTCCCGTCTTTCCTCATCTAATTCTATCAGCATAACCCTCTATTCCCTTTTCCCTCATATGCTTGTCTAGCCTCCCCTTAAATGCATCTATACTATTCGCTTCAACCACTCCCTGTGATAACGAGTTCCACATTCTCACCACTCTTTTGGTAAAGAAGTTTCTTCTGAATTCCCTATTGGATTTCTTGGTGACTATCTTATATTAATGGCCTCTAGTTATGCTCTTCCCCACAAGTGGAAACATTCTGTGGAAACACACACAAAAATTTTCATAATTTTAAAAACCTCTTGGGTCACTCCTCCGCCTTTTTTCAAGAGAAAAGAGACCCAGCCTGTTCATCCTTTCCTGATATGTATACCCTCGCATTTCTGGTATCATCCATGTAAATCTTCTCTGCATACTCTCCAGTGCCTCTATATCCTTTTAATAATATGGCGACCAGAACTGTATGCAGTACTCTTAAATGTGGTCTAACCAAGGTTCGATACAGGGTTAGCATAATTTCCCTACTTTTCAATTCTATTGCTTCTAGAAATAAACCCTTGTGCTTGATTTGCTTTTTATGGCCTTGTTAACCTGTGCCACAACTTTTAGTGATTTGTGTATTTGTATTCCTAGATCCCTTTGTTCCTCTATCTCACCTAGACTTGTGACCTCTTCTTCCTACCAAAATGTAATACCTCACATTTATTTGTATTGAACTTCATTTGCCAATTATATGCCCATTCTGCAAGTTTTTTTAATGTCCTCCTGTAACTTGTTGCAGTCCTCCTCAGTATTGACTATCACTCCCACCCCCCCCCCCCAAAAAAAAAAATTGGTGTCATCTGCAAATTTAGAAATTGTGTTTTTGATTTCTAAGTCTAAATCATTGATGTAAATTGTGAACAGCAGTGGTCCCAGCACTGATCCTTGTGGAACACCCCTAGCCACTTTCTGCCACTGTGAATAGCTACCCTTTACTCCTACTCTCTGCTTTCTGTCCTGAAGCCAGCCAGCAATCCATTCTGCTACTTGTCCCCTGACTCCGCATTCTCTGACCTTGTTCATCGGTCTATTATGGGATACCTTATCGAAAGCCTTTTGAAAATCCAGATAAATTGCATCTACTGCATTACCATTGTCTACACTCTATTACCTCTTCAAAAGATTCAATAAGGTTGGTCAAGCAAGACTTTCCCTTTTGAAATCCACGTTGACTATTCATTATTATTTTTGGTTTCTAGATGTTCTTCTATTTTCTCCTTCAGTAGGGATTCCATCATTTTCCATACCACCGAAGTTAAGCTGACTGGTCTATAATTCCCTGGACATGTTCTATTCCCCTGCATCCCAGGGTCTTGAGGGAAGTAGCGGTAGGGATTGTGGATGCATTGGTAATAATTTTCCAAAACTCACTGGACTCAGCAAAGGTCCCGGCAGATTGGAAAACTGCTAATGTAACACCCTTATTTAAAAAGGGTAGTAGGCAGAAGGCTGGAAACTATAGACCTGTTAGCCTAACATCTGTGGTTGGTAAAATGTTAGAGTCCATTATTAAGGAGACAGTAACGGGACATTTGGATAAACATAATTTAATAGGGCAAACTCAGCATGGTTTCATGAAGGGGAAGTCATGTTTAACAAATTTGCTTGAGTTTTTTGAGGAAGTAACATACAGGGTGGATAAAGGGGAACCAGTGGACGTAGTGTATTTAGACTTCCAAAAGGCATTTGACAAGGTGCCACACAAAAGATTATTGCTCAAGATAAAAAATCACGGGATTGGGGGTAATATTCTGGCATGGGTGGAGGATTGGCTCTCTAACAGAAAGCAGAGAGTTGGGATAAATGGTTCGTTCTCAGATTGGCAACCAGTAACTAGTGGTGTTCCGCAGGGGTCAGTGCTGGGTCCCCAACTCTTTACAATCTATATTAACGATTTGGAGGAGGGGACCGAGTGTAACATATCAAAGTTTGCAGATGATACAAAGATGGGAGGGAAAGTAGTGAGTGAGGAGGACATAAAAAACCTGCAAAGGGACATAGACAGGCTAAGTAAGTGGGCAGAGATTTGGCAGATGGAATACAATACTGGAAAGTGTGAGGTTATGCACTTTGGCAGGAAAAATCATAGAGCAAGTTATTATCTTAATGGCAAGAAACTGGAAAGTACTGTAGTACAAAGGGATCTGGGGGTCCTGGTGCACGAAACTCAAAAAGTTAGTATGCAGGTGCAGCAAGTGATTAAGAAGGCCAATGGAATGTTGGCTTTTATTGCTAGGGGGTTGGAATATAAAAACAGGGAGGTATTGCTGCAGTTGTACAAGGTATTGGTGAGGCCGCACCTGGAATACTGCATACAGTTTTGGTGTCCATACTTAAGAAAAGACATACTTGCTCTCGAGTCAGTACAAAGAAGGTTCACTCGGTTAATCCCGGGGATGAGGGGGTGGTCATATGAGGAGAGGTTGAGTAGATTGGGACTCTACTCATTGGAGTTCAGAAGAATGAGAGGCGATCTTATTGAAACATATAAGATTGTGAAGGGGCTTGATCGGGTGGATGCGGTGAGGATGTTCCCAATGATGGGTGAAACTAGAACTAGGGGGCATAATCTTAAAATAAGGGGCTGCTCATTCAAAACTGAGATGAGGAGAAACTTCTTCACTCAGAGGGTGGTAGGTTTGTGGAATTTGCTGCCCCAGAAAGCTGTGGAAGCTACATCATTAAATAAATTTAAAACAGAAATAGATAGTTTCCTAGAAGTAAAGGGAATTAAGGGTTACGGGGAGCGGGCAGGAAATTGGACATGAGTCTAGGTTCGGAATGGTCATGGCCCTGTGGGTAGTGGAGTGGGCCCAGGGGCCGTGTAGCCTTGTTCTGCTCCTACTGTGTTCTAATTCTGTTAGATTTCAGGAGATGGTTTTATTCCTGTTCCTGGCTGGGGTGGAGATCGCCTTTACAGAAGGTAAGTACTGTAGAAAATATAGGGACAGAGTGATCTCCTGGAAGAATTTCGATCGCCTAGATGGGTCGGAGAGGAATTTCCCAGATTTTTTTCTCCCAAATTGGCCATTGGGTCTTTATCTGGTTTTTCGCCTCTCCCGGGAGATCACA
Source organism: Somniosus microcephalus (assembly GCF_052327205.1). NCBI lineage: Eukaryota > Metazoa > Chordata > Chondrichthyes > Squaliformes > Somniosidae > Somniosus > Somniosus microcephalus. Next base: position 197,146,380 of record NC_140993.1, read on the forward strand.
TGGGTTCGGGTGGATGCAGAGTGATAGAAGATTTGAGGTTAGGATCAGATCAGCCATGATCTTATTGAATGGTGGAGCAGGCTCGAGGGGCCGATTGGCCTACTCCTGCTCCTATTTCTTATGTTCTTATGTTCTTAAATATAGGTATTACGTTAGCTATCCGCCAGTCCTCTGGCACTACACCTGCTCTCTTAGTGCTTTGAGGTGCCTTCTGTACATGGTCCATGTCTCTGAGGCATACAGCAGGGCGGGTATCACTGCTGTTCTGTAGACCGGGTTTGAGGTCCTGCTCTTCAAACACTCTCTTCCTCAGGTGACCGAAGGCTGCACCGGCACACTGAAGGCGGTGTTGGACTTCGTCGTCGACGTCTGCCCTTGTTGACAGTAGGCTCCCGAGGTATGGAAAGTGGTCCACGTTGTCCAAGGCCTTGTCGTGGATTTTGATAATCGGGAGGCAGTACTGTGTGGCGGGGGCAGGTTGGTAGAGGACCTTTGTCTTACGGATGATTAGTGTAAGGCCCATGCTCTCTGATGTGGAATCTGTATGGGTAGAACTGAGAAATACCAAGGGGCAGAAAACGTTAGTGGGAGTGGTATATAGACCTCCAAACAGTAATGCGGAGGTTGGGGATGGCATTAAAAGGGAAATTAGAGAAGCGTGCAATAAGGGCACAGCAGTCATCATGGGTGACTTTAATCTACATATAGATTGGGCGAACCAAATTAGTAACAATACTGTGGAGGAGGAATTCCTGGAGTGTTTAAGGGATGGTTTCCTGGACCAATATGTTGAGGAGCCAATCAGAGATCAGGCCATCTTAGACTGGGTATTATGTAATGAGAGAATTAATTAGCAATCTTGTTGTACGAGGCCACTTGGGTCGGAGCGATCATAATATGATAGAATTCTTCATTTAAGATGGAGAATGAAGTAGTTGACTCAGAGAATAGGGTCCTGAATTTAAATAAAGGAAACTATGATGGTCTGAGGCGCGAGTTGGGTAGGATTGATTGGGGAATGTCACTCAAAGGGTTGACGGTGGATAGGCAATGGCAAACATTCAAAGACTGCATGGATGAACTACAGAAATTGTTCATCCCAGTTTGGCATAAAAATAAAACAAAAAAGTGACTCGACCGTGGCTAACAAGGGAAATTAGGGATAGCATAAGATCCAAGGCGAGGACATATAAATTGGCAAGAAAAAGCAGTAAACCTGAGGACTGGGAGCAGTTTAGGATTCGACAAAGGGATTAATTAAGAAGGGGAAAATAGAATATGAGAGTAAGCTTGCAGGGAACATAAAAACTGAAAGTAAAAGCTTTTATAGATATGTGTGAAGAGAAAAAGATTGAAGTCAAACGTAGGTCCCTTGCAGTCAGAATCAGGGGAATTTATAATGGGGAACAAAGAAATGGCAGACCAATTAAATACATATTTTGGTTCTGTCTTCACAAAGGAGGACACAAATAACCTCCCAGAGATGTCGGGGAACATAGGGTCTGATGAAGGGGAGGAACCGAAAGAAATCAGTATTTGTAAGGAAATGGCGTTAAGGAAATTGATGGGACTGAAGGCCGCTAAATCCCCAGGGCCTGATAATCTACATTCTAGGGTACTTAAGGAAGTGGCCCTAGAAATAGTAGATGCATTGCTGATCATCTTCCAACATTCGATGGAACCTGGAACAGTACCCATGGATTGGAGGGTAGCTAATGTTACCCCACTATTCAAAAAAGGTGGTAGGGAGAAAACGGGGAATTACAGACATCGGTAGTGGGGAAAATGCTAGAGTCCATTATAAAGGATTGTAATAGCAGAGCACTTGGAAAACAGTGACAGGATCGGACAAAGTCAACCTGGATTTACAAAAGGTAAATCGTGCTTGACTAATCTGGAATTTTTTGAGGATGTAACTGATAAAATAGATAAGGGAGAACCAGTGGATGTGGTATATTTGGACTTTCAGAAGGCTTTCAATAAGGTCCCGCATAAGAGGTTAGCGTGTAAAGTTAAGGCACATTGGATTGGGGGCAAGGTATTGACTTGGATAGAAAACTGGTTGGCAGACAGAAAGCAAAGAGTTGGAATAAACGGGTCTTTTTCCGAGTGGCAGGCAGTGACTAGTGGGGTACCGCTGGGATCGGTCCTTGGACCCCAGCTATTCACAATATATATTAATGATCTAGACGAGGGAACTAGATGTAATATCTCCAAATTTGCAGATGACACAAAGCTGGGTGGGCGTGTGTGCTGCGAGGAGGATGCTGAGAAACTCCAGGATGATTTGGACAGGTTGGGTGATTGGGCAGAAGCATGGCAGATGCAATATAACGTGGATATATGTGAGGTTATCCACTTTGGTGACAAAAACAGGAAGGCAGATTATTATCTGAATGGCAATAGATTGGGCGAAGGGGAAGTGCAACGAGACCTGGGTGTCCTTGTGCACCAGTCGCTGAAGGTAAGCATGCAGGTGCAGCAGGTGGTTAAGAAGGCAAATGGTATGTTGGCCTTCGTAGCGAGAGGGTTTGAGTACAGGAACAAGGATGTCTTGCTGCAGTTGTACAGGGCCTTGGTGAGACCACACCTTGAGTATTGTGTGCAGTTTTGGTCGCCTTATCTGAGGAAGGATGTTCTTGCCATGGAAGGAGTTCAGCGAAGATTCACCAGGCTGAGATTGGGTCGATTGGCCTTTTATCGCTGGAGTTTAGAAGAATGAGAGGGGATCTCATTGAAACGTATAAAATTCTGACAGGACTGGACAGACTAGATGCAGGAAGGCTGTTCCCGATGGCCGGGGAGTCCAGAACCAGAGCTCATAGTCTAAGGATAAGGGGTAAGCCATTTAGGACTGAGATGAGGAATTTCTTCTCCCAGAGAGTGGTGAACCTGTGGAATTCTCTACCACAGAAGGCAGTAGAGGCCAATTCATTAAATATATTCAAGAAGGAGTTGGATATATTTCTTTAAGGCTAAAGCGATCAAGGGGTATGGGGAGAAAGCAGGGATGGGGTACTGAATTTGGATGATCAGCCATGATCACATTGAATGGCAGAGTAGGCTCGAGGGGCCGAATGGCCTACGCCTGCTCCTATCTTCTATGTTTCTATGTACGCTTCGGTGGAGGTGTTGACGATGGTTTGGAGTTCGACCTCCGAGTGAGCGCAGACGCAAGCATCGTCTGCATACTGTAATTCGATGACAAAGTATGGGACCACCTTGGATCTAGACTGGAGGCGACGGAGGTTGAACAGTTTCCAGTTTGTTCTGTAAATTAACTCCACTCCAGTGGGGAGCTTACTGAGGGTGAGATGGAGCATTACAGCAAGGAAGATCGAGAAGAGCGTTGGTGCGATGACACAGCCATGTTTGACCCCGGTTTGTACGTGAATTGGGTCTGTGGTGGAACCGTTGGTCAGGATCACGGCTTGCATGTCGTCGTGAAGCAGACGGAGGATGGTGACAAACCTTTGAGGGCAGCCAAATTTGAGGAGGACACTCCATAGTCCCTCACGGTTGACCGTGTCGAAGGCCTTTGTGAGATCAGAGAAGGCCATGTACAGCGGTTGGTGCTGTTCCCTGCATTTCTCTTGTAATTGACGTGTGGTGAAGATCATGTCCATTGTGCCCCTTAGTGGGCGGAATCCGAATTACAACTCTGGGAGGAGCTCTTCGGCCACTGGGAAAAGGCGATTGAGGAGGATTCTTGCGATGACTTTCCCTGTGGCAGACAGCAGGGAAACTCCCCTGTAATTACCGCAATCGGACTTGTCACCTTTCTTGAAGATGGTCACAATTATGGCATTTCTGAGACCCCCTGGCATACTCTCCTCCTTCCAGATAAGAGAAATGAGTTCATGAATTTGTGCCAGTAGTGCTTCTCCACAATGCTTTAGTGCCTTGGCAGGGATTCCATCTGCTCCTGAGGCCTTGTTGTTCAGTTTTCGGATGGTCTTTTCAACCTCATGCCGGGCTGGGGTTGTGTTGAGATGGTGGCGGGTATCATGCTGTGAGGTGGAGTTGAGGACACTCGCGTCGAAGACAGAGTCGAGGTTAAGGAGATCTTCGAAGTGCTCCTTCCAGCGGGCACTGACTGCGCCTCTGTCCTTGATGAGTACCTCTCCGTTCTTGGCCCGCAGTGGGGTAGGGCCTTGGGTGCTTGGGCTGTAGATGGTCTTGACTGCGCTAAAGAATCCACGCACGTCGTGGTTTTCGGCTAGCTGCTGGATGTCCTGCGCTTTCTCCACCCACCATCTGTTCTTTAGGTTGCAAGTTTTTTGTTGGACCTCGGCCTTTAGGCTTCTGTAGAGCTGCTTTCTTCCTCTTGAGTTCTGTTGCTGTTTCCAGATCAGGAATGCCTTGCGCTTGCAGTTTATTAGCTCCTGGATCTCCATGTCGTTCTCGTCGAACCAGTCTTGGTGTTTCCTGGTCGAGTGACCGAGCGTCTCTTCACAGGTGCTGATTATGGAGACCTTGAGTGCAGACCAGACGCTGTGGGCACTGTGTCTCTGCATCACTGGGAGTCGTCAAGATGTTTGTGAGGCGCAGGCTGAATAGGGCTTTCTTAGCGGGGTCTTTGAGTGCTCCAGCGTTAATTTTCCTGCGGCATTGTTTCTGTTGCTGCCGCTGTTTTGGGGCTACATTGATGGAGATGACGGAGCGGATTAGGGGGTGGTCTGTCTAGCAGTCATCAGCTCCTGTCATGGCGCGGGTAACGCGGACGTCCTTGCGGTCCCTCGCTCGGACGATGATGTAGTCCAGCAGATGCCAGTGCTTGGAGCGAGGGTGCTGCCATGAAGCCTTGTACTTGTCTCTCTGACGGAACAAGGTGTTGGTTATGACGGGGCTCTAAGCATTTTGACAGGAGGAGGGTACCGTTGGAGTTGGCTTTCCCTACCCCCTCTCTGCCGATCACACCTCCCCAGAGGTCTGTGTCCTTTGGCGACTAACGCCAGAGTTGCAAGGAGGATCAGCTTGTCGCCTGTTGGGACTCACGACAGGGATTGTTCGAGGCTGGAGTAGAATTCCTCTTTGGTCTCGTCTGTGGTTTCCAGTGTTGAGGCGTACGCACTGATGACTGTAGCGCACTGGTTCCGGGCTAGGGTAAGCCGAAGAGTCATGAGGCGCTCGTTTATACCGCTAGGAGAGTTTCTAAGACGCCCAACTAGTTCATTTTTTATGGTGGAGCCTACCCCATGGAAGTGCCTGCTAACGAATTATTAAATATGCGTATTAATGCCTCTGCTATCTCTTCCCTAGATTCTTTTAAAATGCATGGATGCAATCCATCCATCCATCCAGGGGTTTTATCCTCGGTTTGATTAATTAATTTAATATATCCCCCTTTTTATTTTAAATGCGCTTATCTCATTACTAATCTCATCATCCAATGTCCTGCCCACTTGTTCTATATCCCTGGTAAATACTGAAGCAAAATAATTATTTAATATTTCTGCCATCTCTCTATCGTTACCTGTGGTATTACCTGGACTATCCCTTAATGACCCTATTCCCATCCCAACCTCTTTTTATTGATGTGCCTATAAAATATTTTACTATCTTGTTTTATGTTCCTTGATAATTTAATTTCATAGTTCCTCTTTGCCTCCCTAATTGTTTTTTGACTTCTCTTTTTTCTTATTCTCTCATCATGGACTTCCCTGCTGTCTATGTACTTAATGTATGCCTCTTTCCTTACCCTCAATTGTTCCCTTATGGCTTTATTCATCCATGTAGTCTCATTATTGTTTAGTTTGTTCTTTTAGCGGAATATATTTTCCCTGCACTTGTTTGAACATCGTTTTAAAAGTTCTATATTGTTGTTTGCCAATATTGTTGCCCATTTCCACCCCCCCCCCCCCCCCCCCAAGTTCTATTCTCAGCCCCTCAAAATCAGCTTTTCTCTAATCTATTAACCTGGTTTTTGTCATACTTTTGTCCTTCTCAATTATCACCTTAAAGCATATTATGGTCACTACTACCTATATGTTTACTACCTATATGTTCCCTACCTTTACTTCTCTTATCTACTCTGGTTCATTCCCCATTACTAGATCCAACAGCGAATCCTCCCTTGTTGGGGATTTTTACATATTGGGTTAGCAAGGAGTCCTGTACACATTGAAGGAACTCCATTCACTTATCCCCTTTACCTACCTATTCTGTCCAATTAATACCGGCGTAGTTGAAATCCCCCCATGATGATGATTCTATGTTTTTTACTCATTCGCCTAATTTGTCTGCATATTTCTTCCTCCATCTCCCTTCCACTATTAGGTGGTCTGTCGACTACACCTATTAGTGTGAGTGATCCTTTATTATTTGTTTATCTCTATCCATATGGATTCTATTTTTTGTCTCACTGATATCTTCGTCACTTTTTTCTACTGCCATTGTTATCCCTAATAAGTACAGCTACTCCACCTCCCCTTTCCCCCTCCCTATCTTTTCTAAATATGTTATACCCTGCAATGTTTAATTCCCATTCCTGATTTTTCTGTAGCCATGTCTCAGTAATCCCTACTATGTCTGGTTCCTCGCAACATCTGATTGCCTCCAGCTCCCCTGTTTTATTACTGTGTGCATTGCTGTACAAACAGTTTAACTCATTTTTAATAAGATTTCCTCTCACCTTGTGTTTAACCTTTTTAGACTTCTGTTCTATAACTCTATTTACTAGCTTGGGTCCGCGCTGTTCTTCCACGCGCTCCTTTATGTGCCGCCGCTGGTGCTTTCGATTAGATCTGTGCTATTCTTCCACGTGCTCCTTTATGTCCCGCTGCCGCCGCTGGTGCCTCCGATTAGGTCCGCGCTGTTCCTCTTGGAAGTTAAATCTGCTTGATTAAAAAGGAACTAAAATAAATGAACAAACTTTAATGCGCCTTTTCTATTGGGGAGTCGGGGTGTTAACCAGCCTGCAATACTAAGGAAAGGAGCTGGCTCGGGGAGGGGGTACCCTTAGAGGATGTTAAATGGGTGATGTCTCTGATGTCATGAGGTCTCAAAGGACAGTTGTTTGCAACTTTCCCATTGGCATTTTGGGTTTAATACTGAACTTTGTAAAAGATGTATGATAGTAGAAGAATCATTTTTCATTTTTTTTAAATGAAGGAGTCCAAGTGAAAAGACTCACCCTTAACAGTGAACAACTTGTATGCCACAAAATACAAAATGTTGAACATTTCAAGAAAAATTTGCAGAAAAAGCAATATTAAAAGGTATTAAGTCCCGGAAATTGTTTTACACTCGGTCTAAAGAGATGCAGAAATTAAATAATTTTGTATCATCTTCTGTAGAAAAGTAGGTGTCCAGTTTTACTTGTCCAAAATCCCACCTGTGCTGCCCAGATTTCTATGTAAATCATCTACGTCTAGTATTCTGTATTAGTTTGTATGCAATGTGTAGATGCTGATCTTTTATGGCCAAGTGGGGGCAAAATAAAAATCTTCTGTCTGACTGAGATGCATCTGAACCTTTCAAACACTGCATGTGCGCCATGCCTAACAAAACCGCAGCTGCTGCTCAGAGAACGATGGATCTCTTCAAATCCGCTTGCTGAGTGAGGCACATAAAGCAGAAAAATAAAGGGGAAAATTTTTATTTTCAAATCTATCTATATATATATCGGTCCTTCTGTCTGTCTGTCATCGCCTGTGCGTCTGTCGGGCTATGCGCTCAAAAGTTACAGGGCGTACCTACGCGCGCGTTACCTCCAAAGAAAGCTTACGCTTCCGAGACGGTTTTAAGCGTATTTACTTTTCGGTCGGACGAAAATTGTTCGCGCCTTATGCAAAAAACCTTCAAAATTAAACTCATTATCTGCTAGCATTGATTGACTGACGTCAAGGTTCCACCAATCCTGTTCCGTCACGATTGACCAATCCTACAGTACGGTCCCCTGATGGTTGGCCAATCGGTGTGTGTGTGGGCGGGACTATTCGTTTTCATCTCGGGGATGTGGCAGCCATTGTTTCACTACCAGCTCTGTTCAGCTTCCAGCTCAAATGACTTCAGCTTCCAGCTAAAACTACTTTGAAAGTTAGTATCTCTTTTAAAAATAACATAAGATTTACCAAAAACGTTTTATAAGTACTTTCACTTTCATTTTTCAAGCTTTTAAAAGGTAGACAGACAGGGACACAGACAGGGCCCGAAAGCCTGGCACTCGATTTAAAATGTTGCCCAGCACCAGATTCACAAAGGGACACAGACAGGGCCCCAAAGCCTGGCACTCGATTTAAACCGCCTGCCCCAAAACAGCCCTGGCAACGCCGGGCTCTCCAGCTAGTAACTTAATATATGACTCAACTGGCTTCTATTTCAAAGAAAATACCCCCCCCCCCCGCCCAACCAACCAACCAGAAAAATGTAGTTCAAAGTCCAGGGCATAACTAGAATAATAGGTAGGCTAAATTGTCTTGCAAAACTCTAATGCAGTCAAGGGTTTCAGAAGGCATAAACAACGAGATGCATTCACAAAATCATCAGAAGTTGAATGTCTACACTTTTATATAGTGCAGTTCCAGTCAGTCATTGTTACAGAGCTGCATTTTCCTGTTCATGTCCATAATTTCCTGCTGCTGTCAAAACATAGTGGAGATTGAAGAGACAGCTTGCGCAGTATTGGTCTGAAAACATACTGAACATGTTGGAAAGTGACTTGGAATGTATCTGCTCTGCTGTTTTATTGAGTACTGGACAGCATGTTTGTCTCATTGGAAAAACACAATATAAATGAGATTATTTTCAAAGCTGATATTAAATAGATGTCTACTTATTACTTGCTATCCATAACTATTGCTGATATTCATAACTATTGCTCCTAGACTTTCCTTTTCCTATTAAGTAAAATGTTAAAAATCTGGTCTCTGTGCCATTCATTTATCTTTAAAAGTAACGCTAATTCCCTGGCGAATTGCATCACGAAGACCAATTGCAACAATATAATGGGGTTGATACTGCAGTGAAATTGATGGAAACATATAGGTAATTAATTATGTTATTGGAAAAGTACTTATTCTGTATATATTACCAGCTATTACTTCTGCACTTTGGGAAGAGTGGTCAAGTTAACTCAGGCTTGAGTGGGTGATTTGATTGTGGTTTCTGCATGAAAAGTATGCCAGGTACATTTTTATCAATGAGAAGCATTACTATAATTGTTAATGGGGAAACAATAATTAAAACAAACCTTCATAACTAAAACAGCATTGTGGTTTTAATTATACAGATAATGAAAATAAATTTTAAAATAATTTTGATTAACTAAACTGAAATTAGTGATTGCATAACTAAAACCAAACAGGATGTTAATATTCCTCCAACTTTGCTTTTACACAGCACTTAAAATATTGTATTTTAACTTGCTACTGGAGGTCAATATTTGCCAGTTTGGCAATGTGCTTTTAAAATTATGACTTCATTTAAAAATGGAGAGTTTGGAAAATATAGTGCTGCAGTAGGTTAGACGCTGGTCTTCTGCCTCTGGGATAGGGGTTCAAATCCAATCCAGACGGTTGGAGTGAAAGCCCTCTCTGTCTACTGGTTGTATGAGTCCTATGTGAAATAGGTTTAGACAGTCAACAGAGTTCATAATTCGTCACTAATTGGCACTCTCACTCGGAGGCCACAGGATAGTTTATATCAGAAATAAAAAAAAATCACACTGGTGCAGTAGAATGAGCTTGGCTGAGGCATATTGTTGGGGCAGAGTAGTGAGTGTCCCTCTGCACGTGGATGTTCTGTGCCTCACCTAGAAGTACTTAATGCTGACACTGGGTGCCTGAAATAAGAATTTTCCTTTACCCAATACTAGCATTCACTTTGAGAACTATTTTTAAAAATATAAAATGTGTTTTCTGGCAAAAACCTACATCAAAATAGACATGAGTATGTGCACTAAGTTACTTTGCAATACTCCTGAATCTGTTTTTGTGGCATTCTCTTCATGTGACTGCAGTTATTTAACTGAGTAAAGACTTACTCAGTATATATTTTTTTCTCATTTAAGTAGCTTCAATGTTCAAATGAATTCGAATGGCAGAGCTGTAATTTGAAAAAGACATGCTTTGTTTTGTTAAAGCAATTGATGGCTCCCTTCAGTTGCAATCCCATTTATTGGAGTTCGAGCAGCAGCAGGCTCACCACCTAGAGTTGGGAGGCGGGGGGTGGGGTTGGAGTGAATGTAAGTATGACGGTAACTGTCCATGCCTGTCTGTGTTTGTATGTGTGGTTAAAATAGACAGGCTTAACACCCAGTTTTAATGTGTTGCCATGACACGGGAAGTAAGTGTGACATTTACAAGAAGTATGCACTTAAATACAAAATTTAGGAAAAAAGTAATAGTTTCTAAAAATATAAATACTGAAGGATGATGCCATTATGAGAGAAGCAGGAAATGGCTTTGAGGAATTAGGGTGCAATGGTGTGAGCAAGTTGAATTGACAAACAATTGAAATGTATGATTGATTAATTTCTAAAGCACCCGTGGTAATGGTTATCCACTGATGGTCTTAAATCCCTCATACTGTTCTTTAATTGCTCCAAGTCAATGCTGTGAATATTTTTTTCAATAGAGAGAACTATTTATTTTTAAATAGCGAAACAAGAAAAAGCAGCAATTTATGAGACTCCCTCTTTAACCTGGCCTGCTTCTCTATATAGACACAGAAGTATAAATATCTTGTTGTCTGTGTTTAGCTGTAATTGGTGACTGTACCCACAAAACAGCACAAACCTTGTTGAGGGGTACTTTTCAATCCATTTTGCTTTTGTACTCTGCTCCTGGAAGTCAAATTCTGGGTACTGTTCCAAAGAGTACAATGAGGCAAAGTGGCCATTTAAAAATAACATAGCTGTGATTAGCATCAAAATTAATGGCATCTTCCCATAGCTACTCTTGTATTGGGCTTGTTTTAATTTGGGTTATCGGTGAGCCAGTTTCCCATATTTACTAAATCCAGTTCCTTATCCTGGTGACAAATATATAGAACCATGAAAAAATAGGTTTGCATGCCGCTGAGATATGGGAGCTAGATTTAGCAGTGTGAATGCTGGGAGGTGTTTCCTGATGACTGCACAGTGTTCAGCACCATTCACAACTCTTCAGATAATGAAGCAGCCCATGCCCGCATGCAGCAAGACCTGGACGATGTTAAGTGGCAGGTAACATTCGCACCACAGAAGTGCCAGGCAATGACTATCTCCAACAAGCGAGAGTCTAACCACCACCCCTTGACATTCAATGGCATTACCATCGCCGAATCCCCCACCATCAACATCCTGGGGGTCACCATTAACCACAAACTTAACTGGACCAGCCACATAAATACTGTGGCAACAAGAGCAGGTCAGAGGTTAGGTATTCTGCAGCGAGTGTCTCACTTCCTGACTCTCCAAAGCCTTTCTACCATCTACAAGGCACAAGTAAGGAGTGTGATGGAATACTCTCCACATGCCTGGATGAGTGCAGCTCCAACAACACTCAAGAAGCTTGACACCATCCAGGACAAAGCAGCCCGCTTGATTGGCACCCCATCTACCACCTTAAACATTCACTCCCTCCACCACTGGCGCACCGTGGCTACAGTGTGTACTGTACTATCTACAAGATGCACTGCAGCAACTCACCAAGGCTTCTTCGGCAGCACCTCCCAAACCCACGACCTCTTCCACCTAGAAGGACAAGGGCAGCAGGTGCATGGGAACACCACCACCTCCAAGTTCCCCTCCACCATCCTGACTTAGAAGTATATCGCCGATCCTTCATCGTCGCCGGGTCAAAATCTTGGAACTCCCTACCTAACAGCACTGTGGGAGTACCTTCACCACACGGACTGCAGCGGTTCAAGAAGTTGGCTCACCACCACCTTCTCGAGGGCAATTAGGGATGAGCAATAAATGCTGGCCTTGCCAGCGACGCCCACATCCCATGAACGAATAAAAAAAAAGGTGGTTTACAGGTTGTTAATCTGGCATCCAATTGGCTAAAGCAGAGGAAGAATGCCAGTGTTGGGAAATTGAGTGCCCGTCTAATTTTTGCTGACTATCAGATTAGTTTAGCACAAAAAGATGAAATGTAAAACTTTATTCATTCCCTTCCTCCTGTACCAATGTGGTTTTTAATTTCACACAGCCACCATCTTTGACCTTGCATTGAAATGCCTGATTTAGTTTCATTTCATGTAGTGGCCTTATGCATACTAAGAACTGGGCTGATACTACACAAGTTCACGTAGGAATAATTAATTTAATGTAGGACCCTGACCGAGAGAAGAGCTTTGTCCATTCGCTTAGGTTGGATTTGAACCCAAGGCACATGCTAACCCAATGCACCCCCAGTCTCTCTAATTTTGGTTTTAATCTTTAACTTTTACAGTTAATTTGTAATAACATCATAGAGCTTCAGTTTCCTAATGTGGAATGGTTAGTTCGTCTAATTGTTTGGAGTAACTTGTTCCAAAACAATGACGTGTCACCTACAGCAATAACAACTTGCATTTATATAGCACCTTTAACATAGTAAAACGTCCACTGCGATTGCCGAGACATTTCATCTTGAATAATTGCACAATATCAGCCTCCTGTTTGCCCTTGTATGCTTAAATCTATTACAAATGTTCAGAAAACCTCCAGACAAGTAAATCAATAGTCCTGTGCATGAAACCATGTAATTGTGTATAACTGCCTAGCTTGGTTTGAAAAGGTTGTTTCCTTTCCAATAGCTTCAACCTGTAGTGCTTGACCCATCATGATTTTTATCGATTTAACAACCTGATGCTATTGCTTCTGGCCATTATTTGCTAGGTGTTACATTGTTCTTTGTTTTAATGCTGTATTTTCTTGCGATTAGTGTAATTAACTGTTGGTGTACATCATCAAAATCAGCCTGGACATTAATTTTGGTGGCATGGTGGAGTGCTAAATCAGTTCCAAGGATGCTTTTCTGTACAGCTGCAAATAATAGCATGCATATTTTCTGCAATACAGCATTTCAAAAAGCCTATGTGCACGTTTGTGCTATGGGCATCATAAAAATTGATATAGTTCACACAAAAACGCTTGTGTGTGATTTTTTTCATATGTATTAAAATTAAGTGCACATCTATCTTTATACTAGCTGGGGGGAGCCCGGCTTTGCCAGGGCTGTTTTGGGGCGGGCGGTTTAAATCGAGTCCCAGGCTTTAGGGCCCTGTCTGCGTCCCTTTGTGAATGTGCTGCCGGGCAACATTTCTACCTTTTTAACACCTTGAAAGATTAAAGTGAAAGTACTTATAAAACGTTTTTGGTAAATCTTGTTATTTTTAAAAGAGAAACTAACTTTTTCAAAGCTGGATAAGGAGAGTAGTTTGAGCTGCAAGCAGTGAAAGAATGGCTGGCAGATCCCTGAGATGAAAACGATTAGTCCCGCCCACACACACACTTAATACCTTGAAAGATGAAAGTGAAAGTACTTATGAAACGTTTTTGGTAAATCTTATGTTATTTTTAAAAGAGATACTAACTTTCAAAGTAGTTTGAGCTGGAAGCTGAAGGCATGGCACTGAAACAATGGCTGCCAGATCCCCGAGATGAAAACGATTAGTCCTGCCCACACACACACACACCCCGATTGGCCAACCATCAGGGGACCGTACTGTAGGATTGGTCAATCGTGACGGTACAGGATTGGTCGAACCTTGACGTCAGTCAATCAATGCTAGCAGATAATGAGTTTAATTTTGAAGGTTTTTCGCATAAGGCGCGAACAATTTTCGTCCGACTGAAAAGTAAATACGCTTACCAGCGTCCCGGAAGCGTAAGCTTTCTTTGGAGGTAACGCGCGCGTAGGTACGCGGTATAACTTTCGAGCGCATAGCCGGACAGACGCGCACCCGAGGACAGACAGACAGAAGGACAGACAGAAGGACAGACAGATCGACCGCTTTATATATATATATAGATATATAAAAAACGGTCTGTCTGTCTGTCCGGTTATACAATCAAAAGTTATAGAGCGTACCTACACATGTTATATCAAAAGAAAGCTTATCGTTAGGGGACTCTTGTAGGTGTATTTACTTTTTAGTCACACAAAAATTGTTTGGACAGTGTACAAAAAACGTTCAAAATTACTCAAAAATCCACTCATTAGCGCTTGACCAATCCTACCTCTCATTAGCGTTGAGTGACATGCTGCTTGACCAATCCTGCAGTTCACTCACCTGATGCTTGACCAATCGGTGCTTCACAGGCGGGACCTAATGCTCCAGTCTCCCTAAACTTCGCCGCCATTTTTTTCATCCCCACAGGGACACCACCAGCCAAACAAACCCACACATTCCGACTCCGGCAGCGGCAGGTGAGTTTCCACGCAGCAGCCGGGTCATCGGCAGCAGCCGACCGTCAACCGCGCCACCCGCGGGGGAGCTCCATCCCCACAGCAACCCCCACATTGCGGCTCCCGATCCTGCTCCTGCCCCGCCGCACCGGCAGGTAAGTTGGGCTCACTCGGGCCATGCCTCGCAACCACTCGGCCCGACACACACAGCGGTCGGGGGAGCGGCAGCGGCCGCCCGTCAGCCGCGCGATCCGCGAGGGAGCTCAGCTCGGGTCCGTCTCTGCCCGACAGCCCGGCCGCGCCTCAAGCGCTAGGCCCCGCACGGCCGCTATCAGAACGGCACCGGGCCTCGGGCGCTAGGCGGGGAGGTGAGGGGGAGGGAGGCAGGGAGAGGAAAGGAGGGGGAGAGGGACAGAGGGGGGGGGGACACGGGCACGGAGACCACGCGGCCCAAAATTGCCCTGGCAACGCCGGGCTCCCCTGCCAGTTGATTTATAAAATATATGCTTGTGCGGGTAACACATGTATCTATGGAATATTAAAAATGGTAAGTGGGTCTCAACATCATGTTCAAAAATGCATTGAAATTTTTTGTCAAGCTCTGTCTATGGCAAGTTCCATTTTAAAATGTCACAATTTGGATGCAGTACCAGTTATGACTGTAGGAAGCACTGATGGGCTTTTTCCATGTCAAATATCTGAGGTACCGTTAGGTTGAAAAGCAGGAGTTGACGCTGTAATCTGACAGTGAAGAGTCTTCATTGAGTTTGCATCCTGGGTTGAGCTGAACAGCCAAGTTTACATATAGAAACATTGCCCATCCCCCCATTCCATCCCGGTAACCTGAGAGAAATTGCAACCTCCAGAGGGAAGCAAGAGTTAACAGCAAACTTCTCCTACAGAGAAGTAAAAGCAACCATGCAGAAGGGAAGAGGAGCTTAGTTCAACCCAGCCCTCCTGAGAGAGTTTACTGGTCCTCAGCCCCCCCCCTCCCCCCCCACTCCCTGCTGAGATAATTTCCCTGCCTTTGTTCCCCCGACCCAACAACACCTGCCCACTCTTTTTCTCCCCCCCCCCCCCCATATCCCAATCACTTCCTGCCCTTCCCTCTTGAGTGTGTGCAGTTATTTACATATATATCTATATATATACTGTATTAGATTCAGAATGCTTGGATGTTGAATTTTCACTGGCATGTCACCATGTTTGTACTGTAGGTTGTGCTGAAGATCATCAAACATTTCCAGGAGGAGGGTCAAGGCAATGAAGTGGTCCAAGGAGTTCTTCTGGGACTTGTGGTAGATGATCGCCTTGAAATTACCAACTGTTTCCCCTTCCCTCAGCATACAGAGGAGGATGCTGACTTTGATGAAGGTATGCTGTGGCTGGTGCCGCCTTTGAAAATTTAAATTCTATTTTAAGCTGCTACATTATTGCAGAGCTCTGTGTTTGTGAATATCTTGGTTGGTGTCCTACAGTTAGTGTTCAAATGCCAGCTTGAATTTAACTGTTTTATAGCACAGTATAGGCTTCCAGTCAATGCAGAGGCAAACGTTTTCTGAATTGTAGCATTATGTACTTGTACTTTTATTATCACTGAACCTTGTGCTTGTGCCACTCGATGGCACTGTTTAAGCAGTCATCATGTTCAGTTAAATAGGGCTGCTACTGGCTGATTGCTAATTGGAAACTAAAAGCTCATTAGTAATTTTCAGAATTGAAAATTAGGCTTTGAATAATTTCAAGTTATTCAAGCCTTTTCTCGCAGATTGTGAATTCACTGGTTAAGTAATTCATTCTCTATCCATTTCTGCCCCCCACCAACACACGCCGCATGTGCACACAAGTCCACGAATACACGCACAAATGTTTTGGGGAACTGTGAATACTCGCAGTACAAATGAAGGTGATATTAGTATTGAATTTATTTCATTTCTCAATTCCAACAGCATGATTAATTCACTTTCTACATCCAACAATACCATTGCAACTTGGAACAACAAATTTCAGTTGAAATCACTGCATGCCAATATCCTCTTTGGTAGTGAATTAGTTAATTGATTCAGTTCAGTAGTCACAGTAATTAGTGTCTCATCAGTACTACAATATACTTTATTGAATCTTTACTTCATTAAAACCTTTTCAGCTTTTCAGCAATCAAGAATCAGTTGTGCCACCATTTTGTGTTTAGTTTTGATTTGGCACTTAAAACAGCTAATTCATGGGCCCATAGCTCTCAATTACTTCTGACACATTTATCTGAAATCAAAGTCAGCCAAGATGATGAATTTGAGAGTATCAGTTGCATTATCTTGCCATACTTGTTTTGTTTAACACGATTTAATGTTAATGAGAATAAGTAGCAAAGTTTGCAGGGCACAGTTAAGTGGCTTGTGTTTATAAATTGTTTTTTCTTGTGGCACAGTAGCACAAAGCAATGGAGCAGCTAAGTCCCACGCAACAGTCATAGAACACAGGTTTTCATCTGTGGTCCAGTGCACATTGAACTGCTGATTTAATCTGTATAGACAGCAACTTTCGCATAGAAGGAGGAAAAAATGAGCAGCAAACCTTTTTGAGGCCATTCTTGTGTCCCTTCTAGCACCCTGCTGCAGAGCTACACAATAGAGGCTTTGGAGTCGGTTGCCTATTCCCTTGGGTGGGGGTGATGATCCTGAAGAAAGAAAAGTTTCACCTTCAAAATAAAATCCCATTATTGTATTTTAATAAGTTGTAAGAAAGAAGGAATGGCATTATTATACATTTTATCTCAGGACATCCCAGAGTGTCAATTTGCATACAGCAAGGTCTCACAAACAACAGTGGGATAAATAACCAGTTAATCTTTTTTGGTGGTTTTGGTAAGGGATAGATGTTGGCCAGGACACTGGAAGTTGCTCAAGTACTTTTACATCCACCTGAACTGTTTAATGTCTCATTTAAAAGATGGCACTCTGACAATGCAGCAACCCATTAGTACTGCACAGAAATTTCAGTTCAGTTCTTGGCGTGGAGCTTGACCCGCAACCACGAGAGTGTTGCTAATGAACCAAGCTGGTACTTATTTGCAAAGTGTGGAGGTGATGCAGCAGGATACTTGGCACGCAATTTGTGCTTAAAAAGTTGGTAATGTTTGCAGTTTTCAGAAAGTGTAATACAACTATGAGTGGTTTTAATATTTCATTTGGGAATAGTTTAATGCAAATATTTATTGATCAGGAATTCTTCTAAGTGGAGTTAGCATTGTGATTTTGCACAATAAATGGCCCTTCAACTTAGATTGTGTGTGGGCTGAAAGATCATCTTGTGCAGAGCTTTGCATATGCTGTTAAATAAAATCTTGTTGGAAAGGTAAGTTTAACCTCAAGTTCCTTTTTATTATAATCCAATAATTTTCCATTTGGCATATTGAATTGCAAATGTTTTGTGCAAACATTTCTAACAGTCTTTTTCTAAGTTTCCATTAAATTAACTTTTTTGTTGTTGAAGCTAACCACAAATGAATGGGTTAAACAGATTTCTTGAGGAAACTTTATCTAGATTATTTTACACTTGGAGACCAGTTTTCAGTGGTCATGATTGTATTGCTCATGAACAACTTTGTTTTGCATAACTGATTAGGCAATGACATCTTGTTTCTTTTCATTCTTCCCCTTGCTAACTTCAGTCTTTTAAAATGCAATCAGAACTTCTGATTTACCTCACCTCCACTTTGTTCAACGTTCACTATGTTCAGCACCTTGGTCAATCATTTTGGTTTCTCAATGAAAAAAAATGCTTTCCTTGCCTCCTCATTAAGCAGCGTGGTAGTTGGACATTCAAAGCAGTCTGGCCTGATGCACTGTAGTAGGTGGGCAGTTTTTTCATGCAAGACGATCTGACAGCTACCACCTCTTACCTTTGGCTCACTCATGGTTCTTCATCTGTGTATATTCTTGATAATGCTACGTCTAACCTCAGGTAGAACTCTCACGTTAAATACTTTCACCTCTACAAATCTTAAAGCCCAAATTTGCTTCAAGATGTGAATTCTGGTCCCATATCCAAGGTGTTTCAAACCTCAGTCACACCCTGGTCAGAACACAAGAAAACCTTGTCATCGGATAGATAATCTATCGCTTGCATCTAGCCTTTAGTTTCTGTCTTTCGATTACAGCCTTTCTTGTTTTTCATTTTTTTTCTATGTACTTTTCCTTTATCTTGCATCCTTATTGTTGTTACATAGTCTCTCGCTCTTAATTCATTCTTTCTTAGGACATTAAAGCTGTGGAACCCCTTGTCTTTTCTTCCCCATGCTAGCTTCAGTCTTTTAAAATGCAATCAGAACTTCTGATTTACCTCATCATCTCCACTTTGTTCAATGTTCACTATGTTCAGCACCATGGGCCTTGGTCAATCATCTTGGTTTCTCAATTTAAAAAAATGCTTTCCTTGCCTCCTCATTAAGCAGCGTGGTAGTTGGACATTCAGAGCAGTCTGGCCTGATGCACTGTAGTAGGTGGGCAGTGTGCTTTAAATGCTGTTCATTTTTGAGATTTGTGAAACTGTTAAGCGTAGCTATGAGGAAGTAAATTTAGGAGTTGAAACATAGGAAGTTAAAAATGACATGTAAAAAGCACACAGGTAGGGAACAGGAAAAAAATAAATGTGGAATGGAGGCTGTTCATTTAGAAGAATTTCAGCTGAAGTGTTTCATACATGTAGGTAAAATAGTCCTCTGAATTGTTAACAATGTACAATTATACAGTGTCTTTAATGTAGAGAAAAGTCCCAAGCTGCTGCACAGAAGAACAAGTAAAAGTTTCATAGGGCCTTTAAAGGAGGAGTGAGATGTTAAGAGGCAGAGGGCTTTATGGTGAATTTAAGTTTGAGGTATTGGTGGACCATGAGCCAGTGTAGATTAGCTAGCAAGGGCAGGGATGTTTGGTGAGTGGGGTTTGGTGTTTGATAGGATAAAGGCAGCAGAGTTTTACATCAGATGAAATTTATCGAGAGCAGTGGATGGGAGGCAGACCAGAAGAGCATTTGAATAGTTCAGTTTGAAGGTGACAAGAGCATCGATGAAGCTTTCAGTGGCAGATGGGCTGGTAGAGGTGGCAGCGGCTTGGGATTGAAAAGGTTGTTGAGATTCAGCCCAAGAATATGACCAGGTAGAGGGATGGGGTCAGTAGCGAGGGTACAGAGTTAACAGTGGCAGCTGGAGGAAATTATTTCTCATCCGAGACTCGATGTCTGATCAGGAACTTGATGGTATGGAAATAATGGAGGGGTTGCGAGATGTGGTGGAAAGGTAGAGCTTAGTGACATCAGCGTTCATGTGGAAACTGACTCCACGTCTGTGGTTTCTGATGTAAAGAGCCTATCAATGAGGAAGAATCCAAGGATACATCTTGACGTTGAGCTGTAGGGGCGGGAAGAGAAGTCATTGCTGAAGATAGTCTTGCGAGAGTACAACCAAGTGTGGGCATTTGCACCATCCTGGACAGCTGGGGAGCGGCGCGGGAAAAGGAGGATGTGGTTGATCATGTCAAAGGCTGCAGAGAGGACGAGTAGGGATAATGCACCACAGTCACAGAGAATGTCATCCATGACTTTTAGTTAAGAAGATTGTTTTGAAGCTATGGAAAGGACAAAAGCCTGGTTGGAGGGGTTTAAACAGGGAGTTGCAGGAGAGATGGCCCTGGATCCGATGGACAATAACACATTGAAGGACTTTGGAAAGGAAAGGGATGTTGGGATTCAAGTAGCTTGTATGGACATGGGGGGTCAAAGATTTTTGAGATGGTGGTTTTGATTGGTGGGGGGGCGGGGTGGCGGTGGGTGGGAATTGTGCTTGAGGAGAGGAAACCATTCACGATGTCAGCCAGAAAGAATGGCCTGGAATGGAAGTTGGTTGATCAGTTTAACTTGATTGGGGGCGAGGGAGCATCAGGCGTATCTCATGGACAAGATGAACTCGAAGAGCATGGGGGATGTGGGAGAGAATCGAGAGAGAGAGATGACGGTTCAGGACTGGGGTGGGTGGGGGAGGGGATGTTTGGCTTGGTGAGCAGGCGAGAACCGGAGGATGCGGCAAAGGCAGCTGAACAGATGATATCAATGTTAGTGACCAAAAAATCTATGGGGTCATTGCATTAGTTTTTGGCAGTGAGGATGAAACCGGTAGGGGAGAGGGGTTTAATGAGGCAGTTGGTAGCGGAGAAAAGAAGCCATTGTATTTACTTTCCA
This sequence comes from Somniosus microcephalus, assembly GCF_052327205.1. Classification (NCBI taxonomy): domain Eukaryota; kingdom Metazoa; phylum Chordata; class Chondrichthyes; order Squaliformes; family Somniosidae; genus Somniosus; species Somniosus microcephalus. The sequence goes on from NC_140993.1 coordinate 197,166,929, forward strand.
GGATAATCCTGGAGGAGTGAACGGTTTTGGCAGAGGAGAAAGAGGCCCAATAGTGCTTAATGTGGTCCAGCCAGATCATTGATGGATGGCTAGCAAGCTGTACATAGGATATGTTCCTGTGTTCCTTCCATATATATCCAGGATATATATACTTTTTAAAAATTTGATTTTAAAAGAGCTGTAACTGTGGGAACAGGTTGAAATGTGTATAGCTCCAATGTAAAACACAGTTATATAGGATAATTATCTTCCTTTTCATCCTCTTGAGTTGTCTGCTGTTAATGTAATTTTCTGTTTTTAAAATGTTTTAAGTAAAATATTGGCAATAAGGCTGTGGTCTTTTTGCTCCACTTTGATCATACAGTAATTGGGAAACAGTCGCTATGATGCTTGTAACTAGATGTGTGAAGGAATTACTTAGAGATTATGCTTTTTTCAGAGCCTATATTTGGTTCCTAACTTAATTGAAATCTAAAGCACTTGTCTTCACATCTTGTCATGTTATGCTGTCCCACTAGAAAATGCACTAAATTCTTGTAGAATGCTTATAGACTAAATGCATATTACAAAGGTGGATCTTTACTTATGTGGCCATACTCTGCTACCATTTTGCCCACGGTGCAAGTACCCGGAAAGTACTAATGTTGCCATTTTAAAAACAAGCT